>NW_011888947.1:2104342-2167545 GCF_000151845.1 Pteropus vampyrus
AGAGACAGAGACACAGAGACAGAGAGACAGAGACAGAAAGATACAGAGAGACAGAGACAGAGAGGGACAGAAAGACAGAGAGAAAGAGACAGAGAGGGAGAGAGACAGAGACAGAGAGAAAGAGATGGAGAGAGAAAAGTATCTTTCCTTGCATAACTGTTTTTAGCAGAAAGGGTAAACTTTCTCCCTGAGTCTAGGTCCAAGGAACCACATTTCTAAATGCAAAAATCATTTTTATGTTTTATATTTTTAACAAGTATGGTGTCTCCAGGCCTCAGGAACTCTACAAATCTATTTTGGCCCATGTCACACTTTCCTTTCTACCATTCTGAAAGACAGCAGGATACGCCCTCTTCCAAACATCCCCAAATCTGAGCTCTACAGACCAGAGAGGTTAAGGGATTGAACTCAAGTCATACAGTACAACAGACAAGAAGAAAATTCAAATCTGATTCCCGGCTCAGTTCCCCCTCCCCTACTGGGAGACTCCAGAAAGATCTAACCTGAGAGCAGTAATAGCTGAGGATGGCCCATCTTTTAGTTAAAGATTCTGCGTAAATAAATGCTTAGAATAGCACTGTCCAATTGAACAGCGGTCCCCAACCTTTCTGGCACCAGGGACCGGGGCTCCTATGAGAATCTAATGTCTGATGATCTGAGGTGGAGCTGAGGCGGTGATGCTAGTGCTGGGGAGCGGCTGCAAATACAGATGAAGCTTTGCTCACTTGCCGGCTGCTCACCTCCTGCTGTGCGGCCCAGTTCCTAACAGGCCACGGACCGCTACCGGTCCACAGCCCGGGGGTTGGGGACCCCTGCAAGAGAACTTTCCGTGATGAGTGAAACGTCCTCTATCTGAGCCGTCCATTGCATACAGTTGTCACCAGCCACTGTGGCCACTGAGTACTTGAGACATGGTCAATGTGACCAAGGAACTGAATTTTAAATTTTGTTTAATTTTAATTAATTTAAAACTTAAATTGAAATAGCCACATGTAGGCAGTGGCTACTGTATTGGACAGCACACGCTTTGAATATAAAAGTGACCACATTTTCTGAGGCAGAGGTTGGGCTATTCAGTCTGAGGCATACGTGGGCTCATGGAGAAAACAAGGCAGAAGAGCTGACACTGGGGTTTCTGGAAGGATCCAGAGCTATGACTATAGTGAGTAAGACCCCTGAGTGCCCTCGAGGGGGTCTCCTGGTAAGCTGCAGTCTCGAAAACATCAGGATATCCGAGAATGCTCCTCCCCAGGGAATCGTTTTGAGGCCTCATTTCCCAAGTTAGTGTCAGGTCAGCAGCGGAGGTTCCCCCACTCCCTTTAGGGGGATTGTCATGATGATGTCAAGAGAGCAAATGCATCTTTTCTGGGAGGTGTGATGTAGCTGAATCTGCCAGAGAAAAGAGACTGCCTTTAAATCACTAGAGGTAGTATGGGTAGATGGATGGACGGGTGGGTCAAGGAAAGAAGGAAGGAGGGTGGATAATGGACGAATGAATAGGATAGATGATGAGTAGATGGAAAAAGGAAAGACAGATAAGGGATAGATGGATTGATTAAAAAAACAAAGTATCTGACATTTCAAAGTCTCAGCCACAGGGACGGTGTCCAGAGTTTCTCCAACAGGTATCAGGGGGTTTTCAAGAAGGAAGATACAAGTATTTTCTGGTCACTAAGGCCAGGAATCTGCCTGGAGGGGCTCTTAGCTGGAAGGTCCGTCCCCTCCCCTCCTCAGCTAGGTTTCTGTCTAGGTCTTGGGAAAGGGGACTTGAGCTCTCAGGCCGCCTTCCGTCAGGCTGAGCCCCCAAAGAGAAAGGACACTTCCCGGGTTTCTGCAGATGCAAACCCAGAAGACTAGATAGACAAGGCCTGTGGGGCCAGCTTGGGGCCAGCTTGTGAGGCCTGTGGAAGGCCTTCCAGGGACAGCGCTGTCTGGGGAGGGGCCACAGCCTGTCCTGAGCAGGAACACAGGTGCCCTGGAGTCAAGCAGGCCTTGTCTGGATGGCCCCCGCCTTTCCTCTCTGCACCACCAGGATCCCTTGCCCAGGCTCCCTCCCGCCCCACTGGGTGCCTCTTCCATTAGTGTGTTCTGCACAGCCTCGTAGGCCTCCATTAACGGGAGGGCAGCGCGGCCCCATCCCCATAATCAGCGGTCATAATTAGAAGTCAAGCACCCAACAAGCACAGGTATTGAACATCTATTTGGTATAGGATGGCTAGATGGAATTTCTCCATATCATATCCTTTGATGCTCCAACAAGCCCACAAGGCAGGAATGATTACGGTCCCTGTTTTACAGGTGAAGTAACAGGCTGAGAGGTCACAAAACCTGCTCAAGTCACACAGCGAGGTCTGACTCAAGGGGATGAATTCTAGAACTTACACTCACATGTAGGAAGGTGCTCATCGCCCATTTGCTGAATGAATGAATGCATGCATGAGCGGGTAAACAAAGGACAATCTGAAGCAGCTCCTGATGGTCTAGGAGACTGAGGCTCCATGGAAGAGAAGCGTGAAAGGCAGGAGGCCCCTGCAGAAGGTCCTGGCCAGGTGACCTGATCAGGCCAGGGTCCCCAGGTTCCCTGGAGACTCCTGGGCTCACAGATGGGGCTTGGAATATGGAAAATGAAGGCGCCTCCAGCAAAGAGCAGATGGAGAAGCTGACCACGGTGGGCAGGGAGATCTGAGGATTCTAACCTCTGCCCACCTGCCCCGCCAGCCCCATGGGATCGGACCCAGGCCCTCCGCTGCGGGCCTCCTGCCCTGGCTGTCAGGGCCACTGGAAAAACCCCAAGCAGGCCAGGTCTTGGGCAGCCCCTGCCGCTCCCTTTCTACCCCAGGGCCCTCTCCTCCCTCCCTTTTCTGCAAAGAAGTCAAATTTGCCACTCTGATGCATTAACCAAGGCGGGTAATGAATGGCGAGTATGTGGCACACCCGCTGGGGGGGTTGGGGGAGAGACATGCAGGCCAGGCGCACACCCCAGCAACCGGGCAATCTTCCAGGCTCTGCTTCCGAGCCCCTCCATTCAACCCCCCTCCGCCCAGCCCCTCCTCCAGCTCCCCCCCCACCAGCCCCCCATAAGAGAGAAGCAGCATGCCCTGTCATCAGAACTGCATTGTTCTGGCCAGAAGAAAAAACGGGTCCAGCAGATGGCAGGTGTAACAAAAGCAGCTTGCTGTGGCCAAACCAATTATTTATCTAATTATGATTTACCACTTAACCACATGATCTTTCTACAGAGTTGTGGGCAATTAAAACCAGGGTGACTATGTGGATTATGCAAATGGGCTGGAGCCCAGCGAATAAAATTGGAGATTAGACATTCACACAGGCAGGAGCTGGCACAGGGCAGCCCAGGGAAGGAGGGGGGAGTGGAGGGGCCTGGGGGAGGGGAGGCTAAGGGGCCTGGGGGTGGGGGGGAGGAAGGATGGGGAGCAGGAAGGAGAGAGAGAATGGAAGGGAAAGAGGGAGCTGGGGGAGAGAGGGAGGGGCTAAGGGAGGAAATCTGGCTGTGGGAATGCACCTCCCCGCCTCGGGCTGCCTAGCTGCCCCTATGTGAGGACACGAGGCCCCCAGGAGAAGGTAAATCAAGACAGCTGGCCTGACAGGGGCTGCAGAGAACCAGGCATCACTGGGCTGTTGGGGAGGCACCCCTAAAGTGACTTGGAAGGCAGGCCGGATAAGGATGCTGTGGCTCCAAGTACCAAGGCCATGGGCAGCCACACTCCAGGACCGTGCGTGAGTGATGGCCAGGGAGTCTGGAGGAGAGAGGAGAGGACTTGGTGACTCCATTCAAAATCACCTCTAATACTCGTGACTTTCTTCAGGTTCTCTGGGGCATTAGCCCTGGTCTTAGCACACTGCAGTGAAGTATTTCACTCATTCACCGCCACTAGTAATCCTACTTTACAGATTGGGAAACTGAGGCTTAGTGAGGTGAAGTTACTTGTCCAGGTGACCTTGCTGAGAAGCTGCAGGATCAGATGTGCCCAAGCCAGGTCAGCCTCCAGAGCAGCAGAGTCCCCGGCCTGCCAGGGCAGTTTCCTTGCTGGAGAGGGCAGGGTGGGTGGCGTGTTTCTGGCTCTCCCGAAGCCTATTACCCCAGGAAGAGCAAGTACTTGGCTGCTGGCCATCGGCAGAGCTGCCCAGTGAGGACAGGTCTGTTCAGTAGGTGACGGCCACCAACAATGACCCATTAGACCAGGACTTGGGACACCCGGGATCATGCCAACTACGTAACTGACCAAGCAGCTGTGTGACCCCCGCAGGTCACTTGCGGTCTCTGGGCTGTTTTCAAACAAAAGAACTAGAAATGATGACTCCTCCATTTCCTTGCAGCTCTAAAAGTGGAGGTGACGCTCATTAATCTCCACAGGAGATCCAGGGCTCCCTGAAACGGCTGAGCTGAGAGACCTAGGGAGAGAGAGGTGTCTATGGAATCGTCTGGAACCAGCACTCAGAGCTGGTTCCCCCGCTTACTAAAAAAAGCAAAAACAGCAGAACGCCTGTGCCGACGCTCCCAAGGCTTTGGGAGTCCTACCCCACGAGCCTCTGAGCGGCCCCGTGAAGCAGTGCTGTTGCGAGCAGCCCCTGAAATGCCAAGCTCTGGGCTGAAAGTTAAACATAAAAACCAACATAAGAGAAGGTCCCAGCCTCAAAAGTGACATTTTTGCATCTGCTGTGTTTAAGCAGAGGAAGGGGCTATTATTGGTCAGAAATAGTCTTCGCATCCCACCCCTATAGGTGTCTGGGGCAAAACCGTCCCACAGACACACGTATAGGTCCCTGTGACACAGGAAAGGGGTCGGAAAAGGAAATCCGTGTGAAATACCTACTCCTACCATGACTTCCTACCATGACTGTTCTTCCCAATAAATCTGCGTGGCCCCTGGCCACAGGTGCTACACATTTAAATTGAAATAAATGAAACAAAAACTTCAGTTCCTCAGTCACTTGTCACATTTCAATCGCCAGTTTGGGCATTACAGATAGAAAACGTTCCATCATCACAAACCATTCCACTGGACCACGCCGCCCCAGAAGATAAGCTTTAGGAGGGCAGGATTTTTGTCTGTGTTGCTCAGGAGGACCCCAGCCCCTAGGGTAGCGCCGAGCTGTTCACCTAGAGAAGGAATGGATGAATGAAATGCCTCAGCTAAGAAGAACCAAGTGTGCCATGGGAAGGAGCAGAGTCGTGGTGAAGTCTGAATGCTGACTGCACAGCTGCTAACCACTGGGAGCATCACTGGACTGAGCCTGCTGAGGCCAGCACAGGGCCTTTCCCAGTGCCTGGGGCCACCTCAGGCCGGGGGTCCCGGGAGCACAGCTCCTATCTGGTCCAGTGGGGAGGCCCTTCCCACCTCTGACAGCCCACACCCTAAGCCACGTGGAGGCCCAGGCAACCTTCCCCAGGAACCTCCCCGGCAACCCTCCCCAGTGAGGCCGCAAGACGGATGGCTCCCTTTATGAAGAAGCCAATTTCCTACCATGACTCTGCAGCTCTTGGGAGCAGGGAAGAAGTGAGGGACATCCTGGAGCTCCCAGACTTATCGCACCGTCTAAACTGGCCATCTTCACCTTGTCCCTTTCCAAGTCAGGGCTCTCAGTTCCAATGTCTGCGTGTGTGAGTAGGTAGGAGTGGGGGCTTAGCAAGTTCACGGAAAACTCTGAGTGAACCATTAAATTCATGGGGTATCTCCGGGAGCCCTGGAATAAACCAGCTCAGGACCCTGCACTGGGGGCAGGCGCTCTCCTGAGGATCCGATGAAAGCAATGTGGCTTCTGCTCAAAAACCATCAGAGTAACCCCAGCTGGGCTATCAATGTCAGGGGGTCAGTGACCCTAATGTGTCTTTACACACTGGGGAGAACATGGCAGAAGGGGCAGGTGGCTGGGGCCCCTTCTCCAGCCAGGTCTCAGGTGGCCCTCGTGACAAAGGCTGTGACCCAGCTCCAGCCTCAAACACCAAGACAAAGGGTCTGTCCCGTAGGCTTGGCTAAGGTCCCCCCCACTGTCCCTAGAAGGGCACCTAACTTGGTGCCATCCCCAGTCCAGTTGTGTGACCTTGTCCTGTCCCCCAAGAATGCTGTCCTACATCCTCTCACTGCCAAGCCATGCAGTGTGTGGAGTATCATCCCATTTATCCCCCTGTGGACCCCTGGAGACAGTAGTGTCACCTTTTCAGAGGTGGAAAACAGGTTCCAAGAGGAAGTGAGCTGCTGAGGGCCACAGAACAGGAAAGGTGGGGTGAGGGTGTGAACCCTAGCCTAAGCCTGAGGTCTGCTTCTTTCCACCAAGGAACAGCCACACTCTGGTGTTTGTCCTCTGTGTCCTCCACGTGCTGCCTATCTCATCACACTCCCACACTCACACCCGCACACAACTCACACTCACACATATGCCCACACATTCTCACACCCACACACTGTCACTCACACACTATCTCTTATACCCACACATTCAGTGTCTCACATTTCACTCGCTCATACACATTCACACACTCACACACTGTTGCTCACACTCATTCACACACTCACGCATGATGCTTCATAAGTGTTATTCCCCTATAAAATTGGTAAACAAATAGCAGGGACCCGCTCTTTCCAGAGATGCCAGGGAAACTCAGACACCCCAGGTCCTGGCCAAGGCTCCTCTAGAGTTCTTCCAGGATGACCCGGGCCCCACCCAGCTGGCACCCCACCCCCCAGTGACAGGCACCAGGCCCACAGCCCCCTCCACTTGCTTCCAATTCAGCCTCACAAGTGGTTCTGCAGTTCAATGGGGGCAGACATGGGCCCACCCACCTCTGGCAAGGAGAGACAGCCCTGCCTGATCTAGAAGCCACCCTCAGCAGACATAGGTGCATCCTGGGTCTTCTGCCCTCAGGGCAGGCACCAGCAGCATCCCAACCCCCCCAACCCTGAGATGAGAAATCTGGGGCAAACTGCTCTTTTAGCTCTGATGAGGAGGGTGGGCAGGGAGGAGGAGGGAAGAGAGAGGAGGCAAGGCTCACCAGGAGTACGGGGGAAGGGAGGCCAGTGGGCCAGGCCAGGAGGTCAGGACAAACTGTGCCCCTTCCTGGGTGAACGTGGGTGGGTAGGGTGGCAGAGGGGTGCTGGCCTCACAGCTCCTGCAGCCCCTGGCCCTTCCAGCTCCCGGGGCTCCACCTAACAAAGGCCTGCCTTCCTCCAGGAAAGCGCTCATATTAATAACAGCGGCGGCAGATTTCCCTGCCTGTGAGTTGATAGGAGATTTATGCAGCCTGCAAAGTCGGGAAATACAGAAGTATTCCTGATAATACTTCTTGTCCTAGCAAAGGTCATGGGCAGGGCCCATCAATCCCAAGGAATAAAGAAGGGCCCGTTTTGCTTGTTCTTCAGCGAAGGAGGGGAAGAGCCTTTTAATCGCCTCATTTGGAGAGCTGGCTGGGGTTGTATGTCATCTGAATTACAGATTCAGCATTAATTGACCAGATGTGGGGGGCTCTCTCAGGGCCCCGGAGGACCATAAAGCCGTTCCCACACTGGTAATTAGCAGACAGAGCGGCCCAGGCTGGGGCACTGACCCCCAAAGCACAGGCAGGAAGTGGGGAGAGCTGGGATGATGGGGGGGATACTGGTCATCCACTGGACATGTGCTGTGTGTGTCCCCTCCAGTCCAGGGGACTGAGGGGCTCAAAGGCCCCCCTCAAGGCAGCCAGACTGAGGACCTAAGGCCCCATAGGGGACTCTATGTCCTGAAAAGAGGGTAGAGGAGGCTCCTTTCTCTCCTGGCAGCTGCCGTGGGTGTGATCTGCGGTTCTGCCCTCCTGACTGCACTCCCGGTGGGGAACCAAGAGGGATGCAAGCAGCCAGTTGGGGGCGGGGGGTCACCCAGGTGAAAGACAGCTGGTAAGGACACTGGCCAGCCACCCAAGGACTGGACTCACCAGTTAACCTCTTGGCAACTGGAAAGTGTTGAATGGAGAAAGAAGAGAGACCGCCTCCTCTGTAGAGAGCCAGGAGGACCACAGGTGACAGGTTACAGAGGGGCAGCCATAGGGACGACATTAAAATATCGAACAACCAGTCCAGTGAGGATAGAGGCCGAAGCTGGATCCAGGAGCTGCCAGTCTGGCAAAGCCTTAACTCTTTACTTGCTACACATGGGAAAGGCTGGGGGAGGAGGCCCAAGGGAGAGTCCAGGAAGGTCTGGCTTGGGGGCGAAGGGGACCACCAACCCAAACTAAGTATCACCAGCCTGTACTGGTTCCCTGGGGACAAACTGTGGCGGGAGTGGGTTATCACATGGAAGACCAACCTGGGGTCCCAACGGTGCTCCCCACCGGCCTCTGCTCAGCAATGGGGCAAAACCAAGAAGGGGCCTGACCCGAGAAGCCCCATTGCCCCGGGTGCAGGAGAAGCTGGGAAGCACACAGGCCTGTCCCCAGGACCTGGGCAGGTGCATCCCCAGCCCTCCCTTCCTGGAGCCCGACCACCCGGAGCCCCACATGCACACTGCCGCTCGATCAATTCCGCTGTAATGTATTTTATGAACATGCAGATGGCATGGCTAGGGCCAGGGGGGAGGTTCTACCTTGGGATAAGAAATTAACACTGGCAAATAGCAAATTTACTGCATGTATTTTCATTTTCCTAATACCAGCACCATCTGCTAGCAATTGGGGCTCCACATCGCTATTTTCCCCTTTATTTCTCCAGCCCGCTCTTTTCTGAGTTTTATTTTTTCATTTTCTGCAGCCAGGCCCTCCAGCCACCCATGGGAGTGGGGTTTAGTCATCCCATCAGAGCATCCAAGCTGTGACCAGGCCAAGGGCCACCCTATTTCTGTCTTTTCCAGGCTGTAAGCAGTGGAAGTGCCCCCTCCAATTCCGTGCCTTGGAGGGGTGACACAAGCCCAATGAGAATGACTTTAACCAACCCACACTCTGAACTGAGGCAGCTCAATTAAAACCAGCTAGATCCAGACCCCTGACAGCTCTGGGCACTTATTTCTCCCTTACTGTTTACCGGAATTATTTAAAATTAAAAAGTTAGCTACTGTGCTCTGCCCCATCCTGGGCAGGAGAGTGATGTGGGGCTGAGGGGCTGGGAGGTGCAGCAGGGGCTGGGGACACGGATGACTCATCTGCAGAGGAGAGAGGGAAGCAGCTGAGGACTCCGTGCAACACAGGGAGAAAGCAGCCCCTCTGCAGGTGTGCGGCCAGGGTTTTGTGCACACTGGTGTCAAAGGTGAGGAGCGGAGACGCTCTGCATATGTGAGGCCATGGATCAGGGCAGTGGGCCCAAAGACAGATCCCAGTGGGACCTGTGAGCACTTTTTGGGAGCAGCTGTGATTGTTGGCCACACAGCCTGGCAGTGGGACAGCTGGTGTGGCCTGGCTCCCAAAGGGAGGGAATCCATCCTTCTAGGAAGCCCCTAGAAGAACACACACCCCAGGGCCAGCTGGTGGAGGGCCCAAACGGAGGCAAGATCAGAGAAAGGAGCAGGCAGGAGAGGGGCCTGGGAGGAGAGCAAGGTCTCCCCTCTCCCAGCATTCAGAAAACTGTCCTCGGCCAGAACTCACCAAGCTCAGGGCATCTTCACGTGCTAGAGCTGGAAGGACCTCTCGGCCTGACACGAGGGGCTGAACTGGGTCCCCTCAAATTCACGTGTTGAAGCCCTAACCTCCAGGACCTCAGAATGTGACCCCATTTGGGAATAGGATCCTTGCAGATGTAATTAATTAGTTCAGATGAGGTCATGCTGGAGCAGGATGAGCCTTAATTCAGTGTGACTGGGTCCTTATTTTAAAAAATTAGGCACAGAGACAGATAAGCAGATGTGAAGAGAGAGAGAAGATAGAGAAGGTGGCAGCTGCCTGTAAGGAAGGAGAGAGACCTGGAGCAGATGCATCCCTCACAGCCCTCGGGAGGCACCAACCCTGCTGAAAGCCACCTTGACTTTGGACTCTAGTCTTGCAGAACTGAAACACACTGCGTTTGTTGTTTAAGCCACGTATTTGTGGTACTTTGTTACAGCAGCCCCCGGAAACGAAGACAGCTGACCAGCCTTTCTTGGACATCTGATTTGGAACAAGTTACCACCTTGGTAAACCTTGGTTTCTTCATCTGTACAATGGGGATTATTACTGTCTTACCTTATAGGTAATAGATGGACATTTTTTCATTGATAGTAATGGCTATCTGCTGTTCTAGGCACTTTACATTTAATCCCTGCAAAGCTCCAATTCCCACCATGAAGTAGGTTCTTCTGTCACCCCCATTTCACAGGCGAAGGAACTGAGGCACAGAGAGGCTAAGTAACTTGTCCAAGATCACACAGCTGGTAAGTGGCAGAGCCAGGAGTGAACCCAGGCAGGCTGGCTCTCAGTCTGTGCACCTCACTGTAGCACCACGTCGAAGCCCTGAGCCAGAAGAGCTGTAGCTCAGGGACTGGCTCAGTGCCTGGCTCAGTAAGAAGTGCTCAGAAGGACTGCTGCTAATGTCATCACCTCCAGCTTTACAAATGAGGCACCTGAGGCCCAGAAAGGGGAGGTGACTTGCCCCAAGCCACAGGGGAGGCAAGCATCAGAACCAGGACAGGTTCTTCTGATGGAACAGAGTGGGAAACTTGCCTTCCATCCCCGCCCCAAATGGAAATACAGCTGGGCAGAAAAACGTCTCCAAACTAACGATGTGCCAAAGCATGACTGGAGAAACTGCTGCCAGCGTAGTAAGAATCCTGTTGTCTTTGGTGTCCCTGAATGTGTCTCCTGACATGGGCCCCCCTGGCTCTGGGCTCCATCCCTGAGTATCTTGAAAACGCCACCTCAGCTGCCACGCAGGAGGGCCACCAAAACATGGAAGGGGAGAAGGAAAGCTCAAGGCAGACCAGGCCCTTTTGGGAGCCAGTGCAGCAGGGCAGAGCGCGGAGCATCCGGGAGAGGCTGCTGGTCTCTGCGGACCTTGGGGACCAATGGGTAGACACCTTTGGATCCCAAGATGCCAATGCCACATGGGCTTGGCAGAGCCGTGAAGGCTGGCGCCCGGAGGCTGCACACATTTTACTGTCCTCCTGAGACAACATGCTGCAGGTGGAGGCCCACGGCTCTCCAGCCTTTCCCATCGAATGATAAGCCCCGGCAACGTTTCTTTCCCAACAGCAAAACGGAGGAGAGAGGCTGCAGCCCCACACACCAGGGTTGGCCCTGGAACATTTCTCAGTCCACCACACTTCCCCTGGTCCATCTTAGGAGGGTCCATCAGTGGTGACAGCCAGATCGCATATGGCCCCCACTTTATTTCCATGAAGGGTTGTGGATGGAGTTGGATTAGGGAGTTGGGCGGGGGATGATGAGGCAGACTCCACCTTGGCATGCACTCCATTCAAACGGAACCCCCCCCACACACACACACCCCTGCTCAGCCAGCGCTGCCCCTACCAACTTTTCTAGCCAGAGGGAAGCCAGAGCACGAGATGGAAGGATAAAATTTGATTTGAAAGAATTTTATCGCTCAGCCCAATGATGGCTTTAAATATTAAAAAGGCATAAAACGAAGGGAGAACGGAAAAACAGTACCAAGTACCAGCCTCAGATGGCTTTTGCCAAATATGCTGCCATCTGAGAAAGAACGAGCATTTGGAGAGAAAAAAGCTGCGGGGGGGAATTGTTCTGCCTCCCCGATCATCCTGCTTTGCAGACATTTTCAAAGCAGCATCCTGGATCTCCCAAACCTTACCCAGAGACAGGTAATACATTCATTATTGATGGATCAGTACCCGGAGAGTGTAAATTACTGAAACAAACACGGCATAATTAGGGCATTAGAGGGAGCGTGGAGGGAAGGCAGGGTATGCCACGCTTGGCTGTGGCTTTCATCTTTGCAGGTGTTCATCTCGGTGGCAGCCAGCATCCCAGCCTGCTTACCATATGCACATCCTGGCTAGCCAGTTCTCAGCTGGGAGGTCCACTGGGAACTCCCTCCTGCCCAAAAAGAGGAAGCCGGGGGCCGGACCAGCCAGGCATCTTAGGGGACGAGCAGGGCGGGAAGGGGGGTACAGAAGAGCGGGTCTCTAACACATATGCGAGCACACGCGCGCTCACACACAGAGGCGTGCACACACACAGGCACGCACACAAAGACCCAAGACTAGTCTGTGGGCTGTGCAGCTGGCGAGCCTGTGTCCCCATCCCCATGCGTGCCCTCAGGATTTCATGACAAGAATGAAACTGATCAGGCAGCCTCCAGTTCCATAATTAGGGCCAATTGAAGGAGACAAAGAAATCTATGGAGATCACAGTGGGAAGTGGGAGTGATGAACGCTGGCTTTGAAACAGCATTTTGTACTCACTGGACCATCACTGTCTTTACATAAAAGCTGCCTGCCTCCTTTCTCTCGCTCCTTCCCCTGGGGCAGAGGCGGCCGGCCAGGAGGCAGGCTCCAGACACAGTCCCTTCCACCAATTGCCTTTTCTGGGTCAGGCCTCATTTCTGGTGGCACAACAAGAAGGAAAATGGGGAGGGGGTTAGGCCTTTTTTGGTGTGTTTTGGCGGTGGGAAAAGACAAAAGGCGGGCTTAAAAAGCACGTTTTCTCCCAGATGCATCTGAACTTGGGAAGGTGACTAACTTATTGGCTTTCCTGGACAGGACTGTGCATCTGTGCATGCACACGTGTGTGACTGGGTGTGCATCTGTGCATGCACACATGTGTGACTGGGTGTGCGTGTGTGTGCATGTACGAATGAATGCACGCAAACGTGTGTAATGGTTGTGCATGTGTGAGCGTGCGATGTGTGAATGTGTGTGCATGCATGGGGGGGGAGCCCCGAGGGGCTGAAAGCTTTGCGATTTGAGGTGTTCACAGGCTCCTTTTCACTCTTTACTTCCTAAAAAGTTACAACAAAACCAGCCCCAGGCCGAGGACTGGAGGACCCTGGAGGTGAAGCAAAAAAAGTCACACTGGAAGAAAGGGGGCTGCTGCTGGCATAACTGCAAATTGCAGGGCACACGTGGCCAGAGCTGCTCATGTTGGGCACACACTGTCGCTCGTGGGGATTCTGGAAGGAAATCCCAGCTGAGGAATGCTGCCTGCTGCCCCCGCACGGGCCCGTGGAGCGGCGGTGTTGGAAGGCTGGGACAGCCGCCCCTGTCGTCTTCTGTAATTCCGACTGGAGACCCCATGACACCACCCTCTGAAGGTGGCCGCGGGGCAGCAGGGCATGCCTGACTTGGGAGGAATTAGGGGCTCCAGGAAGCGTCCCAAGCTGGCATCCTGGCGATTGTGCCAACCTGCTCACGCACGCATGTGTGGCTTCCCTCCTCCTGCCCGCAGTAATCCTCCGACTTTACAGCAAATTATTAAAACTCACTTATATTTAATCTGCCTTCTGGAATTAATTGAATTTTTACGCTCAGCAAATGCCACAGTTTGTGCTGCCTCCCGATCGCTGGCTCGGAACAGCTAAATGACAAGGCGGCCTACCAACCGCAGGCTCTGCAGACGGGGCTCCGGGGGAAAAAGGCATTACGAGGCGAGGAGGGGCTGTGCAGGACGGCCTGTCCCCACCCCCGGCACCAGAACCATGAAGAACGGAAGCTCGATTTATCTGCACAGGGAGGCCTGGGCCTAGGGCACCCCTGGGTGGGTATGTGGAGGGGGCCGTGCTCCAGAGGGTCCCACAGCAAGCCAGGACGGACCCAAACCCTGACCAAGGATGTTCTCCTGGTTGGTTTCTGGCCAAGGAAGCTTGGCCCTCCCCAAGTGACATGGTGCTGGCCAGCCCCCAAAGAGGCCTCAAGAACACCATCTTCCTTCTCACACTTGGCACCTGCGGCAGCCCCGCACGTGGGTGTCTCCCGACCCCCCTGAACCCTGGCCAGCATCTAACAGTGGAGTTCCACCCGGAGGCACCGAGGATCTGAGGTCACACGGAATCCTGGCGCATTCCCTTCTTGCTGGGACGCGTTAATCCGGGGGTGCTGACACCTCGGGGGAAGAGGGGCCGTGTTTGCAGAGCCCTGTTTGGGGTGCTAAGTGCATCCTCTTCCATCTGCCAGGTTCAGAGTTCTAAGTGAGATGACACCAGGGCGGTACGTGTCTGCTCCCACCCCTCCCCTCAGGATCCACACCAGCAGCCTGCTAATGGAGGTGAGGAGCTCGGTAGCAGAAGACAGGGCCGGTTTAGAGATTCTGAGCAAAACCCGCCATCCCGCCTTAGGCAGCCCCACACTGATGGTATCTGCTTCCTAAATCTGACCGATCATCCAGTTGGGGTGGGTGGGGGGATTTGAAAAATGCAGACACCTGGGCCCTAGCCCAGGATTCCTGAATCAGATTTGCTGGTTTTAAACCCTATGAGATTTGGGTGCAGCCAGCTGGGGCTGAGAATCTCAGCCGGTGACTCCTATGGCTCTGGGGGGCACAGGGGGAGCGGGATTCCATCCCCTCTGCTTGTGGGAAGGGCAAGCTAAATGAAGGCAAGAGGTCAGCCGAATTCACACGGAGTGGAATGTGGAAAGTTCTGGGCAGCTGTGAGAGAGGTGCCACCAGACTCACTGCATTTAGTCCCTGGGATCAGAGATAGGAGGGAAAGCAAGGCACAGTCCCCAATGGATGGCCCGTCCCTGCCCCCGACATGCACACAAACGCTTGCACACACGTGCATGCGCACATGCGCACACACTTCTGTGAAGTCAGGGAGCAAAGACCTCGTAGGACCAGGCTCTCCAGTGACATGCCCTTCCCACAACAGTGGCTCAGAAACAGGAGAAGGCCCATCGACACCAACCCCCATCTCCCCCAAATCCTAATCCCAAAAGGCATACCCCAAGGTTTTCCCTGGCCTCCATGAGTGCTGTCCCATCAAGATTCAGCAGAGAGCTGGGCCTTTCCCAGCTCCCAGGCCTCTGGGCCCAGTCCCAGACTCCATGGGCTCCCAGGATGCCAGCCCTACGTGGCACTGGCCAAGGCCTGACTGAGGCAGCACTCATGTCCATTTCTGGCAGTCTTCGTCACCAGACACTCTGGACATCTGGACCCCAGGAACCTGCCACCATCAATGCTATGACCTTGAAGCCTGTCCTCCCTGCCTCCTGCCTAATTCTCAGCACAAAGGGAAGCGGCCAGGAGGTTTCATCTTCCACATAAGAGACACCCCGCCCTCAGGGAGTTTCCTCCATCTGCCCCCACTCCAGCTCCTAACTGGGGAGAAAGGGTGGCTGGTGGGGAGTTAGGGAGGCCCCCCCACCCCTAAACAGACCATAGATGTTTCACCAAATCCTTATTACGACTGTTCCCCAGGGCCTGGCCTGCACAGAGGCAAAGTCAGCCACACATCCCCACTCAACACACACATATAACACCTGGCAGGACGAAACTATAATGTGCAATGTCATACCAGGCCTCAGTGCCTATCTTGGTCAGTGGGAGCTGCCATAACAAAATACTACAGACTGGGGGGCTTAAAGAACAGATATTTGTTTTCTCACAGTATGGAGGCTGGAAGTCCCAGATCAAGGTGCCAGCAGGGTTGGTGTGCAGTGAGGGCTCTCCACCTCGGATACAGACGGCCACCTTCTTGCTGTGTCCTCATATGATGGGGAGAGAGAACAAACTTTCTGGTTTCTCTTCTCATAAAGACACTAATCCTATGGGATCAGAGCCTCATCCTTATGGCCTCATTTAACCTTAATTACTTCCTCAGAGGTCCCACCTCCTAACACAGCTACACTAGAAGTTAGGGCTTTAATATATGAATTTAGGGGCGAAACATAAACATTCGCTCCACAACAGCGGCCCCTGACATGCATCAGCCACCAGTGCCAGGTTGTGTGGCCCACCAGGACACTTGAACCTCTGGGCACTGGCTGGAACATGTGTCAAATGGGACCAAATATGTCCCCCTGAGTGAGGATTCAGGGACCAGGCGACGTTTGCCAGGTTCCTCTGTGTCCACAAGGAGGCAGAACGGCACGAGGACCGAAGTTCAACAGGGAGGCAGACACTGTCCTCCCTTCCTGGGGTTCAGCCTCTGCCCTGCTTCCAGGGTTCACCACCTGCTCCCCAAAGCCTTCTTGCATCTTGAGGAAGCCGCCCTCCCCAGCTCCTGCACAGACTCCTCCCACACTCTCCCTGAGCTCATCTCTCTCTCCCTTTCCACCACAAATTTTTCCCCTGCAGGGCTGGAATACCTGTGCGACCCGACACTGCCTCCTGTTTGTCCTTGCTTCCCTGTGCTTGTAGAAGCTCCACAAACATCTACAGAGGGGACATTGAGAGCAGAGGGACCTGGCAACTTCATCTAGAAACTGGGCCAAGTTCCAGCCACGGGGCCTTCCCACATTCCCTTTACAAGGCCTGCTCTTCCCCCAGAAACCTCCTGGGCAGTACCCTCACTCTCACCGAAGATCCTACTTAAAAGGACTTGCCTTGGCTGTTCTTTCAAAACCTAAAGGCACAGACCCACTTCCTTTCCCTGTTGTATCTCTTCCTTATAACTCCATCGGCCTCAGTGTCTTAGTTATCTAATCTATGGTCTATCTCCCCCACTATGGCAGATCCAGGTCAGGAATTTTTGTCTGCTAGTTCGGTCTTGGATTCCCAGTGCCCCGTATGTAGTAAATGCTCAACAAATGTCTGTCGACTAAATGGAATGAGTTCCATCCATGAAGGTATTCGAGACGAGCCTGGATGATCTTTCAGGGCTGGTTCTGACCTAAGAGTTAGTAGTTCTATGACTTTCTTCCTGGCCCAGACCACAGATGAACCTGCCACAGGAAACCTGGGCAGGGAGCTGAGATGGGGATCCTCGGGGTCCTCTGTACCTGGATGGGGTACAGAGGCCATGCTGGAAACCAGCCCTGGGGGGCGTTCCCACCCTACGTCTGGAGAAAGCCCCCAAACCCCAGCCCCAGGTCCTGACACAGCAGGACTCTGCCAGACCGTCCCCCCCTTCAGCTGTCCCCAGATTTCCAGGACATGTCACTTTGACCCCAGCTGCCCTGCCCACAGCCGACCCAGGCTCACAGCTGACACAGGCTGCCAGGCAACAGGGCCAGGCCAGATTATCATATATTAAGACATAATTACTCTGTGGAAATTTACAATACAAAGCACCCTTCCCAGCAAGTTGGCTTCAGAAAGATTCCAAGGATACAAAGGCTGCAGTGTCTGTGACTGCCACCCCCACCCCAGCGGTGGGGGGCGGGGTGGGGGGGGACCAGAATTTCAAAGGAAGTGGGTGGGTTCGATTTTACAAAAACCCCACTCCACCCGCAAGGCAGAAGCCCTGCCCAGGGGAGGGCCCTCCAGCTCTCTAAGTCCCACCCTGAGGAGAGCGTCCTCCTGCCCCTGCAGCCCCACCCCAGGCCCTCTCCGATTGCCCCAAGGCCAGAAAGCTCTGAGCTGGCATCACCAGGGTCCCCCTTTCTCACATCTGGTCCTCTGTGCTTGAGATGCTTAAGGGGAGAGAGAACCACAAATCTGGAGCCATGTACTGGCTGTGACCTACAGTGAGGCATAGCCTCTAACTAGCAGGCATTTACTGAGCAGCTACTGCACACCAGGCAACGTGTTAACACTAGGATGCTTCATGAACAAGACAAACCGGATCTCTCTTTGCTCAGGAAGAGCTTATAGTCCCACTGGGGAGACAGATGGTGAAATACACCAAAAAATGCACGTCAGGTGTGTAAAGAGCGCATATAGGGTAGGCAGGAGCAATTCTGTGCAAAGGCCCCGGAATGGGCCCAGGGGTGAGGAGCGGCATGGGGCAAAGCACAGTGTTGACGGTTTTCTGCGGGAAGGGATGGCTCAGCCTGCTGCGTGGGGAAGGGCAGGGCGGAGTTCATATCCCGCCTGTACCACTTCCAGGCACAGGACTTTGGGCAGGTCAGTTAGTCCTTCACACCCTTTTAAGGCCGTTCCTCTCTGCAACATAAAAACAGTAAGTGACCACATACTTGCTGTGAAGAAGAAGAGCGAAAATGTAAGCAACAGGGTGGGCACGTGAGAGAGGCAGTGGCAGAAAGCTCTCCCAGCCTCAGTTGCCCTGTCTGTAAAATGGGCACCAGCCCTAACCAGCATCCACCTGGTGCAGAAGGACCAAAGGCCGGGTGACCTGTGCCCGCCTTTGGCTGTCATCTGGGAGCAGATGTGTTTAGTTGTGGCCCTGAGTAACTTCGCTGCTGGTCTACACTGGGGCCCAGCAGCCATGCTGCCAATGTCAGCAATGCCATTAAGGTGCAAAACTGATTAGGATTATTTATCTTCTGGCCATAAAATCCAGGGGCGGCCGTACAGGAGCAGCTGTTCCAGCTGCCCTCCCAGGTGTCAACGCGCAGTATCTGGGGCTGCTCTGGCAGTCCTGGGAGAGGCTCCTGTCAGTCACCAGCAGTCTGCTAGGTGTCAGCAGTAGGGAGGCTGGGAGGAGCCCACATTTATCTGAGGAATCACAGGACCTTTCACTAGCCCCCTAGGGTAGCGGGGGCTCCAGGAGAACAAAGACTGGCAGCCTCCCAAAGCCAGGTGGTTGACAGCTAAGAAAGAGAGGCTCAGAGAGGGGAAGGGACTTGCCTAGAGCCACACAGCACAACACCAGGGATCGTCGGACATGCATCGTGGCTGCTGACCCCTGAGAAAGGGAACCAAGCAGAGGGCAAACCGGCCTTCCCGCCATTATCAGTTGGGTCCACTGGGTTTCTGACCAACTTGCAAAGCTCAGCTGAGAAAATGAAGTACTGGAGATCCCAGGGGACTGTGGGATGAGCAAGGGACAACCCTGAATCTGGGCCTTGACATTCTGCTGGGGGTGGTGGGAGACTATGACTTCTCTCCCCAAAACTGTTGGGCAGAAGTGAAAAAGAAACATCAATTCTGTCTCAAAGGTAGTGCCTGCCACCTGACACTGCCTTTTGAAGGGTGCCGCTCTTTGAGCTGGGTGATCTGGACCTGCCAAGTGACCCTAGACCTCCACTGCCACTGTCACACTCTGGACAAGTGATTTCTCCTCTCTGGGCTCAGCTTCCTTCTCTGTGAAATGGGGATAATCCTGGGGTGATGAGAGTACTAAATGAGCTAACACAGGTACCACTGGGCATGGAGCACACAGTAGGTGCTCAGAAGTCCCCAGCTGCAGAGTAAGAGCTGGGGACAGGAGGGTGGTGTCCTTGCCACAGCCAACCCTCTTGCCTGCTCTGCTCTCACTGGCCCTGAATCACTTCCTCCGCCCACTCAGCGGGGCCTTATGCCCACAAGAGCAGATAAAAATGAAAGCGCCTCAAATGCACAGCCCACTTCTCAGCTTTGCCACGGTCCTGCCGTTCCTGCCCCAAGGGACTCATCGTCGGGTGGGGCGGCATCTCCACTTTCCCACGATGTGCAACAGAAAGCACCTCAGCAGGGGACCTGCGGCTACGCCTAGCTTGGCTGTCCCATCTCCAGGACCTCTGACTTTTTCTAAACATGGGGCCAGGGTGACATAAAGCCCCCACGCAGGGCCTGCCATCAGGGAGGGGCCTACTTGCTCTTATAAAGCAGGGAGGTAGGGACTGCTGTAGTAGTGCGGCGACAAGGCAGGGCCTTTCTGCAAGCCCCTCGGGGTTTGCAGTGGCCAAGCAGGGCAGAAGCGTGAGGTTCCGAAGGTCACACCAGGCACGGCCAAGGCAAGTTGGGAATCCAAAATGCAACCCCAGATCTCCTCCTACCTTTTAGGAAGAAGGGGGGCTTTAAAAGTCTACATCGGGCATCAAAATTGCCATCATACCCCTCCCATATCCCTGCTTTGGGGAGGGCTGAGTTTGAGGAATGGTCTGGGGAACTTCCCTCTGGGAGCGGGGTCGGGGGACAGAATCTACTGGTGTTGAAGCAAGGCTCAAGACTCTGCATGTCGAGCCCCCAGAGCTGGGGGAACCCAGCACTGAGGGTGTACAGGCAGAGAGGACCAGAGTCTGGCTTCAGCTTACTTTAAAAGGCAACCTCACCTCTGCAACTCATTTTCATTCAAAGGCCTTTTTAGAAAGATAAACTCTTTCCTTTTGGATTCTGTAAAACCCATTTGTTTGCAAATTCCAGCTACACCTGAGACCACATCCCTTCAGACATGCTCTTCTCTTTGGAACCCACGTGACTCAGAGCGCTTGGTAATATTGTGTATTAAGGACGCACCATAAAAAATAAATTGCATTGTAAAAGGGGCCCCTTAACAGACAACCTTGGCTCTAGGGTTAAATGTCTAATTTTATACTGTGATCCACAGCCAGAGCAGATAAATCAAAGGGCATTTGGGACCCAGACTTGCTCCCGCAGGACTCCAGCCTGGCACAGAGCGAGTTAAACACGGCCTGGGGTAAGAAACCTCTTCCAGGTAACCTCCCCCATCGCTGCTTTAATATCAGGAGATTCCTCGGGACCAAATGCTCCCAAGACAGCTGTCAGACACATTAAAAAACAGGAAGAAAAAAAACCACACACACACACACACACACACACACACACACACACAAACGAGGCAACGTACCAAATGCCAAAATATCATGAAAATTCAAACAGCTAAAACAAATATAACCATAAAAAGACTGGAATCCTAGGAAAGCGATCTCTGCAATTAAGCAGTTTTCTGCTATATAGTGATAATCACCTAATTATACTATTAATGACAGTTCAACCTGCTTTGAAATAAAAGGACATTCTTCCATAACAGGATGCCAGCTGTTAGTTACAGATGTCAAACATCTTTAAAGCATTATTATTAAGGGGGAAAAAAAAATGAACACATCCATATTTCCCCCTCCATGAAAAAAAAAAAAAAATCACCATCAGCCTTGCTGCTTTGCAGTGCTCAAGGTGAAAATAGCGTGCCAAGGCTCAAGTAGGGGCTCGGAAAAGGGGACAGTGTGAAGGCACATCTTCCTCACTGGGGCTTGCTCGGGGCGCTCAGCCACGGGTGCTGGCCGGCCACACCAGAAGGCATGAGGAAGGTCTCTATATATTTTAACGGCATCTTGGATTCCTTCCAGGGAAACAGTCTTCGGAACCAGGATGTTTATGTGGATAATAGGTCTCCCCGCGGCTCTCACAGAGCTCCCCAGGTAAACCCGCGTCAGATTCCTGGTGGTGGGGAGCGATGAGCTGCAGCCAGCTCTGGAAGGACTGCAGGTCACCAAGGTGGCAGCAACTCGCTCGCCCGCCCTGGACCCTGCAGACATATGCTCTGCTTATTCCTGCCAGTATTTTTTCCAACTGCGTGTGCCTTTGACATTCGGGAGCGCCAAGGTGTAATAAATATCCAACTTTGTCTTCTGACAATAGGCAGCCACATTTAATTAACTGGAGCGTAAAAAGCTGGAGATGAGGGGAGAGGGGGCGCAAGGAGCAGCCACAGAAGGAGGGGATTAACCTTTTAAGCAAGCCGCTGGCTGGCACTGGCTGGCAGGGCAAGGGGGCCGTGGCCTCCTCAGGAGGGAGTGCAGACAAGCTTGATAAATCTAAAGGGGAGTCTGGGGGTGACATCCTTCCTAGGGACAGCAGATCTTGAAAACCGCGTGCAGTGCCCCTGGGGGCCCCCAAGTTTCCAGGGGGGCAGGGACAAATGCCAGGCTGCCTCCCACCCTGGTTGCACATAGGTGAGGAGGAGACCCTTAGGTGGCCTGCCTTCTAGGAAGCACAAAAGAAACCACCCAAATGTCAGCAGAGCTGAAAAGCACTTTCTGGAAGAATAACTGCCATGTTCCCAAACCTGCTCCCTCACGGGCTCTTGGCATCGTGGCCAAAGAGCCCTTAAGAGGTGAGGCAGAGATGCCTGGAAAGGAACTGCACAGTTTCAGGATTTCTTCTGTAAGGTTACTCGGTGGCTTACTCACCCCTGGGCCTTGTCAAGTGGAACAAGGGGCGGCTTCATGGAGTTTGGCCACTACTGACCTGCAGGGATTAAGCCTCAGGTTTTAATGAGATAAAAGAGGCTATGTCAGAGGGCGGGAGAGGGTTTTGGAGCTGCTTCAAAAGGTGCAGACTGGTGTCAGGAAAGAGCCCTCCTCGCTGGGCTCAAATATGCTGTGTGACCTTAGGCAAGTCACTCTCTTTCTCAGAGCCGCGGTTGAATTACAGACACTGAGATTTTCCCAGGCTGGATTCTCACCACAGAGCTGAGGAAAAGCATTCTGGAGGGTCATTTATCCCGTTTACAACTTCCACGGCTGGCCCTCAATAGCTTCCTTTCTCTCCCACAAGAGTGCCGGAGCCAAGCCAGCTCTGTACTAGTTGGACACCCTCCAAGAAAAACTCAGGCTCCAGGCCTGCTTGTCAGAACCGGACGGGAGGCCGGGGTACCCCCTCCTCGCATGGAGACCAGGCCTCCCTGAAACCAGTCCTCCAGAAGCTGAGCTCCTAGGGCAACGCGGCTCCGTCCTGGTCAAGGAGGCGATGCGCGTCTGCTTGAGTTCTCTGGAAAAATCCCCGCCCCACCCCCCTCCTGCCAGAGGAGGGTAGCAGGGGTCACTCATATGTCCCAGCCTTCATCTCTTTTTCTATGAAACTCGATTCTGGAGAAATTTCCCTCGAATTCCCAAAAGTTCCCCAGAACCACATGAAGGACGACACTCGCAACGAGTCCATTCTGAGCACTGAAGCCAGAAGAGGAAAAAACGCTTCCCAGGTAGAGACGGACAAAGCAAGGGTGCTGCTGGCCGCTGCTCTGGTCTCCTCTGCAGGGATGGCCCTGGTGTTGCTATTAACAACAGCAGCAGTCATCGCTTAGCTCCTTAGTTTCCAAGGAAGATGTGTCGCCTGATACAGAAAAACAGCAGGTCCCCAGAACAAGGCTCCACTTTACGGCAGTGAAAACCGAGGCACAGGAAGACAGTCTGGCAGTGCCTCAGAAGATTAAACATAGAGTTACCGTCTCATCCAGCAATTTCACTCCGGGTGCACACTCGAGAAATACAAACATACGTCCACACACAAACACTGTACGTGAATGTTCACAATAGCATTATTCACAACAGACAAAAAGTAGAAACCGCCCAAATGTCCATCAATGAAGAATGGATAAATGCAATGTGGTCCATCCATACAGGGGAATATTACTCGGCCATAAAAAGGAATGAAGTCCTGATCCATACCCATGATCCATGAGGTATATGGGCTGAACCTCAAAGACACTTCACTTCGCTAAGTAAAAGAAGCCAGACACAAAAGACCATTTATCAGATTATACCACTTAGATGAACCGTGCAGAACAAGCAAATTGATGGAAATAGAAAGTACATTAGTGGTTGTCCAGGACTTGGATCGTGGGGTGAAATGGGGAGTGACTGCTATGGGGTACAGGGTTTCTTCTGGGGTAAAAAAAAAATTTGTCCTGGAACTAGATAGTAGTGATGGCTGCACAACTCTGTGAACGTATTAAAAACCATTAAATTTCACTTTGACGGGTGACTTTTATTGTATGTGAATTATATCTCAATAATTTTTTAAAAACCCAACAGAGATTCAGAGAGGCGAAAGGACCCATGCAAGGTCAAACAGCTGGGGCCTCCACGCACAGGGCTGGACTCGGGTGCCCCTGCCTCTACATTACATGCGCTTTGTGCCATGGTCCTAACTGGGGGTGTGGGGTAACTGAGAGGCTGGAAAACAGGACAGTCATTACTGCCTCTGAAACTGAGATGTTGGGGTTCAAATCCTGGCTCTACCACTGACTTGCTGGGTGACCTTGGACAAGTCATTTAACCTCTCTGTGCCTCAGTTTCCTCTTCTACAAATGGGGCCAATGATAACAAAATTTGCCTGACAGGGATCGTGAAGGCTGGATGAATCCTTGCCTGCGATTTCAGGCACCCCCACGAGCAGACCCCACCATACTCCAGAACCCCAACACTCTCTAACATAGCCAAAACCAAGTTTCCCCGATAGCCAGGCCTTTGCTTGTGTGCCCTGACATAACGGTCCCCACGCCCCTTCCAAGAAGCCCTCCGGGTGACTCACAGGTGTCCTTTCCCAGATCTTTCCTAGCACTTGGAAGATCTCACCCAGATCCCATGGTTGCGGGGACCCCTGAGGTTGAGAAAGCCCCAGGAAACTGAGGGAGGAGAGCTGGGCTCCAGAACAGCTTCTATCAGGTTTGTGCTCCCGGCTGTGGAAAATTTCTCATTTCTCCCGCTTTGGAAAATAAAGGAAAGGGGCCCTGTCCTTCTAGGCCTCCCAGGGGTGTTGTGAGGATGAACTGAAGTGTGTGTGCGCATGAGAGAGAGAATCAGTTTGGAGACCTTCTAAAGAGACACCATACTTCAGGCGGTTACGTGTGTGTGCACATACACATACGTATACACACACACACACGTGATAAATCACTGCAATTATTCTCTAGCATCCACCTGGTCCTGACAATGGAAACTACTCATCCCTTCATCAAACTGTCACTTGGTGGTTTCTGTCCCTTACCCACGTACGTCCCAACTCACTTCCCCATTTCATTGATGGGCACTGACACCATCTCTCCAGCTTCCACATGTGTCCCTCACTTCCACACATGACACTGCTAGTCTGACCTCCATAATGGCTCTGGCCCCACCACCCCTGTTTAGGCCCTTGTCACCTCTGAACTGTCCCTCTGCTTCAGTCCTTCCTGTATTTAATGTTACAGGTGGGTCGAGCCCCTATTCCGGGGGTTCCCTATGGCCCCAAACACAATATGGTGGCCACGAGCCCCACACAACGATCGAGCACTCGAAATGGGGGTAGTGTGACTGAGGAATGAAGTTCTAATTATGTTTCATTTTAATTTATTTAATTTTACATTTCCATGGTCACATGTGGCTAGGTCTAAACCCTTGCTACTCAAAGCGTGGCCTATGGATCAGCCACATTGGGGCCACCTGGGCCTGAGGAGGGTGCTGAGGTCCTCAGGGGCCTAAAGGAGGGAAAGTCCCCATGTGGCTTGTCAGGCCCCACCCAGACCCACTTGAATCAGAACCTGTCACTTAAGATACCAAGCCATTTGTGTGCACAGTACAGTTTGTGTCTCCTCCCTTCACACTTTCCCCATCTTCTCCTTTCAAAACACACCAACTCTTCAGAATCGGCTACCATCTCCTGCAGGAAGCCCTCGCAGATTGCTCTTTCCATCCTCTGAGCCGCTGGAGCCATCTGCATCCTTCCAAGGCCCAGAGCTTATAGTCCACTCATGGCTGAGCCCTTCTCCTCCTCAGTCGGCTAGAAAGCCTTGAAGGCACGACCTGTGACTTACTTTCGATCCTCTCCTCAGCCCCTCCCAGGCCTGGCACCGAGCAGGTGCTCGGGAACTGCCCTGGCAGTTGCAGTTGCAAGAAGCTAACGTCTCTTTCCAAACCAGGGCAAGGAGAACAAAGTTGGTTGCGGGCTATTTGCTTTATTGTTGCTTCCACTCAGCCTGCCCCACCGGTCTGACACGCTGGCTGCCTCTCTCTGAGCCTGAGCACCTGGGAGGTGACAGAGCCCTGAGTCAAAGGCATGAAAAGCCAGGATGAAAAGCGGCAGGTGAAGTTATTGGTTTCAAAAAGCCAAATAAAACCTCACGTGCTTTTCATGAACCTCTCTGTAGGCTGGGATCAAGTGCCACAGCTTTGTCACACAGCAGGTGTCAGTTCTCGAAGAGCCCACCGACATCCCACCTGCTAGACCCCGAAGGCCCCTAAGACTCGTTGGCAGAGGCGGGTCAAGGGTGAGGCCTCTCCTCCCCCAGCGCAGTCCCTCTCCAACCACACACTTGGCAGCCTCCCACGAGCTCTGGGCTCTGAGGCTCTCCCTTGACGCCAAGGCCTCGAAGGCCAACACTGACCAAGTGCCAAGGCCGTCCAGAACTCCTCCACCCTGGTGGAGGGCCCCAGAACCAGCCCGTGTGTCTGAGACTCGGACAGGCGACATTTAATCCCATCTGGCCTCTCGGCCTGCCTCTGAGAGCTGTTTCTCTGACAAGCTCACTGCAAAGAACAGTCAGTCAGCCTGAGAACCTGGGGCCACAGTTCACATCTTGGCTCTAACCCCGGAAGCTGCCAGAAACCTTGCTTTTCTATGTCCTCCTCTGCTAGGCGGGGGATCGAAACCCCTGCCTCCACCCCTGGGGCTCGGGCAGGAAGTGGCCTCAGCTCCGCACAGAGGCAGTCTCCAGGGGCTGCAATACAAATGGGCCTGTCCAGGCTGAGGGCAGGTGATAAGCCCCCAGAGAGAACCGTCAAAACCTACACAAGTCTGACGCGGCTCCAAGGCCTTCCCCATGGCACGCCTGTCAACAGCAGGAACTGAAGTCATCACTTCCCAAGAAGCAGAGAAAACACACATTAACACAAGACTGCAGTTGCCAGCAAACGTCCCTTGTGCCTGGGAGGCCTGCCTCTGAGCTCTGATCCCACTGGGAAATAAGACAATGATGACAATCACACCAACGATAATCTCAATAGCAGGTAAACACTTACGGAAAGCCTACTTACTCACTACTAAGCACTTTAAATGTACAAATCCTTTCAACTCTCACAGCAATCTTAGGAAATATAATCTTCCACATTTTACACATGAGTAAATTGAGGCACAGAGCATTTAAGTAATCTGCCCAAGATCTCCCAAGAAATAAATGGCACAGCCAGGATTCGAACCCTGGCCACCAGGCTTCTGAGTCTAGGAGCTCAACTACCACGTTATGTTCCCCTTTAAATAAAGAACTACAATGGGAGGTCACTCCTGATTATGATAACCTGGGATCACAGAGGAACAAATAACCAGTCAAAGGGGGCGACCCCACAAAGGCTTCGAAGGCTTCTAAGGCTTCTGAGCTTGGCATTCTAGGCAGTGGAAACAGCTAGGACCAGGTGTGGAGGGGAGGCAGAGAGGGTCGGGCTAGACAGATGGGCAGGGCGTCGACTTCAAAGGCTTTGCCTACCATGCTAAGAAATTGGGCTCTGTCAAGGAGTAGCGGATCCCAGCAGAACCATCCTGGAAATGCTAACTTAATATGTAAAGTAGGTTCAAATATGGGGGAGGGCCTATTACATTCCTCCTTGGAGGTAACCTCAATAATATTAAACATGATCACATTCCAGAACCCAAGGGTGTCCATCAAATGGGCCCCTCCTCTCTATGGGGTCCCCAGTACGGAGCCCCAGGAGATGTTCAGAGAGGAGAGGGGGCAGGGACTTCTGGTTCTTTCTGTGCAGGCGTTACCATTGTCAGTAACGCCACATGCCAATGGTCTGTTGTGAAACCTGGGGCTCGGGAACTCTCTCTCAAGTTGGTCCCAGACCTGGGCTAGCTGCAAGTGTGCTAATGATTTGTGAGTTATCAGTTCCATCTCTGTACCGAAAAACTGAGGCAGAAGGCTGACAGGTTTCCAAGAGTCTCCTCCCAGGTAGCTCACCCGTATCTGGGTCATGAGTCTAGTTGGCTGCTCTAGCCACTGATCAACCTCTGTGTGCTGAAGTCCAGGATGAATATTCATGATCCTATCTAGTTCCACACTTTCATTTCTGGCACAAATTAATAATTTACCATGGAGTTTCATAAAAATCAGATATAGCTCATTAGCAACTCCCCAAAAGGCACTCTAGTCTTCTCACTGATCCTGGTAAGGGGCTGGTCTTTCTTCAATGACAAGTAACAATGCCCTTATTTTCAGAGACAACCCCTATTTGTACAGGGCTGGTGAACCCTGTACTGCCACGTGAGGCTACCTGGGTGTGAGCCTCCCAGATGCCCTACCAGAGCGCCAAGCCTCTGCTTGAAGCTCACCACATATATCTTCAGGACACTTCAGAAGCTTTCCCTAGAAAAGGATGGAATCTTTTCCGCTGGCAAAGGCAAGGCCACTATCTACCTGGAAATGGACACAGCAGGTGAGTGGCGTGTGTGGCACAGACTGTATTTTTCAAAGAGGGAACATCAACACCACCCCCCTCCCACATGTTCTTCTAGTACCTTGCTACCCCCCATCAAAAGATGGAGCTTAACTCCTCTATAAGTAAAACTGGGAGGGCTTGGCCTTCTCTTGTAATGAACAGACTGTGGCATAATTAACACCATGTGACTTCTGAGGCTGGGTCCTAAAAGGTCATGCAGCTTTCCCTTGGTGAGCTGGGACACCTGCCTTTGGAGCCCTGGGCCACCATGTAGGAAGTACAGCTTCCCTGAGGCTACCATGTCGAGAGGAAGCCCACACCACATGGAGAGTCCAAACTCGGACCGACAGCCCAGCTGAGGTCCCAGCCAACAGCCAGCTTCAATTGCCAGACACTCCGGTCACCAAACTACCTCCAGCCTTCCGATCTTCCCAGGAATCATGGCATAGAGACCAGCCATACTCCACCATGCCCTTCCTGGATTCCTAACCCACGGCATCTGTGAGCATAATTAAATGACAATGTTTTGTAACCACCCATGGCTATGAAGTCTCCCTCTATCCCAGGGTGTCCTGGTTCCCTGCACACCCACCCACAAGCCCCCCAACTGCTCATCTGGCCTGCCCACCCATGATTAGCGCTGAAGTAAAGATGGGTTGAAATCTGCCTGTGAGCAAAACTTCCCAAAAGGGAAATGAAGAGGAAGGGTGCGACACTTTTGTCCCTGGGCTCTTAAGATCCAAGATAAAGGCTGATGATACTCTTGACACTCATTCCCAGAGAGGGTGAGAAGCCTATGTGAGCTGCCCCCCTTCCCTGCAGCTGCTGGCCCTGCCTCACCTCACCCATGCCTTTCTCCAACTGCTCTCCAGCAGGCAGCCCCACCCCGCTGGGCCCCTCCAGTGAGTTCAATTAAGACCCAGGCATTATCTCCTCCTCCCCTTCCTTTATGTTCCCTGCTTGCCCCCCTTTCTCTTGTCAGATAATCACGGGAAACCAGCAAACGGTTGACACAGTTACCAAGACAACAGAAGTTAGGACTGACAAGGAGGTCTGAAAGCTAATCCTAAATGAATTATAGGACAAGAGTGACAAGGGGGTGGGGACCAATGGCGGGCAGCTTCAAAGGAGGCCCCAGCGGTAAAGACAAGGTGCTGTCTGCCTCAGGGCTCTGGCGGTGGGGTCTGTCCCTAGCTTAGCTTGAGGGTGACACCGGAGTTCTTTGGGGGTGGGAAGATCAAAGAAGGAATTCATTAAAATGAAACTCTCCACTGAAGATGGTAGGATAACCACGCCGCCATCCACGAAGACTCAGGGGCTGGGGTTCTTCCCCATTCAGCTTTTCTGATATGGGGGACAATGGGAAAGGGGCCAGGATGATCTAATCAAGGCGATTCCATTTCTTCTTTACTTATTTAGAACTTGCCATCTTGTGACCAGGGCGCTGTGCAGAGCCCCGCTGGCTGACAGCTGTTTCAGGAGTCTGAGCACAGCAACCCTGAATTCTTCACTGGCCTCCCAACCCCATGGGGCACATGGGCAATGCCCCTCTGCCTAGGCCACCACCCCCGTCAAGAATGATTCAGCCGGATCCCTTGGGAAGGGCCCCCTCCTCTGACACCAGTTCAGAATCCAGGACATGGGCAGCGTGAAGCCCACAGCTGGGAACTATTAATCCAAACGGTAACCGTGGCTAATAGTTCTACGGGGCTTGGCCCAGGCTTCTGCAGATTAACTCCTCAAATGCTCACAACCACCTCAGAAGGTAGGCACTACCACTGGCCCCACTGAACAGATGAGGAAACTGGGGCTCGAGAAGGTGTAAGTAACCTGCCCAGAGCCACACGGCCAGTCAGGAGAGGAAGCAGGGTCAAACCCAGTGCTTTTACTCTAAGAGTCCTTGTTCTTTCTTAACCAGAGCCGCAGCATCTGAGAAGTTGGTTAACCTTGACCTGGCAAGGCCTGCCAGGTATACCCTGCAAGGACACCCCAGGAACCTCAGCTTGTGGCCCATGACTCACCTCTTCCTGGAATGTGGGCCCTGAAACCCCGCACACCACTTTCTCTCTAGGGGATTTTTCCTGATCCTTCTCCACCCCTCCTTCTCAGACTAAGGCCTCATGGGCATCTCACATCCCTGATCTTTCACTCACCAAGGATTCCCCTGGTTATTATAACCCCATTCTCAAACTCCCTAGGGGATCCGTCATCCCCCGCTCAGTTTCCATAGCCAGACCAAAGTGTTAGACCAGTTGTCACACTTGAGCAAGCATGAGAATCCCCTGAAGGGCTTGCAAACACACAGACTGCTGGAACCCACCATGGTTTCTCCCTCAGCACCTCGGGGGCCTCCTGCGAATCAGTACCTCAAACAGTTGCAGCTGCTGCAGGTGCTGCTGGCCCAGGGAACCACCAAGGTGTTAGCCCACACTCAGCCTCCTCTCTCTCTACCTTCATCTCAACTCACTGACCCCTGGGTCACCAGCTGAGCCGAGCACTCATGCTCTTCCTGACAGACCCCATATCCAGAGGCCCCCTGCCCCAGCCTTCCTCCTGCAGGATACCATCGCTCTAAGGGGAGTCTCCGCTGACTGTCCTGAAACAGATAGGACAAGGCGCTCAGACATCTGACCCATCTCCACCCGCAGACACACACCGCCCCACTCCATGCTGCCAGTCCAGCCTGGCCGGCCACCCATCTCTCAATCTGCGGCGATGGCAGCAGCCTTCATGCTGGTCTCCCTGCTGCCCCCACGGATTATATCTCAGCCCTATAGCCACATGGGGCCCACTGAAATGCAAATATCACCCCCTCTTCTTCTCCCAGCTCCCCTACCTTACGTCTTACCCTTCTCCCCATGGCCACCAGAGGGACATCCTCAGGGTCTCAGGGCCTTTGCACATGCTTGACCCTATGCCTGGGCACTTTCCTTCAGACCTCTTCAGGGCTAGCACCTCTTTTTCTTCCAGTCTTTGGCCGCCTCAGATAAAACAGCCTCCGCCCACACTTCCTCTACCCCCATCGCTTCCCCCGGTCCCCTTTTCTCCAAGAGCTGGCATCGTGGATCACAGCACGACATGCTCCTTGCTGGAAGAGGTGCTCCACAGGGACACAGCCCTTGGGGGCTTTTTGGCTATCCTTCTGTGTGCCCCGGCCAGTGCCTCCATGTCATAAACACGTGTTGAATAGTCAGATGAACTTGGCTGCTTTAAAACTCTGCATTTCCACCCACTTACAACAGAATCGAATTCGCATGTCACTGGCCTTATCACATTCAAGACCCTCCAGAACGTGATTGTGATCCACCCACAGGCTTCATTTCCCACCCTCGCCAAGCTCTCCTTTCCCCCCTAAAACTATCCTCCCTGCCCCTCCTAGAAGGCTGAGTGCAAAGGCCACCATTTTCCGGGGGGCCTGGCCCAGCCCCTTGCCTGGGTTAGCTCTGCTTCCCACCAGCTAGGCCCTGTCTGCCCTGCCTGAACTCTGAGGACAAGGACTGGTCCTGATGTACCTATCTGGCTTCCAGGGCCTGGCACAGAGTGGCAGAAAGATCCAAGACCCCACAGCTACTGGTGGGAAGTGAGGCCCCTTCTGCTTGAGGCACACCATCGTGCCTGCTCTCTCTCTCCTTCCGGGGCCTTAGGTCCAGGACCCCTCAGTGACTGGAAGGGGCCCTGCAGTCTGGACACCCCACAGCCTCTTTAAAGGATGCACAGGCTTCAGAGCCCTGCCACTAGAGGTCACTGCTGAGAATCAGGTTAGAAGCCAGTGGCCTTGCAGCTCAAGTGGCCCCCAGAGTAGAAAGGCCAGCTCCAATATCACCTCCTCTCTGTGGCCTCTTGGACACGGCCTCCTCTGCATTACGAGAAAAAAATTCTACACAGGCCCCTAAGCACCAGCATTTGTCACCCTATATTACTCAAGCTGTACTCCCTACCACCATCATGGCAGGGAGGCCCAGTGCCCAGCTCTCAGCATGTCTCATGTGAACTTAACTTGCTGAGTATTTTCAAAGTGGCTTCTCTATTCTTGTTCATCTCTCCTTGCTGTACAGGCCTTCCACCCAGCCTCACCCCCTCTGTGCTCCTCACTTCCAAGGCCCACCTCCAATGCCACCTCCTCCACAGAGCCTTCCCAGATTTCCTCTACCAGGGTGCTCCTGGGAGATCCAGAGCACTCTGTCCTTGTTCATCTTGTGCCCTGTTTGTTCCTGAAGCAACCGGAGGATAAGACATAGGCCTCCCGCACTGCTCCTGCCCAGTCAACATAGTGCAGGGCCTGGCATCCCATGGGGCAGGTCTCGCCCAGCTGGGTGCTGATACCTAGGAGGGAAGAGACACGTCCTGTGTCCTGGAGGGGACATGAATGTTCTGTGTGAAAAGTAGCATTCTAACAACCCACAGTGATGTGGCAGGTCTGTCAAGAAGGGGACCCCTAAGAGATCACCAAATCGAAAGAAGGGAAGGTTTGGGCCATCTGACTTCTGAGTCCCTTCCAAGTCCAATGTTCTGTGACTTCCCAACCCCGCAGACCATTAAGCAAGTGGCCAAATGCCCACTGGGAAATGGTCCAGACCTGGTCAGAGGGCGCTTCCTGTCTCTGCGGGAGGGAGCAAGAGGAAGGCAGGGCAGCACTGACCCTTCAAGGCTGTGGCTTCCGGTGGGACCCGGCCTCTGGGACTGGGGGGGGTTCAGGCTCTGGGGGTGAGACCTGAGCCTGGCTTAAATCAAACCTGGCCCGTTCCCCCCTGCCCGCCCCAGTATCCACTTCAGCTTCCAGCATACCTCTGGAATCCAGGCTCACGGCAACTATCAACCCCAGTTGGAGCTGCGGAGGGCCTGGCATCAGCGGGGAAAAAGCCGGAAAAAAATGCATTTTCCCCTGAAGACTTGTAAAAAAATTCTCACTGATTTTTTTCCCTTTTACCCCAAGCTTTCACAGCTCTAAATACGCCACACTTAGTAATTTTACGAGCAAACCAAGCTATACATCACACGGTTTTATGTTCCTAAATTAACAAAAGGACTTTAAATCTATATGGAGCGCTTAAAAAAAAAGCACTGCATCTATTTTTATTTCGTCACCCCCAAATTCCCTCTTCCCTTCTAATATACTCCCCCTGCCCCCACTCCATGGCTTCGAAATTTGATTGTTTAGCTAGACCACCAAGGAGAGACAGTTCCAAATGTGGATGAGAAACTGCTTTGCCGAGGACCCGTAAGAGGTGAGTCCACTGACCTTTGGAAAAGGCTGCTTAAGGGGTTATAAAAGATTGATTTTTTTCCCCTGCAAAGTAGAGTATGATAGGGATGTACTCTAGTGGATGAAGAGGCCACATCTATCAACCCAATCTCACCAAAAATCTAAGGAGAAGAATTAGAAGTCAACAGGTCTGGCAAGATCTCTGTCTTCCTAGCTGTAAAATGCCAGGGTAGACTATAGATGACCGGAAGGACCCATTTGTACTTGACATGGGAGAGAAGGAAGCACAGTGGGGCTGCTCCATTCACACATGTCCACATCTGGGGGAAGATAGACAAGTGACATGGAGCACTGGACTTGGAACAGAAGCCAAAGTCCAGACACTTCCCATCACTGCCTCTGTCTCTGGGAGCTGGGTGGCCCTAGCTAGCTGCCTTTCCAACCCCCGACTTCTTCCTGCACAGAAGAAAGAGAATCATCCTTGCCTCATTCTAGGGCAAGAATCCAGGTATCATAATGACTGTTTGCTCCAGGAGCTTAAAAGAAACTTCTCCTGACTCCAAGAGTCAAGACGATAAGGAGCAGGAGAGTTTCCAATGGGGTGATATAAGATTCCCACCCATGGAGTAAGAACAACACATTCAAGCAAGAAAAAAATCTTAATGAGAACCAAATTGAGCAGGGGGGTGGGAACCAGACCAGGCCCCTTGGAGAAGGGCTGGGCCGCAGCTGGGACAAAAGGGCCCCCCGGCTTTCCCAGTCGACAGATGGAAATGTGACGGCCCCTCCCCATTTCTCGGGGGTATCAGAAGATTAATTAGTGACTGCCTGGAAAGTGCTAGATGGGAGCTGAAATGCTTGTCCCCGCTGAGTTTCTGAGCTGTAAATAAGCAGCTTTCTCAATCACAACTGAAATAGCAATGCTTTCCTTTTATCTGAGTCAGATCCCGTTAGGCCCAACTTGCCCCCAGAGCAGGCCTGGGTGGTTCTAGAGCTGGCCCCAAAACTATAGGTTTCTTATGATTGCGCAGCTTCCCAGGGCAAGCCAGTGCTAGGCATGAGCTCAGTCATAGCTGGCAATTGCAGACACCCTCTCCTAGTTTAGCTCCTGAGGTGACACCTGGGGACTTGGGAGCCAGTAGCTGAAGGTTCATATGTAGTTCTGGCCCGTCCTCACCTCCAGCTGTCTCCCCCAACCCAGGTGGGCCTGAGCAGAGACATATACCCAGCCTCACACTGGGACTTTCTGGAAGTAGTCTGGGGGATGGAAAATAAAATTTAGGCAGCTTCCCACAAGCCGCCTGGGCCTAGGTTCACTTCTCCCAGCTCCAGGCAGGGGAGGCCCAAGTCTCTCGAAAGCAGGTCGAAGGCTGTGTAGAGAGGGGCCCGGGCCAGGCTGACCCTCGGGAGGCAGCCGGGGGCAGGGAAAATGTTCTATGGAGATCCAGATTCTCTAAGAGCAATCGCCAGCAGGCTGTGTGTCTTTGGGCCAAGCCCAGCCTTCTCTGGGCCTCAGTTTCCTCACTGGAGATTCTGAAGCATCCTTCCCCACAGTGGACAGCAATCCCTTGGGGAAGCCAGGGTCACCCAGAGTTCAGCATGAGGCCGGAGCGGGGTCAGTTGACGGCAGAGGAGTCCTCCCTCAGAACTCCAGGAACAAGATAAGGGGGACAGCAGGGCGCCACCGCCAACACCAATGGCCAATTCCCTCCCTCACTCATTCAACAAATATTTATTAAGCAGGGACTCTGGAGCCAGACTGCCCGGGGGTTAAAGCCCGGCTGCACCATGTACTGCCTGTATGATCTCAATCTGTGTCTCAGTTTCTTTATCTGGCAAGTGGGATTAAATAAACAGCAAGCCTGGTACGGAACGGGCACCATTATTTTTATTTTCAATAGTGTTATTATTGGTCTGGCGCTGAGCCGGGAATGAAGAAAACACACCTGCCTGGAGCCTGAAGTCTGGTGGGAATTCAGGAAAGGGGGTAACTAGGCTTGTGTACTAAGCAGTTTGAGATTAGAGACCCCACCCATCCACCCACTGGTCCCCCAGCTTCTTTCTCAAATGCCCGTGCCTCCTTCTCCTGACATAAGAAGTGTCCCTCTGCTGGATACCAACCCCCCACATACCAGTGAGACCAGATACTGCGTTATGGCAGTCAGGAGCCCGGTCTAAAGACCCAATTTCAAGTCCCGGCTCAAATACTAAGAAGCCCTGTAACTTTCTGCAAATAATTCTGCCTTAATAATAATAATTATTGTAGCTATCATTTGCTAAGCAAGCGTTAATTTTGTTTTGGGTACCATCCTCAGTGCCTTGCAAGGATTCACTCATTTAATCTCTTAACTAGAGGTAGGCAAACTTGCCCTGTCAAGGGTCAGACAATAAATATTTAAGGCTTGGCAGCCCTTGTTGTAGACTCAACTTTACTGTTGCAGCAGGAAGGCTGCCACAGACAATGCATAAAAAAAAAAAAGTCTGGCTGTGTGCCAATAAAACTTTATTTACAAAAACAGGCAGCAGGCCATAGATTGCCAACCCCTGCCCTACACCGCTACTGAGGTCAATACAATTATGGATCCCACTTCACACATGGGAAAATTGAAGCCCAGAGGGCTCGAGTCACCCATCCAAGGTCACGTCTTGGAAGAGGCAGAGCTGAACTTTAAACCTCCACTGATCAGCCTTCCTCCTGTCATCTGTCAAACAGAAGAAGTGCCTGGTGCCAGTCTGACTGTGAACAGCCCCCAGGGTAATGGCTAGATGGACAACTTCTGGGCCTTCATTCCTTACTGTGAGAGGACCTGGCTGCCAGGGCAGAACCAGGTCCCAGAAGTTCAAGAGCACCTAAGGCTGCGGAGCCACAGTATCCAGGCTAGCCAAGTACAGGCCCCTCCTTCCCAGGCCAGCATGGAGGCAGTAGCGGACTTCACGTTTTAGTTAGCTGCTTGCAAGCTGGGCAAATCTCTGAGCTCGTCTGAGCCTCACTTTCCTCTTCTGTGAAATGGGTAGGTGCCAGCACCTACCTCAGATGGCAAGAGTGAGATTCACAGGCGAGATTCCCATGAAGCCCTTGCAAGGGGGGCTGGGGGTGACAGCGGTCAAGAGAAGCAGGTCCCTTGTTTTACAATTGGAGTTACTACTCTGAGATGAGCTGACTGAAGCCCAGGGAAGCAACGGCACTTGACTGTGTATCTCTTCTCGGTTAAGCTTCTATATTATTACGCCAGAATTATAAAATACAAAACTCCGGTGGGAGAATTAAAAAAAAGAAAACTCTAGTGGGGTACAAGCCTCCCTCCACAGGCAGGACCGACTTAGGCCCTGACCTTCCACACTTCTGACTTCTCCTGATGTCCCTGGGGTCCAGTCTTGCCTCTGAGGGCTTTATGCCAGTCAGTTCTGATTTCCCTTTATTGCTTTGAATTTCCTAGCCTGACACTTCCTCCTTTTCTTTCTGAGGCTTCCAGTGTAAATAGAAAATCGGTCACCTGATGAATAAATATATGCCGGCAGCCACCCAAAGGCAGGTGAAGTGGGGTGTAGATTACAAGCACCTGTGCTTTAAGATGTCCTGTACTTAAGAATATTCATTTTTGCCACAAACCTGTAGAGTGTCTTCAAGGCAAGGCACAGTGGGGAGTCGAGGGGGGGCGCTGGTTGCTGCAGATCCTTAAGAGGAAGAATTGTCCCTGCTTTCTAGGCAGCTCGCAGTGGGTGTGGGGGTAGGCCGACGACAGAGACACCAGCCACAGCAGGAATGGTCAGCTACACCTTGGGTTCAAAGGGCCCTGGTGCATTTCACCAGGCACCAGCTCCCATCCATCCGGCTCTGAGCCGCAGACGACTTGGCCCAGTGTTAGAACACATCCCTTCTGTCAACTGGGGATTCCGGTTCTAATTTGGATGGGATCTGTTAAGGGCAGTGCAGAGGGAAAGTGCCAGATTTGCATTTCAGGCAGTGAAGGAAAAAGAGATCGTCAACAAAGCGGAGACCCCGAAAAATATTCTGCCTATAAAAGCAGTATAGACACCAAGCAAGAAACACAGACCTTGTCGGTTCCTGGGAAAGGTAGGGGACCCAAAACAGCCACAGAGAAACTCAAAAAGAGTAAATGTACAAATTTCATACAGAACAGAGAGAAGTCATTCCTATCTCGTCCCCCCGCCCTCCCCCCCACCGCTGCCCCTTGCCCTCTCAACTTGGGGAAAACATTCACCCTGGTTTAGGGCAGCCAGGGCCAGATGCAGCAGAGCTGGATCTTGCCTAGGCCCATTCCTTCCTCTATGCTCCCCCCAGGAACTCCAAGGACTATGGGTGCCTCGACCAAAGTCACAGGGGCTTCTGAACACAGACGGAAAAACAAAACAAAACCCAATACCCAGCCACGTGCACCTTCTCCAGCAAAACAGTTCAGAAACAAACCTCCATGGGCAGTTCCTTCTGCAGAATTTTAAAAGCTCCAATATGAGAAGCCCAGAAAAGGCCCTTCTCCCGACAGCACTTCAACGTCTCCTCACCCCCAGACCCATTAACGCCCTAACTTTCATAAGAACTCTGTCATCGCCCAGGGAAGATGAAACTCTCAAAGGAAGGAAAGGAAAATAAAAACACAGCTCATTCCTAGAACAAGGTCGCACACAGAACTGCCTTCCTGACCTGCAGGTCACGTGGCCCCGCGGGGGAAGGCCTGGTGAGTTACTGCGGACCCGGGGGGGGGGGGAACTGGAGGGGGGTGACAGCGCCGCGGAGGGGAGGGCCCCAGGAATCACCAAGGCCCCCACCTCCCTCGCCAGGAAACCCTGGCTCCACAGCTTCCTTTTAGCCCACATGTCATTATTTTTAAGGTTTCAAAGTCCAAATAAGGTGAACTCAAGAGAGGCTCCCCCAAACTCCCTGCTGTCACCCTCTTCACTCCTCTTTGGGCAGCAAGCGCGACTTGCCCCGAAACAGAAAGTTACAGGGCAGACTGCTGTCAGCGCGCAAGGTTAGGAAAACAGGAAGCCACGCCAACCACCCTCCTGAGCTTCCCCGGCCCCCTCCTCCGACCTCGGCAGGCACAGAACCTTCCAGGGAATCCCGGGCAGGAAAGGGGAGGGGGGCGGGGGAGCGCGCCACGCTCGCGCAGAGACCGCTCACTGGGCTGGCTGGAGGGAGAGGAAAATAAGCCCCGAGACTGGGGGCGGGGGAGGGTGCATGCCACCCGATCGCGTCGGCCTGCAGGAAAGTAACTTCACACCCGGTGCTTAATTCACCTCGGAAGGCTTGAGTGCTCCGACCACTCGCTGCGCCGCCGCCGCGGAGCCAGCTCCGGGCAGACAAAAGGAGCGAGACGCGCAACCCCCGGCGGCGGCGCGGTGGGGGCGGCGGGCGGGTGGGCGCTCCCCGCCGCACGTAGCACACACAGCGCCCGCTGGACCGCAGCGGGAGCTGCCGGGGCCGCGCGCGCCCGCCTGCGAGAGGCTCGGCGGACCCACCACGCCGACTCAGGCTGGGGGGGTCGGGTGGGGTGGGGTGGCGGCCCGGGGCATGCCGGCGCCGCGCGGGACCCAGGGAGGCGCACAGACTCGCTTACCTGGTAAGTAATATAGAGGCGGTTTCAATCCAAACATGATTCAAATTAGAATTCCATAGTGGCCAGAGAGGGATGAAGAAGAAAAAAAAATCTTAAAACCCAGCAATGAGACAAAAATCGCCGTCCAAGCCACGGCGCTCAAAAATGTCCAAAACAATAAAATAAAGGCAGAAGAGTGATCCCGACAGCGACGAAAAAAAAAAAAAATCAGTCTTTTTTTCCTCCCTAAGATGATCAAAAGGTTCTCTCTTCGGCCAGCGCCCGAGCAGTTTCGGCCACCTTGGCCCTGGCAGATCCACAATGAGGTAATTGACGACCAAGGACGGGCCGGAGCCTCCACGGCTGCCCGGTGTCTTCGCCGCGTGTGTATTTTCTGCCTTTTGGACTTGAGATGCAAATAAAAAAAAAAAAAAAAAAAAAGGAGGGGGGCGCACGGCGGAGGGAAGCAGGCGGGAGAGCCGAGAGGAGCGCGAGAAAAATAAAGGGGGGGAGGTGAGGGTGATGAAATTGGGGGGTTAAGATCTTCAGGGATTACTCATTTGAAAGAAAAAAGAGAGAGAGAAAAGCAGCCCCCAAGACGTGCGAGTAGCAATCTCTCCTCCATTCAGCCATTTGAATGTCAAGGGCGAGGGTCAAGGGACCTGTTTCCAACAGGGTTTCACGTTCAGAACCAGAAGGAAAAAGGAAGGGGGGGCGACGGGAGGGGGTATCTCTTGTTGCCAAGGCGAAATCGGCTTTGTTTTCGTTTCCCCTTAGCTACTAGGTGAGGAGGGGCAGGGTAGCGGGGAAAGAGGAGGAGGGGGCAAGCAGGAGAGGGGAGAGGAGAAAATTAATACCCAAACAGCCAAGAAGTACTGAGGGGGAGATTTCTCCTCGTAAATAAAAGAGGCAGCGATCGCAAACAAGTCTCGGGCAGGAGAAAGCAGGCCGAGGAGCCAGCTCCCTTCCCCCTCTCGCCACCCCCCCACTTTTTTTTTTTTTTTTTTTGGTTATCTCCCTGGCCCTGCGTCCCACCACTGACTCAGAGCAGGGGTGGGGGAAGGAGGGGAAAAGAACTCGCGGGGGCCCGGGCAGAAGGAGCAGGAGGAGAGCGAGGAGGCAAGAGCGCACGGCGGTGGAGAGCCCCTCGATCAATTTTCATGCAAGAATCATTATCGGTAAATTGGAAAGCTGGCTGCCTGACAGCAGATTTGTCTCCCCTAATGAAAGCGAAAGGGTAGGGGCGCAGCGGCGAGCGGCTGCAGGCGGCGACGGCGACAGCTTCTTCCGTCTCTACGCGGCATCTTCCAAGAGCTCCATGCTTCGCAGGGCGATAATAATAGTTTCACTTGCGAGCTTCCCCCCGCGCGGCCGCCCAGCCGGGCAGCAGATCCATGCGGACCGGGATCGGGGGCGCAGAGAGCCAGGCTCCCCTCTCCAAGCCCAGAGAGAGTGCTACTGCTGGCGGCGGGGTGCTGCTCTCTGCCCCAAAGCGGGGGCCGTTTGCAAACAGTGGGTGGCTGCGGGCGCCGCCGGTCCCCCCTCCCGCTGCCCAACTCTGCGCGCTCTGGCCGCCCGCCCACCAGTCTTCCCTCCCTCTCCACCCACGTCTGTCAGCTGCGGGGACGGGGAGTTCACTCGCCGCCGGAGCCTGGGAGGAGGATCCCCAAACCGTGCCGGGGGCTCTGGCCCGCCTTTTGTGAAACCCACACGGGGTTGCGGAAACGCACACACCGGCTGGCGAGAGGAGAGAGTCCTAAGGCCAGCGGCTTCTCTCCTTTTCCTTTTCCTCTCACCCCTCACTCCACACCCCACAGCTTAAAAATCCCTGTTGCAAATGTAATCAAATGCTTGATACCATCTCCCACACTCTCCCTGCACTGGTGCATTATCTGATCCGGGAAGGCATGCTTCCAGGCAAATAGACCTAATAAATGCTATTACTGGGATTCTGCAAACCCCGGCTGCACCATAGTAACGAAAGCCCTGGCTAATTTGGTCTAAGAAAACGATCAACTGCACAGAGTGTGTGTGAGTGACTGTAGAGCCTGTATCTCTCCTCCCCACACTGCCTCTCTTTCACACCAGCTCAAGAAGGCCCCATGTGATAATTCCCCAAATCGAAGGGGAAAAAACCCTGCCGCCAAACCACATCCTGTGCGCTCATTGTCCAGCCCCGCGATTTTAAAGAGACAGGATCCATTTACCCACGCTCGGCGCGCGCGCGCACACACATAAACGCTCACTGCAAAGCTGCCTCTTGATGTGACAATTTATTTTCAAGCCCTTTTACCTTCTGAAGGGGCCCTGGGTGGCACAACCAGCAGGAATCGAGACTTGGTGATACTAAGGGATCACCTTTTGACCCCAGATACAATTGTCGTAGTCTGAGGAACAGACCTGTGGCCCCAGGTACGCCCAGCGGGGCACCGCAGTCACGCCAGGTTTGGGTTCCTGCCAACGCTTCCCAGCCACTGCGTAAATCAGGGGTCCCCAGCGGCAGCCCGGGGTCCCTGCTAAACGCGGCGGCTTCAGATGACAATTGAACTGTCGGAATATACTCTAGAGGAGAGCCCCGAAGGGCAAATTGGAGGTGGTGGGGGGACCCGGCGTGCCTTCTGACCCCTCCATGCCATCCACCCATCCCCGAAAAATCTTAAGTGGGCTGGGCGGAGCGCTCGGAGCCAAGGGAGGGGTGGCGCTCCTCCCCGCCGCCACCAACCGCTGGGTGGGTGCAGCGCTCATGCAGTTGCCTTCTCTGCCGGCTAGGCCGCTGGCGGGGTGCAAGAAGCGTCTTTAATCCCCCTCAGCACCTGCTGCGCCCGGCCCGGCGGGGCACCCAGGAGGGCGCCGGGGCTGCTGACCGGGAGGAAACGGGCTGCTTGGGGCCGCCCGCGCCCGTCGCCAGCATCTGGCCGCTCCGCCCCGCTCTGACCCTCTGAGGTCGCTCCCGGCCCTTGACGGCGGCAGCCCTTTGTTTCCGGGGCTGCGTGGCGGCGCGCTCAGAGCTCTCCGCACCTCCCCCTGCACCCGCCGCCGCCGCCGCGGGCCTTGAGAGGGAGACTAGCGGTTGGTGCGGTGGGGTCTGTGTCCAGCACCTGCCCGCCCCCCATCCCCGCCCTGGCCGGCCTCCGCTTCAACCTCCGCTCTTGCCTCTCACCCTTTTGTCACCCACTTATTTGATGATCTGCGCCCCTCCAACCGTGCGGGGGGGGGCACCAGGGCACGCAGCAGACGGCCAGGCTGAGCTGCGCCCCCCGCCCCCACCAACCCCTCATGAGCTTGGAAAACCTCTGTTCCTTCTTGGGGAAAAAAAATGAAACTATTTTTAAAAGACCCTAAACTATCAGTTTCTGTTGTCATTCTTTTATTGGTTTTTAATTCTCCGGGATTACAGGAACAACAGTAGTAATTAATACTAAACCTTCCTCTACTGTATATGCTAATGGCAGGAGCCATAAAAATTAATTTGCAAACATGTCATTACACAATAGCTGTACAGGCAATAAGCCTGTAATTATGGGCCAATCACAGGCAGGGTACAGAGGGAGGGTGCTCCCCAATCTGCTGGGTGCCCCCTCCCCTGCTAAAGTGGGGAAGATGGTGCCAAAAAGAGCCTGCCTTCTGGGAGCCACCTGTGGGGAATGCTCCCAGCTGGGGGGAATGGCAAAGGAGGTCTCTAGTCTTGAGTTCCAATTGGCCTAGTTTCTGTGCAAGACCCCCAGGAAACAGCCACTCCCAGGTCAGCCATAACTGATATTTGGGGGGAGAGGCAACCACAGCCTTAGCTCGCTGGCCCGGCTTTCTGGTGGTGGATGAGTAGTAAGAGGAGTGCGAGGCCGAGAAGAGGGGACCCCACCCTTGTGGGCCAGCTTATCTCTGCTGCCCTGTGAAATGCAAACATCTCCCTCATAAGTATTTGAATGCTTGCATCAAATTATCTCAAAGTGCTGGGGCCAAGCCCTAATCGCTTTTAGCCACGCCCTTGGGAAGGAGGTGAGCTGTAAGATTCTAGTGATACCTAACCCTCCTTTGGCCCTGGGTCTGGGAGGCTCAAAGTAGGTTAGTGACATTTCTTGGTGACAGGGATGTTTGTAAGGAAGGAAAATATGAGATCCACTATGGGACGGTGGCTGTACTGCAGCTCCCAACCTGATGCCAAAACAGCTGAAAGATATAAAGCCACCCCCGCCATGTCAAGCAGCCTGCTTAACGGCTGACTCTCCACTGAATGGCTAGGTTGTTTGCCATAATGTGGCTGAACGGGGAGCTGGAAGGATTTTCCCTTTCCCACTGGCCCTTGTGGCTTGGCTGTAGTTTTTGGAACCTATCACTAGGGCCATTCATTCCCAGGGGAGCCACCCCTCTTCTGAGAGTACCTATGGCATGGCTGGGGGTGGGAAGGGCAGCCAGTCCGGGCCACACCCGGACCAGATGCCAGGTGCCCAGGTGAAAAGGACAGTGCACGTCCGGGGCTTTTGCCCCAGCGGGATTTCTATGCAAGAGCAGGATGTTTCTCTCCACTCTCTCTTCTCTCTCAGAGCCTGGTCGAAAAATACCCTCTCCTCCCTCTCTCAGCTCCCCTCTGGGGAGGAGGAGCCGGGCATCTAGAGGAAAGAGACAGCAAATGGCAGGCTGAGTCTCCAGTGCCCCCTTTTAAGGTTGGGGCCGCCATAGGGCAAACTCACCCCCAACAACTCCCTGAGTGACCCCTGCCTACGCTGCTCACCAACCCAGGGTCAGAGGGAAGCTCGGGGCCAAGGCCTGGGCAGAGTGGAAAGAATAGAAAATGCTTCATCTCTCAGTGGGAAAACAAACTGGGGGCTGGTTGCTTCCCGGGAAGCAGCATGGAGCCCACCAGATCCCCACCCTGAAAGTGCAAGGGGTCCCCTCCTTCTCACCCCTCCGCAGCTGCTCCTTCAAAATGGAGGGGCCCCAGACTCCCTCTAGCGGGGCTGCCGTTGCCACAGCACAGAGACAGCCTAGCCAGCCAAGAGTGTCAGCTGAACGCAATAAAAATAGCCTCCTAGCACGTGCCAAGAACACTGAGGCTGCAGACAGGTCTGGGGTGTGCAGCAGTGGGGCGCCCGGCTCCAGACTCCGTGTGCCCACTGACACTCTGGTGGCCGTCCAGGCCAGGCCAAGACTGGAGAGGGGTGCTGCTTGCTCCCCAAGGATTCCAGGAAAGGGAGGAGAGGGGAGGCTGGGAGGCCAAATGACTAATCTGAAATGCCCCTTTGGGTCAGCCCCTCCATTTCCCTCTTTAGGATAATTATGCCAGCTGATATTTCCTAGGCGCTCGTTCTGTGCCAGTTGCTGTTCTAAGCACTTTTCACAGATAACTCTTTGGATCCTCATGACAGTCCTGTTCAAGGTCACCATTAGGAGTTTTAATTTCTAGAAGAGGCACAGAGAGGTTAAGCACCTTGCCCAAGGACACACAGCCAGTAGGTGATAGAGCCGGGTTTTGAATCTGAGCTGGTTCCAGTCCATGTTCATAACTATCACCTCAGAATCAGAGAGACCAGAGTTCAAATCCAGTTGGGACTCCCCTCCCACTGTGTGCCCTCAGGCAGTGACATCACCATTTTGATCCTCAGTTTCCTGACCTGGAAAATGGGATGAAATCACCCCTGCCTTCCAGAAAGACTTGGGTGTGTAACCCCTCCAGTGTCTGACACACACAGAGTAAGGACTCCATAAATAGAGCTGTAATTACTCCTGTGTTTTGAATAATGACGATACTAGCAGTAATAGTAGCTACAATGGATGGGGACTCAGGACACTGCTGTTCTATGCTCCCTGCTTTATCTTGTCTAGAATTTGCCCCCACCCCAAGGTGACCATCCCCCGTTTTACACATGAGGACACTGAGGCCCCAAGGTGACCATCCCCCGTTTTACACATGAGGACACTGAGGCCCCTATATGACCATCCCCCGTTTTACACATGAGGACACTGAGGCCCCAAAAAGTGAAGTCACTGACCCAACGGCACACAGGAAGGGGACACACCCGTTCTCAAACTCCCGCCCCCGTCCAGCTCCAGTTCTTAGGCGACTGGACCCCATGTACAATGTTCAAAGTCTTAGAATAAGGAAGTCTGAGGTTAGAAAAGAGGGGATCCTCTGTCTAGTCACACTTCACGGTGATGTCTGTGTACCCAGGTTTTCTCCCCATCTTTGCGTTGTGAGTTTACTTTCCTATTGTTCAGTGGCTCCAAGGTACACCCCACCCAGGAAGAGCTGTCCTGTCTCAGGGGTCTACCTGGGCCTCTGTGTCCTCCCTCCATCTGCCCAAGTAGTGGGTTGAATGGTGGCTTGCCAAAACAGATGTCTACCTAGAACCTGTGAATGTGACCTTATTTGGAAAAGGAGTCTGTGCAGAGGTAATTAAGTTAAAGACCTTGAGATGAGGCCATCCTGGATTACTGGGGTGGGCCCTAAATCCACTGATAAGTATCCTTATAAAAAAGAGAAGACGTACAGGGGAAAAGGCCATGTGAAGATAGAAGCAGAGGTTAGAGGATGGTGCCATAAGCCAAAGAATGCCTTGAGCCATCTGGAGCCACCAAGAGCTAGAAGAGGCAGGAAGATCTCCCCTAGAGCCTTCAGAGGGAGCATGGTGGCTCAACTGACACCTTATTTCAGATTTCTGGCCTCCAGAACTGTGAGAAAATAAATAAATTTTTGATGTTTTAAGCCACTCAGATTGTAGTAATTTGTTACTGCAGCCACAAGAAACTAATACGACCTGTTATTTCTGTAAAAATGGAGTGTCTTCTATCCCGCCAACCCAGGGAGGCTCTGGGCATTGTCCAAGGCTGGATGCCATGGGCCTCGGGCCAGCTAGGTCCATCTCTCCTTTAGGTCCATAGCAAGGGCTTGGTTGAAGCTGAAGTGTCCAGGGTCCCTGGACAGCTGTGTGTTCAGGCTGCTCATCCTCCATGAAGTTGAAGTTAACAGCCCACTGGGATGGGGGGCTTTCTAGGGATCTGACCACTCTCTCATCTTCACCCACCCCCTACCTCCGGTGACCCACATTTGCTGGCTGGGGTCTGGGCAGCAGCCTGGGCTGCGGGAGATCACTGGGAGTGAGCTGTCTGGGGGAATGGCCAGCCTTGCTGGATCGACCTATGAACTCAGGACTCTATTGGCCTATGTCAGACCCCATGAATCTGGGGCAACTGCAACAAACAACACAAGGCCTAATGGCCGGCTTTTCACCAAATCTGCTTCCCTTTCCTAGACTACATTTCTCAGCCTCCCAGGCAGATATGTGGGACCAAATGACCAAGTTCTGGCCAGGAGATTGTGGTGGATGTAATAAGTTGCCATTTCCAGTCCTGGTCCAGAAAACCCTCTTGTGTGAGCCTCCATTTTCTCCTTCCCGATCTGCCCACTGGATGTTGCTCCCAGGATGACCCTGAATCTGTATATAGAAGATGCAGCACCTCCATCAACTCCCCAATTGTTGAGAACAGGGTCCCCTGCCCCAGCCCCCACTAATTGTGTATTATGTGGGCACGCGATTGAGAAATAACTATCTACTGTGTAACTTCTATTGTGAGCGTGTATAAAGTGTAACTTTGTTACAGCAGCTAGTGTTAATTTAATACACCTACCAATAGGTCCCTTTACAGATGTGTATTTAATGCCTAGAACTGCATTAGATGCTTTAAGTGCATTATCTTATTTCATGCTTACAACAAAAATAAGTCTACCATTATCCCCACTTTTCAGATGAGCAAACTGAGGTCCAAAGAAGTAAAATGACTTGCTCAAGATCACAAAGTAAGATAAAATAAACAGATTTAAACCCAGACCCTCTATTTTAAACCCTCATCTCCCTCTAGTATGAACTGGCAAAGATGCTTTATCCCAGAAATCCTTTTTAATTAAAAGCAAAACAAACAAACAAAAAAAACAGGAAGGGCAAGCACATTACATGTTGCAGTCTACGAGAGAACTATATCTGACCTTCAGTTTGGGCCTGCCACTGGAGTGGGCTCCTGGCAAGCTCAGGATTTGGGAACTCTTCAAAATAATGGTTTTACAAGACATAAACGTGATATGGTCAAAGAGTTTCCTTCCCGTGGGCTGCACGAATGCCAGAGAAATCAGACAGAGACTGCATGTGGGACTGCCGGGGCCTCACAGCCTGTCCCTGGAAAGAGCCCCTCCGCCTGTCCTCACACGCCTCCTGGGATACAGGAGGCCACTGCTGGAGGCAGTCTATTCAAAATCACAGACGGCTCTCGGCTCTCACTGTTAAGGTTCTGCTTTGTGCAGAGGCAAAACAGGCCTGGCACATGGCTGTCAAAAAAGCACTGAAGAAGTCTCCAGGGGGAAGTTAAATACGGGCATCAATGTGGCTCCCGACACCCGGACAGGCTCGGGGTACCTTTTGTGGACACAGCGACAGCTCGTGTGTGGCCTGCCTACTCAGATCCTGCTCCAGGCCACTGTCCTGTTCTGCTGCCTGGGGGCAAGCCAACAAGGCTTTCTTCTCCCCACCTGTGCCTGCACGCGGGGGACCAGGTGAAGGCCTATTCAAGGGAACAAGGCATTTGTGAACAGCTCTTCCTGCCGCCGGCTGCTGGTGTTGGCTGGGGAAGAAGTTACTGCAGGAACGTAATTACCCATTTGTGGATGACGCACAGATCTCTCTGTCTACCCCTGGGCCTAACTGCTTCAGGTTTGTGTAGCTCTCTGGCTGACAAGATGTGGTTCTTACAAGGTGGCTTCATGCCTGCTTTCCCCCTCACGCTGGGCACTGGGTTTCAGTGTGAAAGAGCCTAGGGCACCTTTTTATCCTTCTCTGCCTTTGCCTTGCAAACAAATCCTGGGTCAGCCCTGCCACTTCCTTTCCTTTCTGCATCTCCCTCGCACACTCTCTTGCTGCTGTCCCACATGGCTCAAGCTGCCCTTTATTCGCCTCCAGTGGGTCATGCCTGAACCGAAGGGATTCCTGACATGTCCCCAACGTGAGATATTCTCCCCGCAGAATACCTCCTCTGTCGGGTTGTTTTCAAAGCATGGATGTGGCATGAGTTTCTCACCCTCAGCATGATAGCCACTTAGGGCCAGATAGTTCTTTGCTGTGGGGTTGTCCTGTGCACTGTAAGATGTTTAGCAGCATCCCTGACCTTGACCCACTGGATGCCAATAGCACACCCCAGTTGTGACAATGCAAATATCTCCAGACATGGCCAAACTTCCCCCGGCAGGGGAGAAGGAGACAAAATCACTCTGGTTAAGAGCCACTGATACAGCATAAAGGATCCAGCCATAACACTGAGTGACTGAGTTTTAGACCTAGTTCTACCATCAGACTTGGGTAAAACCTGCCCTCTCTTGGCCCCAATTTTACCATACGAAAAATTAGACGGGATGAATAGGGTACTGTGTTCTTCCAACTGTCTCTGATTCTCTGGTGCTGCTTAAGACCAATAGTTCTAAAGTGGGGATGAGCTCATCATTCAGGAAGGAGCATCAGAAGGGAAAGAATCCAGTGATGTTGCAGGGTTCATGTGGAAAAAAGGGGGGAGGGACCAACGTGTTAGGTGGGCAACCCTCTCAGTGTTTCTCCATTTTCTCCACAGTCCTCTTTCTCTCCAACCTAAACAAAATCTGCTCTGAAAAAAGAACATCTACTATCAGTCATTTACACTCTAGTGTGATTTAGCCTCACCTCTACTATCTTCACAGAACTGAGGCTGTGGCCATGGTTGGGGCCATTTCATGGCTAACTGGAATAGCTATAGGATGCATTTGGGAAAGACAGGACAACAGAGCCATTCTGCCCACTTGGGCTAAAACGGTGGTTTCAATTTCATAACATCATGTGATGAGATGAACTTCCGGGTGCCCTGTGTTAACAGTCTGTCTCAACAGCTGCCACGGGGGAGAGAACAGCATCAGTCAAGAGCTGGAGTTGGGAGGAGTTATATGGCTCAGATGAATTGTGATAAAGAGGTGGGTCTAGTAGGGCCACCAACAAACCAGGTGCTGAGTGGCCAGGTCCCTCAGGCTTCACAATGATCAGTCCCCTAATGGCACCTGGCAAACACCAGCTTATGTTGAGCTGAACGGAGCACCATAGCCGTAACATTCTCAATTGGCAACTACAATCCTGACCCATATGTCCCAAAGACAGGATATCCGGTTGTTTGTGGAGGTGGCTTATCCTAGAATCAGCTCTGCTTCAGCTTTTAATTGGGAAGTAGGATGACTGTTCCTGGGGCAGGGGGAGCATACACCTGTTTAGTGGGAGGCATGTGGGTTTGGGAGAGGATGCTAGGTCCCAGCACAGTTCCACCCACACCACAGGTGCGGCGTATCTGTGGCCTTCTCTGGCCTTCAGTCTCCTCCTCGGTAGGATGCTTGAACTAAATGATCCCCCAGGCCTTCCAGCTCCGCGAGCCCATGATTAATAAAACTCAGACACGCCATCTGCTCACTCTGACATTTAAGAAACAGAACAGGTTTCCGAAGAGAAAGCTGCCCCGTGTAGCTCTCATCGCCTCCTTCGCCTGCTGATCGAGGGTGGGTTCACACTCTCCCCACATCCCAGCCCTGACTTGAAAAAAATCTTGATATGCACACACACACACACACACACACAATCACACACAGCGCTATCTCCCTCCCACCCACCAAAGGTCAAAAACGGGGAAAGCTAGCTGATGCTCTAGTAAAGCTCTCCACGAACTGACCCTTTCCTGGGCCTCGCACCCTTTATAATGTCTTCTCCAGCTGGGGTGCGGGGGGGGTTGGGGGGGTTGGGGGGGTGGGAGATGAGGCATGCATCTGATAACATGTCTCCACACTTCACAACTCAGTTTGTGCTGACTCGTCTTTCCCGCTTGTCCAGATCCTCCTCAGTGCGGAGGAGTGAGAACCGCTAGCTCTTTACAAATGGAGAAACTGAGCTTCAGAAGTGAAGGGTCAGGCCCAAGGTCATACAAATGATAAGCAGGGAGGCAAGGATGTCACCCTCTGCAGAGTAGTGCATGTCAAGTGTTCCGTGCCACATGGGGCAAGTTCTCACAGCACTGCTCGTCGATATGACCCCTTGCAGTTCTGTCCTACAGATGGCCCTTCACTGTCCAAAGGGGCCTCGTCTCTAACAAAAGGTGCTGCCAGACATAGACCTTGGACCTACATGCCATGCTTCTGGCCCTGCTGTGTCCGCCAAGTGGCACTTATAACTGTGGGCACTTGAGGCCAGGCCAAGAGGGTGGGGGAGACATTCTGAGCCAGGTGAGACCCAGCCAATCTCCAGAAGTGGTTTTAACTTTGCCCAAGAGCTGAACCAAGGTGGCAGGGGCATGGTCAGACTGGTGATGCCTGAGGCAGCCAGGGGTCTGGATGGGCCGCTCTGTGGCTTCCTCCAGCTGCCCAGGTTCTGCCTCTGGCTGGGCCCCACAGAAGAAGAACCTGGGGAAGCCCCTGGCCCAGGATCTGGTGCTCCATGTTGGCTGAATCTCAGTAGACTCCCCACTCAAGCTACCCTCTTGCTGCTGGTGGCCCTTGTGGAGTCAACTGCTACTCTTTCCTGGACGTTAAACTTGGCTGCCTTCTCATGCCCTGACCACTGTACACAGTGACTCCTTGTCACTTTCCATTCCAAACATGGACATCCTCCTCATGCTCTGTCCCCTGGCCCCCTCCACGGTTCACCCTACACCACCCTGCTTGGAGAAGTGGCCTGGACTTCCTGTTTCTTATAATAGTTTAAAAATCAACCCAAAAGCCTGGATAAAAATATCCTCGAGCATCTTAAAAGCATCAAGAGCTGACCAGACCATAAGGAATCACCAGGGCAAAAGGAAAAGGGAAACTGGAACTTCCAGAGCTGACCTGACACAGAGGTCACATTGACCCTGAGGGCATTTATGGATCCTGTAAAATTTGGGCTTCGTTTTTATGGGCTTGAAGGTCAAGAGGGACAGAAAGCAAAGCCTGAGACCTCTGTACAAGTTGGTGGTCTAATAGGAGACCCTCCCCATAACAAGCTGGGACCCCAGAGAACTACCCGCTCAGGGTGAGAGTGCAGGGAGAGCCGGCCAGTCTTTGTGCAGAAGCACAGCTGGGTTGGAGTCTCCATACTGCCCTAGGAACATCAAGTCCTGAACTGGATTAAGAAGGTTTCAAAGTGGTAGTGTCTCTAGGCACCTGCCAGGAACAAATACAACGCCTCCTGAAAGAAAGCACCTTCATCCTGGTCTTTGAATTATGCCTGCAAATTTTCGTTCCCAAATTTAATGTCCAGCACACAGTTGAAGAGAACCAGGCACAGGAGACATCCGCACTTCCTGGTTGAGAGTCAGCAGTAACAACAGCCGACATAAGCAGATCTGCAATGACTCCAGAGGTGGGAATTACTGAAGCCTCTACATTTCTGCCGGCTTAGAGAAAGAAAGAAAAGACAAGCCTGATGGGATCCACAAAGAGGAAACAATAACAAGAGAAGAACAGAATCTAACATCTCACCAGAATGTAATCTCCACGAGAGCTCTGCCTGATAACCAACATGTCCCCTAGAACCACACCTAGCCCATAGTAGGAGCTCAGTACATATTTGTGGACTCATTAAACAAACACAGTGGACTTGAGACCTTCTGGAAGGTGAGCATGCAGCAATCAGTCTGTTCCAGGTGAGCCTGGTGACTCATTCTACTCAGCCAGCAGATAGGTGAGAGGAGGTGATTAACCCCAAATTTCCCTTCAATGTGACATTTCTCTGTATGAAGGCAGGCACTAATGAACAAACAAACCCAGCCACAGAACAGCCTCCACAGTGGAAAAAAACAACCCAGAGGTGTAATGACTACTGCAAAAAGCTGAATCCTTTAGGCCAAAACAAGCACCCCCCCACCGCTATAATTTTGAGTTATCCATTCTTTATTACAACTCATGGCCTTGGCTCTCAAAGCCTCTACCAGGGATTCTTTCTGTGGGGGCAATTTTGGTGCCTGCAATTAGCTGAACAGGCATCTTTTGTCCCTGCAAAAGCACTCAATTGCAGGTGTAATTAGGTTCCCTCACCCCTGAAATCTGCAGAGAGCCGCCCGCCTTGACTAACTGCACCCACAATTAAGTGCTTACGGGCATGTGGCTGGAGCCGGCAAACATGTGCACGCAGCTAATAGCGGGGGCACCGAGCATGCTTTCAAAAATAGACACTGTGTTGGAGAAATCCAGCCTTTTTGCATTTGTTGTTCAAACGGCTCTGTCCAGCTGGGAATAATGAGAAAAGACAAACACGCCAATTAGGCTAGGTCCATACATAAATAAACCACACAGTTCCTTAATTAAGCCACTTACAGAAGTGGGCAAGGCTGTGAGAAGAGGGAAAGACAGCAATGGCCCTGGGGGCCAGGCCATGCTGGGGACACCATTTTGACCAAGATGGCGGAGCCAGGTGGGAGGCCCAGATCCACCAGGGTGGGCTGTTGGCCACTTCAGCCCAGGGATACTGGTGCATGTGCAGGGGTAGACTTGGGAGCTGGAGGAGGACTGGGGGATGGGACGGGGTCCCCAGACACCTCCACCTCAAGGCAAGAGGGAGATTGCGTTAGAGAAGGCAATAAAGTTGGCTTAAATCCTGTATCCACGAGTTGGCACTATGGGACAGAGCCTGCCTCCTTTGTCCTTTTCCACAAGCTGGCTCGGCCTGGCATATGACCTCTTTCCTAAAAGCAGCCACATCTGCTTTGTTCTCCTTTACCACCACCACCTGCCTGCCCCCCGAGACCTGGCAGGGCGGCGAAGTCCAACATCAAACCACCTACCGGCTTCAAGGCTGGATCCCTCAAGTGCATTCAGCTGAGACCCAGGCCCCTGCCAAGCTTCCCCAGCTGCAAACTGTACCCATGCCACACGGACACACAGTTAAAAATAAATAAGACACATGAGGCCAGGGATGAGGCCAGTATATACCAGGGGGTAAATGCCAGTAGGGATAAAGGGTAATTCCTGTATCTCTGCCCGGCTCCCACCCCCAACATACACTTTCTAAAGTCCCTGCCACGCTGCTGTACTATTTCTCAACAATAAAACCCAGTAGATGGTGGTTGCGGTAATCAGGCGAGGGAGAAAAGCTGCTCCCTCCCTGCACCTCCCAGTCGAGCCGCTGAAAGCTACTTGCCTTTTGCAGAGCTCAGCAGTCCCGGCGGGAAGTAAAGGGCAAAGGCAATATTTAGATAATTAAAAACCCATTGCTGACAGGCCAGCCGGGTGGCCACAGGTGGCTCCGGGGTGGACCAGCGATGGTTTAGAATGGCCTGTCTGCCTTCTCTACACTTCTGGCTACTGTTGAAGGAGTGAGAGATCTGGGAGGCAGGCAGGTGACTTCTGGAAAATTCTGCCCCTGGAGGAATCAGGCTCAGTCCTGAGATTCTGGCTTCATGGTCCCTGTGAGACCTGGCTCTAGCCCCACCTCTCTGCCTCACCTCTCTTCCAGGGGAGCCAGCCTCACTCAGCCTCTTCCTGCCTTAGGGCCTTTGCACCGCCTAGAGCTCTCTTCCCCCATCTGTCCACACAGCTCCCTCCATTCAGGTGTGTGCTCAAACATCACCTCCTCAGGAAGACCCACCCTGACTGCCAGGTCAAGAGGGGCTTCACACAGCCCTCCCCAATTGCCATATCCCCTCACGCGATTGTGGGATTTCTGTAGAACTTAATTCCCGAATTTACACTTGACATTTGTCATCTGGTTTGTCTTCTTCTGTGGGGCTTCGTTAGGCTTCTCCACACTGAGGCGGCAGTGCCTCTGTGGTGGCTGACCCACAGTGGGGACCTGGTGCTGAAGTGAATGAATAAACGATGTCCAGGTTAGATACAAAGCAACCAGGGGACTGCCTCAGAAGGGGGACTAGGCTATAATCCAATCTGGGAATGTGATTCTGGAAGCTTCTGAGGAGTGGGATCCCTGCTCCATAGCAGCTGGAATTGGGAGGTGTCCCTGGCTGCAGCCCTCCCCCAGCTTTCAGACCCCAGGTGACTCTGGGCATCCAAGGTGATCGATCACAAGTGTGTCTGACCGGGCAGCCTGTGACTCCTCACTTAGGCTTTGAATTTTTAAAGCTTGACTTGGTGCCACGAATCACTGAGCGCCCAGGAACAGAGCCTCACTCCTGTGTCTGACCGTCTCCCTGTGGCCCTCCTCTGAGCAGAGGCCTGTGAAAACCAAAACCAAGATCGGAAACTTCACAATGGTCAAACCTGGGTGATCTGTTGTTATGGGGACAATGGGAGCAGGGACCACTATGGTGCACAGATAACCTAAAGCTCCAATTTTGGGCCCTGTGTCATCTAATCAAATGTTGCCTAGAGCTGCTGCTGAGCCTCCAGACAAACAGGCTTGAGTTTCATCCCCTCCTTACCTCCCCCTCCTCTGCTTTAACTGAGCCTTCCCTGGCCAGGTGATGGGCAAAGGGCCTGTCCCACCCCACCTATTGGGATGGGTCCTGTTGGCTGGAGGCACACTAACCGCTTCAGCCTTCCCTTGTCACTCGCTTCTCCAAACTCTTGGAGCAGGTGCCCTACGCACAGCACAATTCATCCCTCACTGGCTCCCCACCATGCCAGGTCTTGAGTTTCTGGAGCCTTCACCTGTTGTGACTAATGAGCAGTCTCAACAGTGGCGCTCCCTTTGCCTGCATGCCCGCTTCTCCTTGGAAGCCCCAAAGCTCCACACCCTGCTTTCCCCAGTCCCTGCAAGATAGTGTCAAATCACTTCTTAGACGCAGGAAATAAGTGAGATCACTATTACAGGCCAGGTAGCCTTCTGGGGCGAGAAGGTGGGGGTAGGGGCCTGGGGGCCAGATGGCCTGGGTTCAAACCCACCCATACCACTTGGGGCCTCGTGACCTCTCTGTACCTCAGATTCCACCCAGCACTGAGTGTGGATGGCAGAGTGACCACCTGGAAAATGTTTAACATTCCTGGCCTCCAACGAGGCTCCTACATTTCATTATCTTTGAACTATGGCGAATGTCCCTATGTCACAGACAGGCCCCTGCTGGAGATCAGTACCAGAAGCGTGCTTTTACGTTGGCAAGTGGCAGATACCTTGGAGACCCCCCGCCCTCCCTGGGAATAAGGGCAGCTCAGCCCCTGGACTTCAGGAAGGGGCCTGCTTCTCTCGCACGCAGCCAACTCTGCCAGCAGCAAACCAAGAGAGGGTTCTGCTTCTCCTTTTTCGAAGGATCCCTGATCTAAACTTTCATGTCAGCCCCACTTCCCTAAAGGAAACAAGCCAGTGGGGCCCCACCGAGAACTCAGAACTTTCCTGGCCTTCAGCCAAACCCACAGAAGCTTGGCTGGTGACCTGGCCAATCCTACTAATCCTTTGCAAGTTGCTGGGCCTCCCTCCTTGGGACACTTCCCCCTTAGACATCCCCTCTGAGATCCCCCGAGTCTTTCCCATGGCCCTTGGCATCTGTGTTGTCATGACCCCTCCCACAGCCACTGTCCTGATGACCCAGCCCTTACTGTGTCTTCCATCTTTGATTCCCAAAGCCCAGGCCTGGGGCCTGGTATACAGCAGGTGCTCTGTGAATGCTTGCCTGGTATACAGCAGGCACTCAATGAATGCACATCAGAGACTGCATGAGACAGAAGCAGGGCTGCCCCCTTGAGGCCCACATCTGAGGGAATTTGGAAAGCTGACCTTTCAGGCCCTGTAGTAACGGAGTTACAAACAAGCCAAGTGGGGGTATGCGGGGGTGAAAAAAAATGGTTCCCAAGGGACTCCAGGCTAGGGCTGAATTGTGTTGGCCTCTTAGCCCCGCCCCCCTTGGGGCTAGGACCTGGACCTGTGCAGGTCCATATTATGAAGGGTCCCACCCACTTCTGCTTTCACCCACACCACCCAGCCAGCCTTCCTCTTATCAGCAAACTGTCCCACCCAGAGGGTTTGTTTGTGTTTATCCTTCCCTCCAGGGAGCCCTGATAAGGAGGCCAACCTTTACCCTCTGCTGCTTCCCAGGGGTGGTCTGGAAAAGCATCCTGTTAACAGAGGGATGGACTCCAGCCTGGGCGAGTGGAGAAGGAAGCCCTGAGGGAAGGCCTGGTTGCTCATTCAGGGGACTCCCCCACCCCCAAGGCCTTGTTGGACCCCTCGCGTGGAGGAGCTGGTGCTCCCTCTGGAAGCCAGGCCTAGCAGCTGGTGGGCCTCCAAGGAAGCCCTGTTTGTGTGACTAGCTTGCTTGCTGGCTTATCATCTTGGCACCATCAAGCAGGAACCATGGAGTCGGCCAGAAGCACAGAGGGCAAGTCTTGCTGCAACTTTCCCCAGGCTCTGTTCCTTGTCTCCATGACCTGAGCCCTTCCGGGCAGGACCAGTCTCACTCTGTCAGTATCTAGCACAAGGGGAGGTCTGGTCCAGGGAGCTGCTCAGAGGGGTGTAGGCTGTATGCAGAAGTTGGGGTCCTGTACTGCAGGGGTCCTCGACCTCCAGGCCACGGACTGGTACCGGTCCGTGCCTGTTAGGAACCAGGCTGTACAGCATGAGATGAGCGGCGGGCCAGCCAGTGAAGCTTCATCTGTATTTGCAGCCGCTCCCCAGAGCCAGCATCACTGCCTCAGCTCCACCTCAGATCATCAGGCGTTAGATTCTCACAAGAGCACCGGTCCCTGGTGCCAAAAAGGTTGGGGACCGCTGCTGTACTGTCAGCCCTAAGCAATGCCGCACACATCTGGCGCTCTAGGTCATGCTCTCTAACTCTTCATTCACAGAACAGCCCCAGCTGTCTGTTCACCAGCAAAAGAATACACGATTATGCTGAATCTCACTGAAGAACATCACTTGGCAATGGCAAGGAACGAACTATGGACACACGTGGCCACCTGGATGAATGTCACAGACAGACTGTCAAGCGAAGACAGCTAGACAGAAGGGCACACACTGTGTAATGCCATTTACACGAAGTTCCAGACAGAGCAGGCGAAACTCCCCTAGTGTGTATCCAAAATAACCAACAGCAGACACTTGAAACAGATATGAGCCGTGTTCACAGCAGCATTATTCACAACAGCCAAAAGAAGCAGCAACCCAAGTGTCCATCGACACATTAATGAATAAACAAAACATGATCTACACATACAATGGAAAATTATTCAGCTTTAAAAAGGAATCGAGCACTGACACATGCTACGATATGGACGAACCTTGAGGATATTATGTTGGTGAAATAAACCACTCACAAAAAGACAAATGCTGTGAAATTACACTCATATGAGGTCCCTAGAGTAGTCAAATCCATAGAGACAGGAAGTAGAATGGTGGTTGCCAGGGGCTGGGGATGGGGGGATGGGGAGCTGGTGGAGGGAGATGGTTGCACAATAATGTGAATGTGTTTAATACCGCTAAACTGTACACTTAAAAAGGGTTAAGATGGCAATTTTATGTTTTGTCTATTTTACCATTATTGGAGGAGGAGGAGGAAAGTGAGAAACAACTAAACTGATGGAAACAACTAAAATGATGGAAAGCAGATCAGTGGTCGCCTGGTGGGGGTGGAGAGAAGACTGGGAAGGTACACCTGGGAAGGAACTTTCTGGAGTGATAGCAATGTTCTATACCTGGATTGGGGTGGTGGTTACACACATGTACCTCTGTGTCAAAAGCCAGTGAACAGAACTCTTAAAATGTCGGCATTTAATTGAACGCAAACTATACCTCAATAAAGTTGGTTTTAAAAGTAAATAAAAAAACTTTGAATAGTCGTCTCTCGATATATGTATATTTATTTACAAACTGTTCTTAGGTACTATGTATTCACACTCTCTCCATTATGAAATATATGCAAAAAGAGATTTATTTTTAAAGACTAGAAAAATAGAGTTCTAGGATAGGCTTCCTATGATAATGGAATGCTCTGTCCACCACTTGGGAAGAAGATAGGGGTCACTTTGGAAGACATTCTGTTGGAAATGCCCCACAGAACAGATTTGAACCCCTCCCCAAAATACCCATGCGGGCAGGTATGCCAGAAAGAGTCCAGAGTGCCAAGCCAGAGGAGTGGGTGGTGCTCGGCCTCTGCCAGGGCTGTGGCTATAAACAATGCTGGGGAGGGGGCCAATCGCAGATGGGGGTGGGTGGGGGGAACCTGCGGGGGAGCTACCCTTTAAGAGGCAGGACGGGGCGGCGATAAGAGTGAGGGTCTGGAGCAAGAGAACCCAGTTCAAAACCCAATCCACCACTGTTTAGCTGTGTGGCCTTGGGCATGGCCCTCCATGCCTCAGTTTCCCCATATAGAAAGTGGGGACTATGATACTCCTTTGTGGGGTGGTTTCAAGAAGGAAAAGCTAATACACAAACCGCGTGTTCATGGTTACTTGCTGTCATTCTCTCTCTGGCCACCATCTCCTACCTCCGTCCACCTCCACTCCAATCCTTTCTTCCTCAAGCTCTGTGGGGCACCCAGGAGGGTCTAGAGTCTTGGCCAACCTCACTGCAGCCCAAGCTCAAGTCCATGGGTGGGTCTGTGTTTATCCTCAAGTCATCCTTTTCCTGCCCTGGGCCCAGCACCTGGCTCCTCCCTGGGCCCATTGTCTCAGGACCCAGGGCCATCCGGTCTGTCTTGGGGGAGCACAAAGGAGCCCCCCACCCCCATTTCCTTACAACTGGCTGTGCCTGGACTTCAAGTCCCTGACCCAGCCCTTGGCCGAATAAACACAATCTCACACAAAAGACACCCAGCATGGCCTTAGCAGTAGGGAAAGCCACGGGGCAGAAGGGGCTGGCAGGGGCACAGCTCCCAGGGCATTCTGCTTAAGTTGCCACGGGAACCATCCTTGGGTCTAGGGGCACCCCACCTCCCACCAGCCCTTGTGTCCCTGGGACTTGGAGCCCATCTGTAATAGGTCTTTTAGCAAAGGCCCTCCCCGAACCCTGCTTTCTCTCTCTTCTGCCCAAACACACACAGAGGCCTCCACAGTCCCTGCCCACACTGACCACTCGTCTCCGGCCATCTATAGACCAGATAGTCTGTGCTCATCCAGCCATGAGAATGAGGGCCCGTGCCAAGTAAGGGCTGCCCCCTGTCCCAGGTTATACATGGGCGGGGGTCAAAAGCTCCCTGCCAGCAGCCCCTGGACAATTGGCCCCTGTACCAAGGTGGCCTATGGTGCACCTGATGCTCTCCTGTCCCCAGGACCATGGGGACAATGGAGGAGCATCCCTTACAATCTCTCAGGGGTCCCCAGCAAGGCCGAATTCCAGCTGCCTGCACCCGGCTTAATGGTATCTGCTGGGATCAGCTCCCAAATAAAACCCCTGCCCCCAAGTCCTGACCCCTGGCACTCCAACCCAGCCAGTGGCAAATGGATGCCGACAGCATCACTGCGTCGGGGTCCGCTGAGTGACAAATCGCATGGGCCCAAAGACAGTTCATGCCTTCCAGGCAATGGGGGAGAGCCAGATGGGCACACTGTCCTATAGGAGCGGCTGGGGCTCAGGCCTGGGCCAGAGGACAGGGACAGAATCATCGCTGCTTGGACCTCACTGCTGCCTCTAAGGGGTTTGCGTTTTCTCTCCTCTGATTCCACTATTTCCACTATTCCGCAGCATTGCTTGCCGTGGTGGTGGCTGTAATTGTTTCCTCTGTATTCGATCCATTAACGGGAACTCAGATCCACAGGCTGGCTGCTTGCTGAGGCTTCAGGTAGCAATTTTCCATTTGTGTTTCAAATTTTAATGAACGTGTCTGTCCCCTGGGCCCAAGACGTGGGGCTGTAATCCTTACAGAGCGGGTCGCAAGCGTGCCACCCAAGGCTGGGGCTCCGAGGGGATTTCTACAAAGGCCTGATTTCTCCAGGGAATAGCTCTGACGAAAAGTGGTCTTTGCTGTCGCAGCCACCGGCCCCCACCACCCTTCCCACTGGCTTGGTGTCAAGCAGGCTGCAAATCGTAGATTATTATTTCTTTCCGACATCCCCAAAGTATCCTATATCCCAAGATGGAGAGGAAAGTTCAGCTCTGATAAGATTGCATCACTGGGGAGGAGATACATTCTCGCCCTTGCTCCCTCTGCCTCCGGCTAACATAATTCCTTTCTGATCTTACCCAGGGCATCCAGTCAGGCTGGGAGGCAAATGGGATAATCCATTTTAGAGAGATTGATCAATATCATTAGGAGCCTTTTAAATGGTTCCACAGGCTTCCAGGAGCCAAGGCAGACGGCTGAGCTGGAAACCGGGGGGCCAGAGGTGACAGGAGGGGCAAGCACAACCCACAGGGATTTCCTGACAGTCCTCCCATTTCCTACCAGACTTCAAGAGCTGGTTCCAATTGGGGCAGGGAGGCGGGGTACATGTGGGCAGGTCATGCACTGCATAAGGGGCTGGGCCAAAGGGACTAGCTGGCTGAATTGAAGCCTAGTGGATCCTGCACTCATGACACAGGAGCCTGGAGCAAACAAGAGGACATATGCCCCTCCCAACATAAGCAGGGGCTGCTCAGCTCCCACCAACAGGTGCCAAGGGAGAATATAGATCCTGTGTAAACAGAGCTTCAGACTTCCTAAAAGAGAAGCTAGAAATCTGAGGTTTAAAAGAATATCTACCAGTTTTTAAATACTGGCAATAAATTTTTAAAAAAATAATTTAAAATACTGTGTGGGGACCAAATAAAACATAGCTGCAGGCCTAGTGTTGAGCTGTCCAAGGTCTTCCACCAGCCCCAACCTGGAGGCTCTGCTCTTTATCCCAGATCTCCTACCCACCTCTGCCAAAAATCTCTCAATAGCCTGAACCCCCTTTTCTCTCATACTCCCAACGCAATCCACCTGCCTGTCAGCTCCTCCTTCAAAACAGGTCTGGAATTCCACTCCGTCTCATCCAGTCCTTAATTGCCTGGACTACTGCAGTACCTTTTCCCTGGTCCCCTGCTGCCACCCATGCCCCCTGCAGTCTATTCTTGTTACAACAGCCAGAGAAGGCCACTTACAGGCCAGGCGGATGCTGGTGCCTCTACACAGAACCCTCTGTGGCTCCCGTCTCATTCTGAGTAAAAGTCAAGCCCTTACAGCCCTCTTTGGGATCTTGTACTATCTGCCCTCTGTCTACCTCCTCTCCCCCTCGCTGGTCTCGGGGCCTTTGCACTTGCCTTCCCCTTGCCGTAACCTATGTCACCCCCTCTGCCAGACATCCACATGACCACGAAGGGGCTCTATTTACAATCACACTGGAACAAGAGGCATAAATTGGGACTGGCAAACAGGATGTCCCTGTCACCTTTCGTTTCTTCCTTATTCTGCTAAAGAGTATCAGAAAGGTCTTCTCTGACTACCCCATAAAAAAACAGCGATCCCTACTCTGCTGGCCCAATCTCCCTCAACCTGTTACATTTTCTTTATATACTTTTCACCATCAAGCCTACTGCTTATTTATCTGTCTGTTTCTTACCTATTGTCTTGATTAGACCATACACTCCATGAAGGCAGAGGATTTTGTCTGTTTGGCTCACTGACTGCTGTGTGCCCAGATCAGAAGAGCATTAAATGAATGAATACCTCCCCATTGCCTTCAGGGTCCCTGAAAGCTGTTTAATATGACATTCAAGGCCCCTCACATCTCTACCCATCTCTCTAGCTATATCCCTGATTCTTCCTCCACAATGAACCACCTGCAGTGTGCTCAGCACGATTTTAGGCCACATATTCTTCTCTTATCCCAGAATGCCCCTCCTCTCCCCATCTACCAGGCAGACTCCTATTCAACCTTTAAAACCCAGTGAGGAAATCCCCTATTTAGGAAACATTTCCTGACTGTATCCCCACTCTTAACTAGTTAATCCCTCCTTCCCTTCTCACTCCTTTTTGTGCCCATGCTGGCATTTACAGCCTCTGCGTGGGTCTTCAAGGGCAGAGTCTGCTGTGTTCTCCAGATTCTGTGTGGCAGCACTCTGCGGTCAGCCCACTGCTGTCAAACTAAGCTCTCTATGGCTCCCCACCTAGGGCAGCCGATGGTCCCAGAACTGCACTGTTGCCACAATCCCTCTCCAGGGCAGCTTGATTTGGGGTGGGGGGCGGAAAGAAAATGCCTTCCAGAGGGTCTCCAAGCTCTCTAGCGTTGGGTGACCCCCTTCTCTGAGATGCCAGTGCTGTTAGGAGGAAGAGTCGGGAGGCCAGCTGCTGGTCCCGGCTCCAGGCACGCTGCCCTCCTCCTAACCACATCCCGCCTGCTCACCCTGGGCCAGCTCCTCCCTCCACCTTCTCTCGTAGTAAATCTCCCGCTTCGGTTTTGTCCTTTCTGCTTCCCTCTCCCACAGCAGGGGCAGCACCTTTCCTACAAGTCATTCACCAGGAGGACAAGCGACCCCCACACGCATGAGCACACAGTGCGCAGGGGAGGGGGTGAGGCAGGGAGAGGCGGGGAGACATTGGAAACCTGGGCATCGGTCCTGGCTACATCTCGCCTGTCTTGAAGGGCCTCCTGCTGCTCAGGGATGCTGAGGAGGTGAGGGCCTCCACTGGATTCATCAGGGAGAGGGTCACACCCCTCCCCATACCCCAGCCACATCCCTCCCCAAATCCCTGCACTGCCCGATAATATTTTTATAACACTGTTTTGGCACGTCTGCTGTGAACTTAATTTAACATCCATATTGCTGCTACTTAATTAAATAGATGAACTCATTTTACATTTACAAGTCTTAATTCATCCTGAACAAAATTGGCCATGTTTAGTTCTTTATACACCAGCAGCTCCCTGGAACAAATGGTGGCCTTTCCGAGTTAACGGCGGGGACAGGTTAAAAGCTAATTATGGGCTCTGGTCGCCTGTGCGAAAGAGAGCAGACGTCTTTATCCATCATCAGAAGTGAACAGAAGGGCCACCAAGTTCCTTCCTTCCCAGACAGAGGGCAGCCAGGGCTGGCAGGCCCCGTAACTACCTACGCCTGGATGAGGGGTAGGCTCCCAGCCCCTCCCCACTCTGACTTCTGCCTCCACTTGGGCACTCTTTCTGTGTCCACTCACCACCTCTCCTGGAGGGCTGCCGCCAGCCCTGTGCTCACCTCTCCCACCCCACAGCCCTGGCCACGCGCACCTCTTGACCGGGGCTTTGTCAGTCTGTCTTGGCCCGTGACACGTCCGTGTTTGTCCATTCTTCTCACCCTGAGTGGTCTGAGAATGGGGTCGGCAGTCTGTACTTCTGCAGCTCCCTGAGGGCTGGAGGCAAGTGGCATGGTGGAGGCTGGGCCCAGGCTGCCTAGGGAGTCCCTATCTCATGGGTCTGGGTGAGGGGTCACTAAGCTAACCCCTGGGGAGGGACTGGAATAGGCCCGGGCACAGAGTAGGTACTCAATACATGTAGCAGGTATTAGTATGGCTCCTAGCTTGATGCTGGACACAGGGTGGGGTGCAGAAAAGTCCAGCAGGCAAATTGGAAGTCAGGTTATCAATTGCTCTGACCAAGGGGAGAAAGAGAGGTTCTACCAGGTTGGGACTGTCCAAGACTGTCCACACGTTGGAGCCAGGCACTGGAGAAAGTCACATTGTCTTGGGACCTTGGGTGGAGATGTCCGACAAGTCACTACCCTTCTCACACCCAGCAGAGTCAACCAAGCAAATCTGAGGCTTCCAGTGGG
>NW_011888947.1:2168640-2170803 GCF_000151845.1 Pteropus vampyrus
TAATGGTAGCCTCTGAAGCCTCAGGGGGCAGTGGGAGAGCCTTCAAATGCACAGACGAGGCTCTAGCTGGCCTGGACAAGCCCTGTGGTGTGGGCTGGCTGCCTCAGTTTCTCCAGTGTGTGAACATCCTGCCCTCGCCTCCCACACACACAGGATGTCCTGCAGCCATCAGACCCCCATGGGGGAAGCTGCCCTCCCCACCTTATAATTACAGGCCTGGCCCGAGGCTTCCCAGCCCAGGAATGTGAACAGGTCGGAACCATAAGAACATATCTGGTATCCTGGCCCACGCAAGTGAGCTGCACGGCACAGCCCTGCCCTACCTGCCCTGCCTGGTCTCTGCCACAGACCGTGACCAACAGCCCCACCGAGGTACACCCCAACCTCCAGCCCCTCCCACCTAGGGTGCAAGGCTGCCTCAAACAGGTGCCCCAGGTGGCCTCAGCACCCCTGGGGCATCCTCCTGGGCCCCATTTATTAACCCCACAATCATCGTGGCCATGCTAGCATTTTAGAGTGCCTCCAATGTGCTCGAAGCATTTTCAGATATGGGTCATCTCTTTCTGGGCTTCACAAGCAGCCCCCATTTCTAGATGAGCAAACAGAGGCCCAGAGAGGCTAAGTTCCTTTCCTGAACCCGCACAGTCAGCAAGAGGAACGACTGGGATCGGTTCTCAGGTATATCTGGTCTCAAGCCTGAGCACTAACCATGCCCTCCTTCCCTGTCACCTTCTCTGCTGACCAAGGGCAAAGACCCACTGGCCCACTGGCCAGAGAAGGCACGCCACGTGCAGGCTATTATTGATGTCAGAGGGCCAGGAGGCTTGGAAATGTGGGTGCCCCATCCTCAGGCAATGGCCCAGGATGTGGGAGGGACCAGGAGGGTGAGGGCTTCTCGTGGGTGCCCCATCCCAGGGAACTCAGGTATGAAGGAAACAGTGTCACCCCGACAAGCCCCAGGGCCCTTGTCACTGAGCAGGGAAACCAAGTCAGCAACCCGGCCCCCTACCCTTGGCGGGCAGCACCTCTGCAGCCCCAACCCCAGACTCTGTCTGAGGCTGTTAACACCCAGCATCTGGTCCCTGAGGCCCGCCCACTGTTTACTGTGCTATCCTCTTCCTGGCTGCAAACAGCTTGGTGGGAAGGGGATAAGCCTCTCCCCTGAGGGTAGAATGACACTGAGATTGGTGGACATTTGGAATACTCCGTTCTCTCAGTGTTCAGGAGCCTGTGTGGGGTGACATCTAGAACCCGTGCAAGATTCTTGGGTGTGGGCAGCCAAGAGCGAGGGGCCCCATCCCTTGCCTTACTGCTTCCTCCTGGAATTGCATCAGCTCCAGCCCCCAGGGTTGGGGGTTGACGAGGGTGTGGGAGGGAGCTCCGGGGGTCTCCCCAGCCCTGCTTCCTTCCTTGGCCCCCACTTTGGCTCTTTAATCAGTCCCCAGAGACTCTTCCCCGACCAACTTGTCCCAACCCAGAAGTTATTTCATCAGACAGTCAGTCAACAAATATTTACTCAGTACCTTCTTGAGTGTGCGGAGGGCAGAGATGGGGTTTTAACAAAAGCAGAAGACAGAACTGTGCTAGAGAGGACACACGCACGCATGCGCACGACTCTGGCCCTCACTGGTTCAAATCCTTCCTTCTCACTCTTACCGCTGTTTGTCTCAGTTCCTCAATTGTAGGGTGGGAATAATCACCCACCCCAGGGTGAGCGGTAGGCGAGCTCACACATGACGCCTGGACAGGGTTCAGCCCAGAGCCAGCGCCCCAGGGCCTCACGGCCTCCACTTACTGCCTGGACACACGATGTGGGGGCCTTGTGGGTGACAGTGAGCCTTATGGATCGAGGCAGCCAGGGAAGCCTTCCTTATGCCAGGTGAGGGAGTCACACTCAGCCAGGAAGGAAGACGGGCAGGGACTGGCTGGAGGGAGGGCTGCACTCTCTGGGTGTTGGAATGAGGTGGCCCGGGGGCCGTGCTCGTCTTTTATACCTGTCGGCACCCTGACCCGTCCTGACCACAGACCTGGGGTAGGTGTCGTGAAGGGCGCTGCTGGTGGGGAAGGCCAGCCCATCATTTTTCTCTTTTGCGGCTGACCTTAAGGTGGGAGAGAAGAGAGGATTAACGGATGAGCCACTTCCTAGCAAATCCCACAATTCAC
>NW_011888947.1:2171818-2175387 GCF_000151845.1 Pteropus vampyrus
GTGTCCAGAGAGGCTGGGCTGGGAGGACAATGCAGGACCCAGAGGCAGGAGGCTTAGGACCCAATCCTGGCTGTGTCATAAACTCACTTTGGGCTCCAGTGCTTTCAAGGTGAGCTCGGGGTGAAGTGTAGGTGTAAGTCATTCTTCAGGTTTAAATCTCTAAGTCTAGACAGAAAACCAGCTCCCAGGCCTGGGCCCAGTACCCTGAGACCCGAGTAAGCATCACTGGACTGCCACCAACAGTCAGTGGGGCAGAGACCTCCTGGCATTAGTCAAGGCAGAGGGGCGGCCCCACGGTCAGAGTTTCTGCTGCAACCATGTTAATCCTGGAGGCCTCCCTGGAGACCCCAGACTCATTCCCCAAGCCTCCCAGAGCCTAGAGCAAAGACCTTTGGCCACTCTCTCTGTCAGCCACTGCTCAGAGGTGCTGGCCAGCTGGCCACAGGCCTGCAGGGGTCAGGCTCCTCTCTGTTCTTGTGCCCTGCAGCAGAGATGCCTTATTCCTCCTCCTCTCCCAGAACCCCTCCCCACGTTACCCAGAGAGCCTTATTCCCCAGCATAAAGTGAGAACAGAAACGAGTGCTCTTGGCCTCTGAAAGGCTGGGAATGAAAATACAAGCAGAGCCCGAAGACTCTTCAGAGAAAGGAGGATCTTCTGAGCCCCTCCGTGTCTTTCCTTGGGGACCAGTCTCCCTAGGCACTAGACAGGCCAGAGCACAAAACACATGGGTCACCAGGGAGCCTTCTCCCCAGTATAGAGTGTACCAGGGACAAACCCTTCTCCACTCCTCATCCATGACCAGGCTTCTAGAACCCCAGACCACCAGTCCCAGGGAGGATGGGAAGCATTTGGGGCATCTCAGTCATGAATGACAATGACAAAGATGACAATGATGAAAAGGTCCAAGCTGGAAGCATTTACTGAAAGCCTAGAGCCTACCTCGCCCTGGACGCTTGACCTGGGTCTCATGGAGCCCTCACAACCCTGTGAGGTACTTGCTTCTTTATCTCAATTGCTCAGAGGGAAAACTGAGGCCCGCAGAGGGAAATGGTCTGCAGTCACACAGGGTGGGGGAGGGGCTGGGGGCTACACCCAGGTGGGCTGGTCCTGTGGCAGAGACAGCAGCCTCCAGAGCGGCACTGCCCAACCCAATGGCCAAAAGCCACGTGTGGATGCTCCCGTTTCAATAGATTAGCATTGAATGACATCCCAGGTTCAGGTCCTCAGTCACACGAGCCATGTTTGAAGTGGTCAATAACAACACGTGGCTGGTGGCTGTTGTGTTGCGCAGTGCAGATCTAGAACATTTGCATCATCACAGAAAGGACCTCTGAATGGAGCTGGTCTGAGGGCTCTTCCGGGGGGCTCAAGGAGGGAGAACAGAGCTGGGCGTAGGGGCTCTTCCATGAGGTTCTGGCCTCCCTCATCCTGGCCTTTGGCTAGGAACAGGAACCGGCGCCTCCGGGGGCCTGCATGACCCATCCTGGTGCGGAAACCAGGTTCTCTATTCTCACATGGTCAGGCATACGAGAGCGCCAGGTGTGCCCTTCACGACACAAGTTAAGGAGCACCCGAAACTGACTGACCTGACACACAGTCCCTCCCGAGAGCGGGGAGATAAGACTGGTGCTTCCTGGGTGAGCAGCTCAAGCAGATGGGCTGAGTTTTTTGTTTAATGATGACAGGTCCCTTTCACACCACATGGGCCCTAAACACACCCCAACCGATTTGTCTCCCCACCCTCGCACTGAGAGTGTTCCCCGTACACCGAGCAATTGAAGACAAGGCCGTATAGACCAAGCACTGGCTTCACAACAACTTTGGACCTTACCCCTGTATGGTGTATTAACCCCACTTTACAACAGGGGAGACTGAGTCTCGGAGAGCAACAGCTGGCCTGAGGCAGAGCTGAGACTGGAATCTGAACATGGCCACTCTGGAGCTTTGCCAGGCAGCCTGGTGTTGGCTCCCAGCTGTGTGACCTTGGCCAAGCCACTTCCCCTCTCTGTTCTTCAGTTCCCCCTGTGTAAAAATGCTGATGGTTACGTCCCTGCCACACAGTGAATGAGATGATGTGGACAAAGCACACAGCTCAGTCCTGGCCATGCAGTGCACTGTGGCCAGTTCTCTGTGGTAGTTCCCTCCATGCCCCACGGCCATAACTGGCCCTGTTCCATCCACGGTGAGTGTCCTTGTCACCCGGAGTTCCCCCCATGCTCTCTCCCAGACCCTCGCACCCTGAGAGAACGGACACCATCAGTCACTCCAAGCCCTCCTGCGCATGCCCAGGGAAGCTGCTGCAGGGTCAACCTGGACCAGGACGTGCAAATGCCCAGGTGGCCAGGGACGGCGGGGCCCTTGCCGGCGGCCTCTGCAGGGGAGAGATAACCCAGCTGGCATGCGAGCTGTGCCAGGCTCCAGCTAATAGCGCCCGAAAGAGCACTGCAGGCCAGAAGCCCCATCCCTGGCGCCCGGCTCGGGGATGGCGGCAGGAAGTGACAGCGAGGCAGAGCGGAGAGACAGGCCCTCACAAAGAGCGCGTCCCCTGTAAGTGGAGATAAACCTTGGGAGGAGAAAGGAGTGCTAAATCAGTTGTTGAGCTGATGTACCACATGCTGACAGGGCAAATGTGCGGCCTTTCACGGCCACGCAGCTTTCACCCGCCGTTATTCATGGAGGAGCGGGCGCTTTATCTCCCGCACATGATGGGAGGCCACGAGGCAGACACTTGCTCCCGCCTGCACGGGGCTCCCTCGGAAAATATTAATATGTAAATGTCACTCTCCGAAGACCAGAAATGAAATGGAATGACCGACTGGAAGATGCTCTGCTGGCAAGATAAAAAAAAAGAAAAAAAAAGAAAGAAAGAAAGAATAAAAGCTGCTCAGGACTGGAAGCGAGAGCGAGCCAGCTTCGGAGGAGAGGGCTGGCGGGGGGAGCACAGGATTTTTTTTGAGGGGCTGTATTGGCCGTTTCCCTTCTTCGGGCAAATGGCTCCAGCGTGAGGCCTGACAGCGGGGGAGAGGAAGCTGACGAACTGCCGCCCGATGTGAGGGTGTCTGCACCCAGGTACAAGACAGACGGTGCCGATGCTAACGTGTACTGGGCTTCCGTTCCGCACCCAGGAATCTTCAGGACGATTTTATGCACCTCAACTCTTTCAGTCACTGCTAGCCCTACGGCCCTGTTTCACAGATAAGTAAACCATGGCACAGGGAGTTAAGTGGCCAAGGCACTAAACCCGGTCCCGTTTCCCTTCTTCAAGGGTCCCTGCTTCCTCTGGCCCCCCAGGACTGAGCATATGATGGGGCCTGCACCGGTGAGGCTCAAGTTCAATGCTCTGCTTTCAGGCAGGGACCACAAATTTTGCTGAGGATGTTCTGGCAAGAGGGAGGGGCCTGGGTGAAGACACGCGATGCCCGCAGCTCACGGGGTTGGCATCCTTTGCCCAAAGTCCCACAGCCCCCCTTTCCACCCTCCACCTGCTGACAGGTGCTGGGCATTTCATTCCTCCTCCCCTTTCTTCTCTGCATCCAGGCCCCGCTTGCCCCCATCCAGTGGTGAGAAA
>NW_011888947.1:2177232-2191260 GCF_000151845.1 Pteropus vampyrus
AAGGAGGGAAGATGAGGCGAGGAAAAGAGCCGGGAGGGGCCAAATGGGCAGAGGGTCCTCCAGGGGAGGCGTCAGGAACTGCAGCCTGGACCTCAGCACCCAAGGGGACCCACTCCTTTCTTCGAGCACAGCTCTCCGGGGCTCTTGGTGCCCTGGCTGCCCCTGGAATCACTTTGGGAGCTTGAGGGTCTTTGGTTTTTTAGGAGCCCCAGGGATTCTAATGTGTACGAATTCTCAAAGTGGGGTCTCAACACACCAGCAACATGCCCTAGGAGCAGAAATGCAGATTCCGGGCCCTCCCTCAGACCAATATTTTACCAAGCCATCCATGCAGGGTGAGGTTTCTGAGCTCAGTGGAGGGTGGGGCTGCCGTCCCCTCTGCCTGGGGTAGGCAAGGTAGGGCTGGGGCCTCCAAGAGCATTGAGCTCTCAGGAGGAGGGGAGAGGAGGGCCGGGTGAGACAGCTGTGGGAGTCCACGCAGGGAAGGTCCTTCCTCTTCCTGGAGGAGAGGCAAGGGTGAGGCCTGAGGCAGCAGGTGCTCCCAGGTCCTTCTAGAAGCTGGGCAGATAAGGGAAGGGGATGCCCGCTGAAGGGAGGCGTGGGGACACCTAGGGATGAGTTCAGGCTGAGGAGCAGCAGAGGGAGGAGGAGGGATAATGGCTGCAGCGCCGTGGAGCTGCTGAGTCCTGACAGAGCAGACAGGCCAGGGCACAGAAGTGATTCAAAGGCTTCCAGAGGTCCCCAAGGTGACCCAAAAGCCCGATGCTGAGGTGCAGGGTCAGGTGTAGGATGGACCTTCCAAAGGCCCTGACCAGCGACCTGCCCAACTGTCCCCATGCTCCCTGGGGACAAGAGAGTGACACTGGGGTCCCTCGGTCCTCCGCCCTCATGCAGATTTGCAATTAGCATTCAGTCTCCACCAGTGTCACACAGCTAATCGGCCTCCACCCTCTCATTCCCGGGTGATGGGAGCACTTTGATATCAGGCTGGACTCCAATGCGTGCAGTGTAAGGAACCCTAATTTATTACGTGCTGGTAATTGATGTTTATATAAAGTAGCTCTTACAGCTACTCAAAGTAGGAGATGAAAAGCAATCAATCAGCCATTTGCCTCAAAAGAGAGGGAGAAAACACCACACATATCAAACGTAACCCCCTGGAAGAAATTCTGGGAAGGGGCTGGATTAACACGTCGGCACTTTGAAGCTTGGGGCTCCAACCACACAAATGGTGATGGCAAGGATGTGGGGAAATCATCACCGGGCTGCCTGAGGCCCTCGGAGCGGGGCGGGTCTGGGTTCCCCTTGGAGGACACAGGCCTCGGTGCTGGACGATGCCTTCCTCTGGCCTCTCGGCCCTATCACTTGCTCTGGCCACCCGCTCTGTTCCCTCGGGGCCACAGGAATGTGGCTTGAAGCCTAGGCTTGGTTTTGAGGGGGCCCTTCTGGGCCCCAGTGTGACTCCAGGGCTGAGTGAGATAACCCTGCAACCCTGCTTGACGGCTGAAGTTTGAGACACGTGGGACAGTGCTCCCTATAAATGCCTCACACCCTGGTGCATTCTCTTCCCCTCCCCTCCTACCCACACGGCACACTCACCCTTAAAACCACCCGAAAACCACCCTAATCCATGGCTTCCAGTACCCAAAGAGGCCCAGCCTCAGCCACTGGGAGAGGCTGGCCTGTCGGTCTCTGGAGAGGATGACCTCCCAGCTACCTGTTTGGTCCCTGCCCCCTACAGTTGGAGCTTATCTAGATGTTGTATTACATAGGGCCAGACACCACATTAACTGCCTCTGGTTGCTACGACAAATGATCCTGGACTTGGTGGGTTAAAACAACACAAACTTATTCTCTCATGGTTCTGGAGTCAAGAAATTGAAAGTCAGTGTCACTGGCCTGAAATCGAGGTGCCGTCAGAGCTGTGCTCCCTATGGAGGCTCTAGGGAAGGACCCTTCCTTGGTTCCTCCAGCTCCTGGGGGCTCCAGGTGCTCCTTGGCTCGTGGCCACATCCCTCCAATCTCTGCTTCTGTGGTCACGTGGCCGTCTCCATTTCTGTGTCTTAGATCTCTCTCCACCTCTCTCTTGTAAGGACACTTGTGATTGCATTTAGGGCCTACCTGCATAATCCAGGAGAATCTCCAACTCACAATCCTTAATCACACCCAAACCCCTTTTCCAAATCAGGTTACATTCACAGGTTCCAGGCATTAGGACATGGATGTCTTTTGAGGGTCACTTTTCAGCCTACCACCCATACGAAGGGAAAACCGAGCCAGGTTCCTGCTTCTTTATGTCCAGCTCAGATGGCCACGGAAGCCAGTTACTCGCCCAGCAACTCTTTCATGTGTCTGATAATTCAAGAATGGCAGATACTGTTCTGGGCACTGGGGACACAGCAGTCAAGAGCACAAAGTGATCCTTGTCTTCAAGGAGCTCACCCATATAGTAGTTAAAGAGCGATCAATGCAAAGGGAAACAAATAAAGCCAGGAGAGGACTTTGGTGTTAAATATCCACAGGGTAGGCCTCACGAAACAGCTGACTTTTGAATAAAGGCCTGAAGGAGCCAGGAGCTTGAGCAGTGTGGAGATGGTGGGAGAACATTCCAGACAGAGGGAAGAGCAGGTGCACAGGACCTGAGGCTGGAGTGTGCCTGGCGTGTGCCCAGAACGGCAGGAGGCTGGCATGGCTGGAGTGAAGCAGCTAAGGGAGTCGGGGGTGGGGTCTAAGGCAGAAGTAGAAGGAAGGAGTTCGAGGCTTTGGGTGGGGTTACAAAGGGCTTTGCAGTTATAGTCGTGACTTCGACTTTTGCTTCTGTGGAGTGGGAGCTGTGGGAGGGCACCCACACTTGGGGGCCTGCCTCCCTGACCAAGGCTGGGTTTTCCCTTTCCCTTCTAATGTTTTCTTCCAGCAGGAACCATCAGAAGCAGCGCCGGGCCCTTGCTGAGTATCCAGCTGCAGGTGCCAAGCAATGGTGTGTGTGCCTCAGCCTAGAAGGGCTGTGCAGACACACACACACGCACGCACGCACGCACGCACACACACACACACAGGCACTGGTCCAGGCTGGAGTGAGCCTGGGCAAGTGCTGTGCCTGCTGGAGCTGCAGCCCCATTAAGAATTTATCAGCCCAGAGGGAAGAAGTCTTTAGCTCTGGATCTCCTGTGGTAGGGTCCTCCGCAAAAGCAAAACTTTGCTTCTGGGAATAAAATGGAAATTCAGGCCCTGGAGTATAATGAAGAGCCGGCTCACAGGCACTTCCCTCTGAGCCAGGCTGAGTGGGCCCCTTAATGACGAGGGAGCTGGGGGGCAGGTGGGGGGACCCAGGGGACCCAAGCACACGCACACAAGATGGTGGCCCCGTTGGAGGCACTCAGCCCCCCGGGCCCCACCTGCTCGGTGCTGCCTGGCCTAATAAACCCTCTCTCTTTGGAGTCACATTCGATGCAGTTCCAACAGGGAGCCATACGTCACCAAATCCAGCAAAAATTTGTGCTAAATTGAATCAATCCATCTTGGAAATGGCTCTTGTCAGGTTCTGTCAGAGAGACCGTCTGCAGGGGACGGAGGGATCAGGAGGGGCAATCAGGATGTGGGGGCTGGAGGAGCTCGAATTTTAACACCTCAAAGCCTCCAGTAGCCTGGAGTTGGGGGAGGGAGGGACTGGCATGCACAAAAGAGTCCTCATCATGCACTGTTGGAGGGATAGGCAGGTGGCAGATGTGTCCCCATACCCCCCTCCCCCCACGGTGGCCTGGCAAGTCTACCATTGTTCTACCTTAGATGGAGCCTTCTCATTTCTCAGTTCCGTAGAATTCTACAATTATTAGGCACTCACTCAACGTCAGGTACTGAAGAAGAAGAAGGCCTGGGCAAAGCCAGCCAAGTGGAACTCACACCCGGGGCTGCAGGACTTGGAGTCTGGGAGCAGCCTGGGATTGGAGCCGAGGTCTACCCACCCCCTCACCAGTTGGGCAACCTAGGAAGGTATCCCCTTCCTGGGTAGGAGCCGGTCAGGAGGGCCATAAGGCTTACAATGGCCTGGAGAGGCCCTTGGCCTCACTCTTGGTGACATGGGCTTCCCTCCGTGCGCCATGATTCTGGGCATTGGGCTCTACCTCTGGAGCTCTGGGCACCTGAGATGAATACGACATGGGTTCACCCCATCAGCCACTGCCCTACTGTTTTGAGTGAGGCCCAGGTAACCCCAGGAGCTGGCCAAGAAGCAAGGCTTGGGGCTTTCAAAGCCCCAGCCAACATGACTTCCTCAAGACCAGAACACTCCATATCTTGTCCTAAAGTAAGCTCTCAAATTTGCCCACAGCACAGATCCAACCCTGCTAGCCGGCTTCATTTCCACACATGCCCACGCAAACCCTGGCTGCCATCACATAGGTGGGCTACTTTCTCCACTGCATGAAAAGCCCTGCTGGGTCCAGCCTTCCAGTCTTTGTCCATATTGTGCCCCTCCCCAAGTAAGCCTTCTCTCCTTTACTGAGATCATCCCAATCCCCCCTTTCCTTCAGGTCCTGGCTCAAGTCCTTGTTCCTGTCCCCTGCTGTGGCCATCTCCCCAAACTCCAATCCCTACTGTCAGATCTAATGCATTCCAACCAGCCAGCACTAGTGTGTGCCTGTCACATCTACACACTCCAAGTGTCAGTTCCCTGAGGTCACAGACCCGACAAGCACACGATACTCTCCAAAGAACGTGACACAAGTCCAGGCATGCAGATGTCTAGGAACCGTTCTTCTGTCAAGTTCAGGGGTATCAGGGTGCAAGTAAAAGACAAAAAGCACTATGAGGTTCCTGTGAATTTCACTCTGTAGATAAAAACAATCCAAGAAATTAACTTCCTTCGGCACATCAAGTTTATAGGGTGACCTCTTTGCTTCGGGCCTGTGTTTCTGGGTAACTGTTGCCATGTGTCTGTGAAGCAGCTGCCGGACGACTCAGGGGCCAGCCCCACCCTGAGGCACACCCAGGGCACGGTCATGGGACAGCTGGACCACTTCTCCTCTCACAGGCAGCCCGCCTACAAAGCCCCCGGATGGCTTGTCCCTGTCCTGATCTGTCTGTTTCTCCCCATCTTGCCCCTGGTGGTGCTGAAATGGAGCAGTGGCTAAGTGGAAGCCACCCAGAATATGTCATTTTGGAATGTCGTCAGTTCTGAAAAATTATGTCATGGGCTTAGAAATCAGGGCAGTGGCTACTCTAGGACAGTGGCTGACCAGGGGCCCAGAGGGGCTTCTGAGAGCTAACCAGACAGTTTTTATTTGGGTCGTTAAATAGTGAGTTCGGCTTGTACATACACGAGGGGTACACTTATACACACTTTTCTGATGACGACCATAGTTCAAAGACAATTGAAAAAAATGGTACCTGTTATGAGCTGAATTATGTTCCCCTAAAATTCATATGTTGAGGCCCTAACCCCCAGGACGCCTCAGCACGTGACTGTATTTGGAGATGGGCCTTTAAAGAGGCGATTTAGTTAAATGAGGTCATCAGAGTGGGCCCTACTCCAATCTGACCACTGTCCTTATAAGAAGAAGGGATCAGGACACAGACACACACAGAAGGAAGATCACGTGAAGCCACGGAGAGAGGCCTCAGAAGAAACCAACCCTTGATCTCAGACTTCCAGCTACCAGAGCTGTGAGAAAATAAATCGCTGTGGTTTCAGCCACCCGGTCCGTGGTACTTGGTTATGGCAGCCCTGGCGAAGTGTACAGCAGCCATCTGGTGAACAGGAGAAGCCCTGGGACCCTGACCGGGAAGCCCGGCCATGCCCAGCTGCCCTCGCACCCTCAGCCCAGCAGCCTCAGAACGGGGGCGGGGGGTAGAGAAAGCCAGGGTTTAGCTTCTTGGGTTGTTTTCCTTTGGGGGTCACCACAGCTCCCAACTCAATTTCTAAACTGGATACCAAGTAAGTGGCATGTGGAGGCCAGAGATCCACAGAGGGATTTAGTAGCAGGCAGAGGAAGACAAAAGCAATCTCGCCTGACACAAATACAGATGAATACACGTATAGGAAACCCACGGACTGGCAAATTAAAACGTGGTTCGGGCTGGTGAGCGTCGAGGACGCTGGCTGATGGATCTTCTCAGCCAGACGGCCAAGCCAACCAAATATGTCACCACGACATGCTTTCGCAAAACTGCAGCCCCCACGCGTGTACCTTTTGAAAAGGAAGAAGAAGAGCCGCCCCCCCCTCACCCCCCCGCAGCCCAGCAGGGCTGTGATTCCAAGTTTAGGGGACAGTGTGCATGCAGCTCTGGTCTGCGTGTTGAGAGGAAAGGGGGCAAACTCGGGCACATGGGGAGAGCGGGAAACAGGAGAGGGTGTGGGTATGGAGGCGTCGCTGTTCCCCCTCACTGAGCTGTCAGACTCAGGACAGCAAAGATGTCTGTAGCTGCCTCTCTCAGCAAGTAGCAGGAGCTCCCAAAATAGCTTACGAATGAATGAATAAGTGAACGAATGAATGACACAATGTCTGACGTGCTTAGCACAGTGCCAGAAACATGGCTAATAAACATTAGCTGTCATTATCAGTATTACTACACCCCGCCACCTCCCCAGGTTCAAAATTGCACTGACATCATCATCACCACCTACACGTAAACAGCCTCTGAGAACGGTGCTCCAGGCTTTTCCCACTTGGGCCAGCCTCCTGTTCCATTCTTCCATCTTCGCTCCACACCAGCCACCCCAGGGGTCTTCCTGATGCCTGGCAAGCTCTGCTCTTCTCACTCCCTCCTTTGCTGGTCTCGTCCCTTTTTCTTGGAATATCCTTCCCTCATTCCTCTGGTGGGTCCCACCTTATCCCTCTGGGCTGAGTGCAGACCCCAGCCATCTGCAAAGCCCTCTCTCTATGCCCACACGGAAGGGGCTGCTTCCCCCATGTCCTCACGGTGGAGCTGTGCCATCCCATAAGGCGGCCGCATCTGGCTATTTACATTAAAATACTAAAATGAAATGAAATGAAAAATGAAGTTCCTGGGTAGCACTGGCCACATTTCAAGTGCTTAGAAGCCACAGGTGGGTAGAGGCCAACATGTCAGAACGTGTAGACAGGGGACATCCTCCCTTCCTGCAGAAAGGTCTACGGGACGGTGCTGCCACAGCATGTCTCGCTTCAGGACTGTCCGGGACAGTGGGTGTTCGCTCCTTGGAGGTGGTTGGTACCCTGTTTGATTCATCGTGGAACCCCTCAAGGAGCCTGGCATACAGGAAGTGATCAAAACTCACACATTGAATTGGAGAACTTTAGGGATGCCCTGGCCCCACCTCGTTTTGCTGTCTCATTCTGGGAAGGCAGAGCTTCTGGAAAAATCTCATGATAATGATTATGTGAGTCTGTATGCCAGACCCTGAGCGAGTGCTTCTCCCATCTCACCTTGGTCAATCCCTGCAAGGAAGAAGCCGTCTCCTCATTTTATGCTGACAGCTGAGAGGCCTATGTTTGTGGCAGAGCCGGTTTTGAAACAGGTGGGTATTTCTCCAAAGCAGTGCCCTTAAAATCACTCGTCTCGGGTCTGGCCTTGATTCTGCGCATCACCTTCTTTGCGGGAGGGGACGCGGCGACAACTAGCCCCCCAGGTAGAGTCCTGGGCACTCATAGGCCTCGGGTGAATTTACTGTGAAGGCGTGCAAGTAGGTGGCCTGGGGTGGGGCAGACCCAAATGGGGTTCTCAGATTCATGGGAGGTCAGGGCTGAGAGTGGCCTTAGGTCACATGGGCCACGTGCAGGTCCTGCGAGGTGACAGAAAGGCCCAGGCGATGGTAACTTGCGGAGGTGGAGAAGCCCTTCCTCCATCCACCTGCATCACCCCCGCTCTCCGGCACTCCAGCACCTAGGAGCGCCCTTCCCTCTGGGTGCCTCTCACATCGTGTCATGCATAGCTCACCATGCTCAGTGGCAGTCCTGGACTCTAAGAGCAAGGGAGCCCAGTGGGTCCGTCTACCTGTAGACACGAGGATGGAGGGGGTACAGGCCAAACATTTAAAAAACCAGGATCCCAGCTAGAGAACGAAGGGAAGGGAGACCCTATGTCGCTCGTGTGTATGAGTGCATGTGGGTATGTGTGTAAACACGTGCGTGTGTGCGGATGTGTGTACAAGTGTGTATTGCAAGTGGGGCATTTTGTGTGTGCATGTAGGGGTGGTGTGTGCACAGGACTCGTGTGTGTGTGCGTGTGTGTGTGCGTGTGTGCGTGTGTGTGTGTGTGTGCTAGTGAGTGGATGGTTGGGTATAGAAAGAATTCTCCCCCCAGCGATTTTATAGCTTTAACTTCCTTTCAGACCTTCATCTTCCTAAATTCATTTATCTAACAAACATTCCCTAGGATGGTGCCCACAGAGGGGCAGAGTCAGGCTGAGGCCTGCTGGCCCAGAGCTTACCTGACCTACCTCTGTACCTAGGGCACTAAAATCTCTGATTGGTTAAGTCAGTTTGGGTTGAGGCTTTCTGTTAACTGCAGCCCCAGGTACCGGGCAGATGGATTTACTATATATTTGTCTAAATGGTCTCACTCACTACTTAAGGCACTCACCCTGAGCCCAGACACCCAAGACCCCATGTGTGGGCTTGGCGTGCTATGTTCTCCGGATGCACCTAGAACAGCAGTCACATCACCCGTAAATTTGATGGGCATCCGTGTATCACCCGTGGCTTTTTGGCTGGGGCTGGTCTTCACCCTTCGCTTTGGGAAACCCGGCCTCCAGGGCCTCAGAAGGCCCTTCTAGATCCAGCTTCATAATGGGACGAGGAAAGGGGAAGAAAGGTATCAGGCAGCTTGAATGTACTCGGCCAAACAGGCTTTATAAGCTGTCAGATGCCGTTCTCCCACCCACCCTCCCAGAGCCCAGGCTTTGCGGATGGCCCCCCCCAGGAAGGTGCAGGCCCCCCCAACACCGAGACGCCCTCTGCTGAGCGGAGTGTCCGCTCTGCCCACCCTCCCTTCAGCCCTGGGGCTGAGGTGGACGAGCAGGCAGGGCTTTCTGCAGGGTCAGCAGCCTGGGCTCCCTTTGGCGACCACTGCCACACCTGACCCTCCCTCCTAATGAAGGAACTGAGAAGGTGACCATCCATCTTCCTCGGTGCCGGCCCTAATAAGTGTCAGCGAATTCCCCAACCTGCCTGCTTTCTGTCCCTGGCATAATATGTTATTTACCTGCAGCTAATAGGTTCGTGGGTAATGATAGTCTTGTATCAAATGACGACCATTTGGCTCCTGACAGTTTTAAAGACCAGTCTCGGGGACACTACAGTTTCTAATTACAGGGTCTGTCACCGGTGAGGTTTGGTTCAACACCACTCCTTCTCCCGCGGGTGACACTTCTGTCCAGATAGGAAATTTAAGCTCAGCTGCGACAGTTAAGGTTAAAAATACTGCTCGGTACGAGGCAAAGGATCATAATTTGGGTCGCTGCCGTGTTTAATTAATTGGACTGCGGCAATCTGCACTCGGTGGGTCGTAATTACAGGCAGGGTGAGAGGCCCGCTCCCCCTTGCCGTGTCTTACAGCTGTAATTTTGCGGGGGCTCTGACCTGGCTTGGAGCTGGGGCCCTGGAGTTCCTTCAAGGCGCAGGGTATCCTGTGAGGCAGCCACCATGATGGGTGAGCAGGAGAGACGAGCGAGCCAGTGCAGGGGAACCTGGAGGCCACGTAGGCCAGTCGGCTGGGACCGAACCCGCCCTTGCCCTTCCCAGCTGGGTGCTGCCTCCTCAGGGCCACCCTGGCAGGCAGTATGGTGACAAAAACGAGGGACCTCTGCATGTCAGAGGAAGCTGTCAGGGAAGAGAGAGGGTCCTGACTGCAGAAAGCTCCGGCTCCTTGGTCAGTGCTCTCCACGCCTCGCTGTTCTGCGCACGGGCCAGGCCAGCGAGAACACAGAGCCTCTGCACACGCTGCTCCCGCCGCTCCAATACGTTCCCCAGAGGCCGACGTGGCTTCCTTCTCGCTCTCTGTTCAGGTGCCAGCTCAGTTTCCGCCTCGGAGGGGACTTTCCCTGACCTCCTTATTCCATCCCCCCATCCCCTGCATCCTGCCTTTCCTCTCCGATGATCCTAACCACCATCTGAGGCCACATTCTGGTGTATTTCCTAGCTTGAGTTGCATCTTCCATGAGGACTCAGGCCTGGCCCGTCTTGGAATGAGTGGCCATTTATCACACCACTTCCTGGTCTCAGTCCCCCAGGGCCCCAGCCTGTCTCTGTCCCAGGCTGATCTTATTCAAGCTTTAAGGGGGGCCCCGCGAACAGTTCGGCCGGATGTGGCCCTTCCCTGCTCCACGAACACCCCGGGTATGTGACCTCGTCTGTGGGTCAGGAGTGGCCTCACATCTGACCGTTTAGCACTTGTTCTCCAACTTCCTTTAGTGTTTGAGGCTTGCGCGTGACCTTGAGGAGAGAGGACCCACAGTCCGGACAGCAGACAGGCTGAGAACCGGGACCGCAACCCAGAGATCTCGGCTCTGGCTGGCCCCAGTGCTGACCGACTTCGGAGAAGGCCGGTTTCCCTTGGACCCTCTCCCTGTCCACGGGTGCAAGAGTTAACGGCGGGGGCTGTGGGGCCAGACCACTAACTGACTGGATGTCAAGTGCCACAATCCTGCAGAGCCTCGGTTTTCCTCTTCTGTGAAATGGGAATACTCCTATTTCCTACTTCTCTGGGGAGCGCTTTGCAGGAGCAGATGAGCGGAGACACGGGAAGTGCTTAGGAAGCAGGGACGGGATGACACTTCCAGTTTCCCCACCCCGGTAAGTCAGGAGGGGTCAGGCTGACCTCCAGGCAGCTGCCAGGATAAAAGCCGATGATGTGTGTCCAGGTCCTCGTAACTACAAGGCACGAGGCTCCAGGGGGGGCTCTTTTGAACCCCATCCCTTAGCCCCCAAGCTGGCATGCTTATCTGCCCCTCTGCCTGCCCCAGGCTAGGGGCAGGGTCTCAGTTTACCCTGCTTGGGGCTGCTTTCCCTCAGGCTCAATGCCGGCGGCATGCACACCCCCTTCCCACTGCCCCCGCTGAGCTGCCCCCACTTCTAACCCCTCCTCACCTCCTGGAGTCTTCCTGCCAGAGAGAAGTCCCCACTGAGCTTTCCATAACGGCTCATGAGTTTTTATGAACAATGGGGCCTGGGCCAAGTACTCCCCCACTGCTGAATGTCACCCTCCCTGGCCTCCGTTGCCCAATCCCCACCCCACCCCCGGGGGTCAAGCAGCCATTACAGGAGAGCTCTGATAGGGCCTGATGGAAATTCAGAAATAAAACTACTCATCTGAAGGCACTTAATCTCCAAAGAAAGGAGGAGGGGGGAAGGCAGGGCCACACGCACCACCTGAAGCACCACGGGGCGGGGGACCAGGTCACCTTCCCACCCACATGGAGAGGGGGTGGCATCTGTCAGCAGGCAGCACCCCCTCCAAGGCCCTCACCCCAAAGGGGGTGTGGTGGGCTTAATGTGTCCCCCCAGATATGCCAGAGCCTGAATCCCAGTACCTCTGAATATGGCCTTGTTTGGAAATAGGGCTTTCTCAGACGTGACTAAGATGTGAGCTGAGAAGAGGTATGCTCTTACTCCCAAGTGATGGTGTCCTAAGATGGAGAGAAGAGACTCAGAGCCAGACACACAGGGAGGAAGCCACGTGACTATAGAACAGAGACTGGAGGGATGCGGCCACAATCCAAGAAATGCCAAGGACGGCTGGCCACCGCCGGGAGCTGGAAGAGGCAGGAAGGGTCCTCCTCTTAGAGGCTTCAGAGGAAGCACGGCCCTGCAGACTCCTTGGTCTCAGACTTCTGCCCTCCAGAACTGTGTGAGAATAGATTTCTGTTGTTCAAGCTGCTAGGGTCTGGCATTTTGTTATGCAGCCCCAGGACACTCACATGGGGAGACGGGGGAGAAGGACCGGCAGAGTGGCGTGGCTGGCATGCTAGACTCAGGTGACCTCTGTGGGGTGGCCAAATCCATCACTGCCATGCCGTGCCCCTCTTCCTGGACCCTCGGTGTGTGCGGTTCCCATGGAGCTCATGGACCCAGGGGGTGGGGACAAACACGCCTGTTTATTAAGAATCGAAGGCTGGGCTGCTCGCATCTCAGCGGAGAGCTGCTTTTGAAGTGCCGAGTGATTTATTTTAGCCAATTACTTGTGCACTTCCCCTTCCCTAGGACCCTACATAATTGATTGAAACCTATTGAAAACAAATTAGCCAGCACTAGGATGCAAAGATCTGTTTATCACTTCTCTGGAGGTTTTCAGAGAACCCACGTGAACTACAAAACACATTTGCGTTTGTTTTTCCCCTCACCAGAAGGACAGGAGCAGAAAAAAAGAACAAACCTTTCCCAGGCTGTGGGGACCTCTCTGTGCACTTGGCAACCTCTTACTTTCTGATTCCCACAGTCTCTGAGATTACGGTCTTAACATCCAGATATTCTGCCTTGCTAAGGTCAGTCCCCATGGCCGGGTATTTAGGGGTGGTTCCAGCTTTTCACTGCAGCAACACACATTTTCTTATCTCCTGGTTTTTTGTTTATTAGTGACTTACTTCCTTAGAATGTACTCCCGCATAGGATTTCTGGAATCCGAAGCTCCACTAGTCTGGCTACAACCCGCCATTTGCTTTTCTAAAAGGGGCTCTTCCCGTGAAGGGCCTGCTGCCAAGCTCCAGGCATCTGTCCATTTCACTATAACCGTGTCAGCAAAGCATATTAGCGCTTTCCATTTGGGGGACTGACTTTGCAAGTAAAAAATTACACTGAGGATGGCTTTAAATGCATGTTTAGATAAACTTTTTAAAAATTATTTTTAATTGTGGCAAAATACATATAACAAAAAAATTTACGACCTTAACCGTTTTTAAGTGTACAGTTCAGTGGTATTAAGTATATTCACATTAAATTGCGTTTAAAAAAAATTCTCTTCCCTACCTGTGACTGCTGGCCGGCATGCTCTCACTGAGTGCCCTACGTTTGGCTTGCCCTACCTTCACCATGCTCACCTTACCTGCCCAGGCTTACCTCTCAGGGGCTACAGCCTAACATGTCCCAGGCCCACGCATATAGGGGGTTTGGAGAGGGGGCTTTCTTCCCTGCTCAAAACCCTGAAGTGCCTCCCCCCACGTATCCCATCAGGTCTCAACTCCTGTTAGGAAAGCCCCCCTTCCCCCCCTCTACCAAGTGCAGATCACACCAGGCTCGCCAGACCCATCCATCTGTACCCTGACATCATGCTTTCAATTGCTCAAGCCACTGTTTTCTCTCCCTGACCTTATAATACCTGCCACTCCCCACCCTGTCACCTAAGCAAAGTGTGTGTGCTGACCACACTGACTCTGTGCCACACAGGTGGCTGGACCAGACAGCTGTCCCTTCAGCTAGAACTGAAATGAGGCATGGCCCTTCTGCATCCTCAGCCAGCTACATGGCCTCTTCCTCCTTGGCTGCCCCAAACCAAAGGGCCAAACTCCGGGTCCTTCCGGGAATCTGACTTCTGCTACCACTATCACCGTTGCAAGGCTCCTGATACTATTTCTGTAATACCTGGCGGCTCTCAGCAGGCTAGATTGAAAGTACAAAGGGCTTCTTACAGCCTGAGAATGGAAGCATCCCACAGAATACCTCACCCAGCTGCACGGCCTCCCTTGCCACGGGCCTCTTCCTTATCATCACTAGGCGTGAGAGCTGGCGAGGGTGCAACCACCCATGAACTCATGCTCCTGCCCCTTGGGCTCACATCTGTTTGTGATTGTGTGTATGCACGTGTGTGTATATGTGTGTCTACTATGTATGCACGTGCATGTCTGCATGTGCGTATATGTGCACGTGTGTGCGCGTGCGCATCTGTGTGAGCGTGCGCATCTGTATGCGCCTGTTAGAGGGTGGGGATGAAGAAACAGAGACGACAGCCCAACAGGTTGGTGCTGTAGAAGTGAGGTCAGCGCTGTGTAGGGGATGGGAGGAGACTCCCTGCCTGCAAGACAGTGGGGATGGGTGGGCACTGGGACCCCCGCCCCTGCCA
>NW_011888947.1:2192085-2193777 GCF_000151845.1 Pteropus vampyrus
CTCCGGGTCCTTCCGGGAATCTGACTTCTGCTACCACTATCACCGTTGCAAGGCTCCTGATACTATTTCTGTAATACCTGGCGGCTCTCAGCAGGAACAGCTAGGTTGAAAGTACAAAGGGCTTCTTACAGCCTGAGAATGGAAGCATCCCACAGAGTACCTCACCCAGCTGCGCGGCCTCCCTTGCCACGGGCCTCTTCCTTATCATCATTAGGCGTGAGAGCTGGCGAGGGTGCAACCACCGGTGAACTCATGCTCCTGCCCCTTGGGCTCACATCTGTTTGTGATTGTGTGTATGCACATGTGTGTATATGTGTGTCTACTGTGTATGCACGTGCATGTCTGCATGTGCGCATATGTGCACGTGTGTGCGCGTGCGCATCTGTATGTGCCTGTTAGAGGGTGGGGATGAAGAAACAGAGACGACAGCCCAACAGGTTGGTGCTGTAGAAGTGAGGTCAGTGCCGTGTAGGGGATGGGAGGAGACTCCCTGCCTGCAAGACAGTGGGGATGGGTGGGCACTGGGACCCCCGCCCCTGCCAAGCTACCAAAGAGCTCTGCCCCTCCGCCATCACCTGGCGCAGCCCTGCCTTTCTTTGTATCCCTTGGTTTCTGGGCCTAGGTACCCCTGCTTTGCCCCCTTACTAAAGTGTGGCACTCCTGACAGCAGTCAGAGTTGTGAGTCCCAGAACCTGGGCCACCCGGCTACCCGGCCTCCCAGCTGTGAGCCTTCCGGCAAAAGTGACATCAGCTCCCTGGGCCTCAGTTTCCCAATCTGCAAAATGGGGATAACCAGAGAGCATCACCCTCACAGGGAGGCTGCAAGGACTAAAAATGTTGCCACGCTGGTGCTGTAACCATGCTGGCACCGAGCGAGCTCCAGAGAATGACGACATGCTATCCCGGGCTCCCCTGCCCTGCGACCTTGAGCAAAGCACTGGTCGTGGGCTGTGTCCATGTGCCAACGCCCAGAACTCGTGACTGGGATCTTATTTGGTGACTGGATCTTTGTAGCTGTGATTAAGATGTAAGTTAAGAAGCAGAGGTGTTATCTACCTACCTCACCACCCTACCACCCAGAAGTGTGAGGCCAGGCGCAGCTAGCAGGTTCTTGCACAATCACATTAGGATAAAAATATGTTTAAATTAGAAGGATTAACCAAAAATTTCAGCAAAATGCTATCCAGGAACTTGGACCCTGTGCCAGGCAGTGGACTGAAGAAGTCACATACACGATCTGGTTTGTTCCATTCATTCACGTCCCGCCCTGGGTAGCTCCACAGTCCTATTTTATAGATGAGGAAACAGGTCTCGGCTGAGACCTCTAGCTCAGGTCATGCAGCTTCAGCAACACAGGGATCCCAGAATTCCTGCTGCAGCACATTCCAGATGTGAACCACAGAAGGTAGAGGAAGAAGGGGATTTAAGGCCAGAACCACACTTGCAACCCACATGCTCAGCAGGCCCAGGCAGGTCCCCGAGGCAAGGCCCTTAGGCCATGTTAAGTGACAGCTTCGGTGGGACTAGGAAGGTCCAGACACAAGGTAGGCCATGAATACACCACAAGAGCTATTCCTGAACCCTCAGCCAGCCAGGGGACAACAAAGATGAGGGGCATTTCCCTAGCTATGCTGTCCTGTCTGTGAACATCAGCTTCTCTTTGCTCCTGACCTCCGCCTCATGTGGCCAGCC
>NW_011888947.1:2195447-2253586 GCF_000151845.1 Pteropus vampyrus
GAGGGCGGGGGCGGGGGCTGGGCCTGCCACATCCTCCTGTGTGAGGATGCCACTGAGGCCCCTCACCCACCAGGGCTGTTTCCTAATCATCGGATGAGAGGGTCTTGCTTGGTGAGCCCTAAAGCCCCTTCCAGCAATCTGAGTCTGTAGTGGGGTAAAGAGTGCCCCCCGTCCCCGCAAATTTATGTCCACCCAGAACCTCAGAATGTGATTTGATTTGGAAATATGGTCTTTGCAGATGTAATCAGTTAAGATATGGTCACGCTGGATTATGGTAGGCCCTTAATCCAATATGCCTGGTGTCCTTAAAAGAAGACAGCCACGTGACAGAAGCAGAGATTGGAGCGATGCAAGCCAAGAAACACCAAGGATCACCAATGGCCACCAGAACACAGAGAGTGCACTGGTGCTGTTCTAAGACACACAGTTTGGGGTAATTCGCTATGGCAGCCATATAAACCCAGCAGAGTCTAAAACCTCAAACCCGGTTTGCTGGGAATGTGCTCAGGTTGGGGCCTGCCTCAGGGCTTTTTCGCATGCTGCCACAGCTCAGCGGAGCACTCTCCCACATATCACAGGCTCACTTGTTTCAGGCCTCTGCTCAAAGCCACTTCCACACAGGCCTCCCCTGCCCAGCCCACCGCCATTAGGCCCTATCTCTCGCCCCAGCTATATTTTTCTTCTTAATGCATATCACTACTGGATCAAGAACCTCTTATCAGTGTTTATTGTCACACACGCGCGCACACACACACACACACACACACACACAGACATACAGACAACATAAGCACATAAGCTCTTCCAGGATAGGTGCATCTACCTCGAACCTTGCTTTGTCCCCAGCTCCATGCACATAGCCTAACACATGGCAGGTGTTCAACAAACACTTATAGGATGAACGTGCATGATCTGGGCCCAGCACCAAGCTAGGCAACCTCTGGAAAGGTACTGTGAGGTCACGGGTCATAATTCTTCAGGGACAGAGTCCTCCAGACAGGAAAATGCCTGAATGAGCTCTCCCTCTGTGAGATGGCCTGGCAGAGAGTTAAGGGTCTGACATCAGGAAATTACCTGGGTTCGAATCCAGCTCTGACACTTCTGAACTGTGCAACCTCAGGCAAGTTGCTAAACCTTTCTCGGCCCCGTCTATAAAATAGGGATATCAAAGTGCCTGCCTTGTGCAGTTGTTGTGAATGTTATATGAGTTAACAGAGGTGAGGCCCTAGGAACAGGGATGGCACTTCCTAAGCACCATGTGCGCATTACTGACGCTGTCCCCGTTGAGGGACTTCCTGGGAGAGCTCAGCGAGGTAAGGTAGGGGGAGGACGGCTCTGAGAGGCAGGACGTGAATGGGAGGAACCTACTAGGTTCAGTGCGTGAGGTGCTGGAGACAGGGTCGAGGGGAACCCCCCAGCCCCAGGCCTGTCTGGGCGGCTCCCAGGGAGCCACAAGGTTGTTGAAGAGTCAGGCTGAGTTTAATTACGGATCACACATACTTGCCATCAGGGTCCTGGAGTCCCTATGCCCATCTGGCCCCAGTGGCCTCTGAGGGGTAGGCGTGGTGCTGAGTGGCCAGTGGTAGCTAGTTCTGCAGGCCTGACTGTCTGCCCGGGCTCAGCTCCCCAGTACCTCAGTGGTGTTCAGCAAACAGTCCCCGAGACTCAGGTGGGGACGTGGGCAGGGTGACAGATGGCACCTCTTGTCCACATGGGCCACAAACCACAGCACCACTGAGCTGTCAGACACAGTCAGGGGCTACATCCCCCAAGTGACAGACACTGTCTGGGCTGCGTGCAGCCAGGTCCGATGTGCCTCCTGCACCCTCGGATTCTCTGGCCCGGACACAGTCCTAGAGGAGGAGATCCCACGCTGTCTTTTTCTCAACTCTCTCACTAGGTCCCCCTGCTTCCTTCCTTCATACGACACTCAGAGGGGTCATGACTGGCCCTGCTCAAACCTTTCATGGACACCCGTCTAGCTCCTCACCACGTCTGCGACCCGGCCCAGCCTGTGCCCTCGCCTGCTCCGCGTTGCCACATTGGCCCCCTCCCCTTCCAGCCTCTGCTCCCGCCATTCCCTCTGCCCGAGCATCCTCCCACAGACAGCTGCTTCTGGGCTCACTCCCTGGCCTCCTGCAAACTGTCGATCAAATGCCACCTCCCCAACCAACTCTCTTCCAAAATTGCAACCCAGCCCCACCCTACTTCTCCCCAGAGCACCTGCATCTGCCAACACCCCACCTCTTCTGTTGCTATACTGGTTTATTGTCTGTCCCTGAAGGCACAGATTGCTATCTGCATGCTTCCGGGGGTCCTCAGTTCTTCAGGAATAGTGGATAAGGAGAAAATGGATCCTGGGTCCCTTCTCCTGGCCCCAGGGTCTCACAGAGAGGAGGCCTCAATCGACACCCACTGTCCATGTGTACACAGCCAGGGCAGTCCACCCAAGGCTGCCAGCAGGGAGGGGGCGGGGGAGCTGCAGCAGAAGTGGCTAAAAAAGCTCTTTCCAGCTGCACGAATTCTGCCCCTGGGATGATGGGGGCATGTGGAACCCAGCTGCACCCCCTCCTCCTGGCACCCACAGGGAGCACCTGGAGCAGGGCTGGGGGTATCCAGGCGGCTGGAAGGAGGAGGAAAGAAGCCTGCCCTGTGGTTGGGGTCCAGTGTGTGGCCACCACACCCCACGAGAGCATGGGCAGGCTCAGGCAGGAGCTAATGGCTGTGCCCCATCCAGCAGACTTGGCCAGCATTAATTTGACCATATATACACACGCTAATCAGCTGTAACCGTGGCACCCAGCTCAATTCAAATTGATTTACTGAGCCTGGAAATGGATACAAATGTGATTAAAGGCTTTTTATTTTACATAGGTTCTCTATAAAATGATTTAAATCAATTGCCCGGCAGGCCCCACGCTATTACTGCACAGAGCCTCCTCTTATATTGATGGATACAGTGCTCTGAGCTAGAGCTGGGGTGTCAGCAATACGCTCCCACCCAAAGTCGGGGCGGCAGCCACAACATCTGCTGGTCATGTGTTCACCTCCACTCAGGGGGCCCCTCTGTGGTAGCCAGGCTGGCCTGGCACCCTTGAGATGGCAACAAGGGCTGGTAGGTGAGGTAGGCATGCCTGGGCGCAGACTGGCATCTCCATGGCGACAGCCTCTTGTCCATTATGCCCGCCTCTGGACACCTCAGGGGACTAGTCCTGAGCCTGAAAGGTCAAGCTCAAAATCTTGGCCTCTAAGGACGGTGCTAGAATGGATGCTTCTGCAGACCTTATCTGCCATACCCTGTGGCCACTTTTCTCAGATGAGGAAACTGAGGCAAAGGGATGTGAGTTGGTAAACGGAGTCTCAAACAGACTAGTCACAGGTGGAGGAGACTCCGGGTCTCCTGGGTCCCAGGCCATCCAGTTCTTCCATCAGAGCCTTGCAACCCTAAGTCAACACCTAATGGCTGCCGCGATTTCCAGGACGCCGTGGTCTTATCCAGCCAACACAAAAAATGCGGGGTGCTCCTGGAAGCCCCAGCCCATGGGAGCGCTCAGGACAGAGCTAGGGGCACAGCCCGATGCCCAGCACAGGGGACATCAGGCAACATCCAGCAGGCCAAGGACAGGTCAGTGCCACCACGCCCTCTGTATGCTGTCTGGGGCCACAGACCAGGGGCTTCAAACAATAGAAATTCATTCTTTCGTATTCAGGAAGCCAAAAGTCTGAAATCGAGGTGTCTGTCAGCAGGGCTGTGCTCCCTCTGGAGGCTCTGGGGAAGGATCCTTCCTGCCTCTTCCAGCTCCTGGTGGCTCCAAGCATTCCTTGGCTGTGGCCGCATCATTCTAATCTCTGCCTCCATCTTAACATGAATTCTCCCCTTGTCTGGCTGTCTCTCTTCTTCTTACAAGAACCCCAATCATTGGATGTAGGGCCCACCCTACTCCAGCATGACCTTATCTTAACTTGATTACATCTTCAAAGACCTTATTTCCAAATAAGATCACATTCTAAGATTCTGGGTAGTTGTGAATTTTGGGGAGAATTTATTCACCCTAGTACAGATGGCGTCTGAGCCACCTGTGAAGGGCCCATCTTCTTCTAAAGGAGGCGTGGATCATTCAGGAACTGAACCAGAAAGGCAAGACTTGTGGCAGGGCGCTGGGCTCAGGCCTGGGTCCATGGGCTGCACAGTCTCTGCTCCTTGGAGAAGTGATCTGTCACCCCTGTCTCTTCCCAGGGGCTTCTGCGGCCTGTTCCGAGCACCTGCAGAAGTAGGATGGGCGCTCCAGCTATGAGCCACCCGGCTCCCTGGCAGGCCCCTCCCGTGGCTGGGTTAGGCCCACAGAGCCTGCAGACAAGCGAGGCGAGTAGGGGAAAAGGACCTCAGGCATCCTCAGGGCAGGGTTTCTTGTTCAGCACGATCCTCAGTCCTGCTCAAAACCCCTAGACAGGGGAGGAGCAGCACGGGGCAGGGAGGGAGTTTCGTTTCCATTCCAGAGCTGTGCTGCCTGGTACGGTAGCCGCTAGCCACAGGAGGTGATTTAAATTCAAAGTTAAACTAATTAAAATTAAATAAAATTTAAAATTGCATTCCTCAGTCGCACAAGCCACGTGTAGCTGGTGGCTACCACATGGGATGGTACAGATATAGAACACTTTTCACCATTGCAGAAAATTCTACTGGATGGCCACTCTAGGCTCATTTTTCATTTTCACGGGTAAAACAATTATTGCAAAAAAAAAAAAAAAACACCCAACCTAATTATTTAAAAAAAAAAAAGTATACAGGACTGTTGATTTCCTTTTACACCAAATTTGACCCCTGGGGGGCTTTCTGAGTCAGGAGTCTTCTCTTGACTGACCTTTCCACCATCACTGACCAAACAGTATACATTCCCCAGGGTACAGCCCCCGTCTCAGCTCTGAGAGGTTGCCCACCACCTCTCCCCACTCTTGCCTAATTCTTGCCCTTGCCTAATTCTCCGGTCCACTCCAACTTCTCCCAGAGGCCCTGCAAGGCCCTCCTCCACAGTCTCAAACGCTCCGTCCTCTGTTCTCTACCTCAGCAACGTCTAGGCACTCTTCAAAACCCCACTCTAGCTTCATGGCCTAAAGGAAGCCTGGTCCTACATCATCTTGTGTTTCCAGCTCTTGTGGCATTTTCCACCATGAACTTGAGTCCCTTATTCATCCGGCCTTCCTTATTTGGCTGTGAGCATTTTGTAACCAAACTAGTCAGTCTAATACTGGCAGGGAGCAGGTATTCTGGATGTGCTGTCAAAATAAGCCAGAATTCTCTCTCACTATAAAGCTTTAACATGTGCCCAGAGCCCTGTAAAACATGATAGCTGTCAGCTGCATGAAGAAATGAGTGACAGAGACCAGGGGTCAGGTTTTTTTCCTCCCTCCATACTCTGAACACTCATGTAAGCACACAGTAGGGGCTTAATAACTGGAGGGGAACAGACAAGCTGAATTAAGTGGGGAAAAGGTTGCAAGAGGACGAGGATATTTTGGAAACAATAGCTGGAAAGATGATTAAGGCAATGAGGTGGGTGGGGCCTGTGTCCTCCGGGAGGGCAGAAGCCCCTGCAGAAGCCCACTCAATTTCTCTGTTCTTCTACTGCCTCTTTCCTGGCTGCAGATGGCAGGGTAGCCACCTGCAAGGTCACTGTGAAGCTGGGTACTGGCTCCCTGAATGATTTAAGGCCATTCTCCCAGGCTCCCCTTGCCTGCTCTTGCTAAAAGTCTCTATGGCCAGGGCTGCTGCTGTCTCTTGACCCCTCATTGCTGCTGACGCTGCTCAGACAGCCCTAAGGAGTGCTGTGTGATACAGAGGGACATCAGCGAATGAGTCACCATGGCCTGAGCAGCCCTTTGTGAAGCCAGAAACCACAGCCTTGGGATTCTTCCTGACGCCTAAGGCAACTTGTTTCTCTCCTCACTACACTTCTGACACCACTTGTGTGGGGGTTTCTATAACAACCAGCTCACCTGGAATCTCTGACACTAACTGCCTGGAGCTGGCCTAGACCCCACAGGTCAAGGGCTCAGTCCCAAGAGACTGCCCCGCTTCAGATGCCAATCCCAAGTCTCTGTACTTCTGGCCAACCAGCTATAAATCAGGGGTTCCCATAATCCCCTCTGCAGGTTCAATAATCTGCTAGAAAGGCTCACAGAACTCAGGAAACACTTCGCTCAGATTTACTGGCATATTATAAAGACTACGATTCAGGAACAGCCATATGGAAGAGATGCCAAGGGTGAGGTATGGGGGCGCTGAGCTTCCCGACCCGCTCTAGATGTCCCATCTTCCTCGCACTTCACCTTCACACGTGAGCCAACCCGGACGCTCTCAGGTGTCCACAGTTTAGGGATCTTTATCGAGGAATTCACGGCGTAGGCACAGTCGATCACTGTCTCAGTCTCCTCACTCGGGAGTACTGGGGCCGAATGTGGGGCCGAAAGTTCTGAGCTTCTAATCATGGCTGGGTCTTTCTGGCGATAGGCACCCATCCTGAAGCCATCTAGGAGCCCGCCCAGAGTCGCCTCATTAGAACGAGGGTATGCGTATCACCCAGGAAATTACAAGGGTTTTAAGAGTTTTGTGTCAGGAACCAGCAGCAGAGATCAAATATATATTCCTTATCATGTCACACCTGCCTCCTCTCCGAAGGACATGGCCCTGGTGTCTGAGGGCCCAGCCCCTGTTGCTGTTCTATTCAAGGCCACATGGCTAGGGGTTCTCACGAAGACTTGGGGCCAGACCGCCTGTGTTCACATCCTGGCCTGCCATTCCTAGCTGTGACCTGGGCAAATCGCCTAGCTGCTCTGTGCCTCAGTTTCCGGTCTGTCACACAGGCATAAGGATGGAAGGCATAATGTGGTTGCCGTGAAATTTAAATGAGTTTCTGTTTTCTTGGCTCCCAGCGAGCCCTCAGTGTTTATTAAATCAACTTGTCCAGGCTACAAATACAGACAACACAAGGACTGTCAGGCATCTCAGACGCGACCCGCCACAGCTGGGACAAATTTGACAGTCCCCAGAACTCAAGCCTGCAGAGACAGTACTTAAAAAATGTATCTGCATCCATGTGGGCCTCAGCTCTCCAGGAAACAGCAGGAAGGGAAAGCTTAGCAGGCAAGGTAAACTCAGCCTTCCTGGGTTGAAAATTACATCTGAGTTAACACAGAACCTTCCCGGGGTGGTGGAGGTGGCGATGCGAATGAACTCTTAACGGCCAAGTTCAAGTAGGATGTGACAACTTGCAATGCTCTCTCTGATTTCTGTCCCTTCCCAAGTGGACGGTGGGCCTGTCCTCTGGGGCCGGGCAGCAGCTAGAACCTTCTGGGGTTTGTGACCCTGTTCCTCCAGGGGAAGTTCACGGATCCCTGAGTCGGAATCCCCTGGGGGCATGTTCAGCACCAGGCGGACAGCCTTGGGTCCCTGGGGCACCTACGCTAAGTGAAACTGAGGTCTTTGCCTCTCCATCGAGGTAGACTAAGCACAAAGCAACCATGTGAGAAACTGGTAAAAAATTCTAGTTTAGCTTTAATTCTGTGCAGCCTGCATCTAGCAACATCTAAACTCACTCCAACAAATGCTCACTGGGTAGCCAGGAGCAAAGATGGCAGGGAGGGGAGCACGAGAGCTCCCTCTCAAGTAGGGAACCTAGGATGCACCCCCAGTTAGAAGGGGTGGTGAAGAAGGGGCTCCCGAAGGAGGTGGTATGGAGAGAGGGCATCACTTGGACACGGGAGACATAGTGCTCCTGGTGGAGGGGACAGTTGGGCCCTGTATAGTGTAGAGACAGGTCCAGGAGGGGCTCCAGGAGGGGCTCCAGAGAGGGGTTCGAGTATGGGGGCAGGAGGGGAAGATGAGGCTGAATAGGTGGGTGAGGAGCGCCCTGAAAATACCGAGGAGGCGCTCCACACCAATGCCAGCTGGCCACAGGGAGCCACAGAAGGTTTCTCACAGAGGGAAGACAGGTCAGTTCGGAATTGTGAGATTCTACGACGGGAGAAATGTCATCCTCCTGAATTGAGCCACCAGCATTCGAGGGCAACTGTGACTGCACAACACGGACACTGAGGCAAATGGGGGGTGGATTTTGCCCTTGGGGGGCTTCCCAGGACTCTCGTGCATGAGTGTGTGTGAGGCGAGAGAGCAGACTCGTGCGGGTGAGGGCACGCATGAGCATGTGGGAGTACGTGTACGTACATGTTTCCGAGTATACACGTGTGAGACAGTGTAGGTGTGAACTGTGAAAATGTGTGTGTTGGCTGAGTGTGTGAATGTGAGAGTAGCGATATGAGTGAGCATGAGTATGAGTGGGTGTGTGTAAGGTGCATGTATGAGGATGCATGTGTGTAAGACAGTACGGGTGAGTGTGAGCGAACGTGTGAGCACGTGTGAGAGTGACGGTGAATGCATGAGTGTGAGAATGTGCCAGTGTGCATGGGTGTGTAAAAGCCCTGTGTATTATGAAGAGTTTTCGTATTGTGAGTATGCGAGGACACGTGTGTGAAAATGAGAGAAAGGGGGAGCGCGTGTAAGAGAGGGAGGCTGCACCGTGGGTCCAGGTGTCGGTAAACCCAGGCAGGGTGCCGCTCAAACTCAGGCAGCGCCCCCCGCCCCCAACCGCCCACTGCTCTGTTATTTCCCCATCTGTAAAATGGGGCCACGACACCTGCCTAGTGGGCTTCAGCATGAGAACAAGGGCTCTGTCAAGGTGAGACAGTCCACCCCTCTCCCGGTCCAGGCCCACGGTGGGTGCTGGGCAAAGGGGCTGTTCTCCTTTCCGACAGGTGTTTGAGGGGCAGGAGGAGACGCAAGCAGAAGCTCCTAGGACCCCTGGGCCCTGGGATGGGCTGGGCAGGGGTCAGGTGGGCAGGAGAAGCAGGGCAGGGGTAAGGCATGGAGGGCAGCTCCTGCCAGCCTGCCATCCCCAGGGAGGATGGCATCAGGCTCCCAATTACAGGAACAATTAGGCGCACTGATGCACAGCCAGCCGCCTCGGCGCCACCTCGAGAGTGACAAGCCGGCCCGGCGGGCTGCGTGGGGCTTTAATCCCGGGAAGGCTCTCGAGTGTTAATGGTGCAAGCAGGCTCATTAGCTGTAATCCATCTGTCCTTAATGCGGTGCTGCTGGTACGGGGCTGCAGGATGAAGGATGCCCTCCCAGGGACAGCAGGCAGGCATGGCACTCCGCAGGGCTGCGCCCCACTCCCTCCTTCCCTGCTCCGAAAAATGAAAGGCAGGCAGGGGTGAAAGCACGGGGAAAGAGAGGACAGAATCCTGCTTCCTCCTGATTGGAGAACTGGCTGTGCAGAGGCTGGATCTGGGACTTGGCTGCACCCTGCTGTGTGACTGCAGGCAAACTGCCTTCCCGCTCTGGGCCTCTGCTACGATCTGGGAAGAAGCAGGGGCTGGAACGGATGCCTTCAGGGCACAGGAAACCTTGAGCGAGTGGCCTTGAAGTGCCTGTCTCTGGGCTCAGGCTGTCTCTCCACTTGTCTGGGGAAGTGTGGTGGCATGAATTCTACCCGGAATGTTCCCGATAGTTTTCCGACAGCTATGAATCCTGCTTTGTCGGTGGCGGCAAAAGTAGCCCTACCATACCATCTGGACACTGGGTGACCTGGCCCAAGGCCAAGGACAGGTGCTGAGGAATCAAAGCTGAATGCGGACTAAACAGGTAGATGCCTCAGGCTCAACTCAGGTGCAGCTGTGCCCAGGGCGGCTGTGGGTACCCTAGACCCCAGGGGCAGGCACCAGGTAGATGGCACCTCCATCATGCTGTCATGGCAGAGCAAAGACCATGAGCTGGAAGGGCTGCCCAGAGAGACAACGGACAGCAGAAGAGCTGGCTACAGAGAAAAGAAGGGGTTGGGGGTTCCGGGCTGCCTGGGTCCAAGTCCCAGCTCTGCTGTGTGACAGTGGGGAGGTTATTAGCCTCTCCGTGTCTCCATCTCCCCATCTGTAAACCTGGAGGAAGTAGCAGCCCCCTCCGAGGGCTATGAGGAAGGTGAATGACGTGCACGAAGCCATCTCCAACAGGCCTGGTCCCCGCCAGCAGCCATGTCAGCCGTTGTCATCTGAATTATAGCCGTTCCCCGGCTTCTGTCGCTTGAGGGCCACTTTGTGATTTTTACCATATCTGCACTCCCATATTATTTACTTAGTACTCCTTCCAATCAACCAGTTGTTTTTGTTTCTGGAGGGATAATTTATGTCAACTAACTTTTTAAAAAAAACAATTTACAACCAGAAGGAAGCTGTCATCACCAGCGGAAATGAAAATGCGGCACCCCATCCCAAATCCTCCCAGATTTCTGAGCCCGGCACCTGCTCCCTTGTTCGAAGAGAATAAACAAAAGCTGGAGAGGTGCACGGGCCCGGGCCCCGGACGGCCACTCTCACTGCGGGGTCAGTAAGATCAGAGGAATGGGGACACTACAGTTGGGTTTCACTCAAGGTTATGTTCCCATAGGACACAGAAGGGTCTCCCGTGCCCCATGAAACCGTACCTACTGCAGATCCACAGGCCTCTGTAGGTGAAACATCACAATCCCTGAGGGTCTTCGGAAGTGGGACCACCTCTTCTCCTCACAGGAAAGAAAACGGAACCAGCTTCACCAAGCCCAGATGGCCGGATTCCAGGCCCATGGTCTGCCTCTGAACTGCCCCAGCCTCGGTTTCCCAATCTGAAATTTGGGGCACTCCGTCTACCCCTCTCCTAAAGATTACTGGGGGGTTTCAACCAGCACACAGGTCTGAAAGCCTCCCCCATCCGTGGGCCAAGGGGCTGCCAGAAGCAGAGAGTCTGTGCCCACAGGGATGGGCCCGGAAGCCAGCTGGCCACAGAAGGGGAGGACGCTGTACCAAGGCCTGCTGTCTCCCCGATGTTCTTCAATTATTCAAACAATAACCGCACCCTTATTTAAAGTCTAGTCTTGCAATTGCTGCATCCGGCGGCGAGCACCAGAGCCTGCTGGTAGATTTACGCAGGGACAGACTCCCACTCACAAAGTCAATTAATTAAGCAAACACTTTGCCAGCAGGTTCTCAGGTGTGCAGCTGTGAGGCTCACTGGTCTCAGCCCACCGCCTCTGGGACACTCGATCCCACAGGGCCTGCCAAGTGGGTGGGGACAGCAGCCCGGGCTTGGGCAGTGGCTGGTGGAAGAGAAAGGGCACAGAAAGTACTGTTCACGGGGCACCTACTGGGCGCCAGGCCTGGAATGGACCCGCAGGCACCAAAAGGGTTCTTCTAGCCCTCACAACCAGTTTCTAGCCCTCACAGCCAATGTACAGATGGGGAAACTGAGGCACAGAGCAAGGGTTAAAGGTCTCAGAAAGGGGGGTTAACTCCAGACACTCCCCTCCACATGCACACTCCAATTTTTGCTCTCCTATTACCCACCTAGGCAGTAACAACAGCCACCACTATACAGCATTTAAAACAGTCTGACCTTGAAAAGATGCTTGCCATCCATGTAGTGCACTGTTTTCATATCAACCCCACAGGTAAAAACCATTCTTATCCACATTTTATAGGGGGGAAACTAAGGCACAGAATGCTTGAGTGACTCACTCAAGGTCACACATGAGGTAAGTGCTGGGGTGGGGATTTGAACCCAGGCTGCCTGGCCCTGGTTCCTCCTCTCTGAGCTGGGCACCAGCGTTTCTGGACATGCACCCACTCCTTACCGTGCCAGGCCCAGCTCAGAGTCTGTCCTCTTCTCCAGAAGGCGCATGCGTGTACTCTTGTGCTCTCACCTGGCAGGACTAAGCACCACCCCGGATTAAAAGCAGTTGATAGATGGTTCTGGAATGTTCTGGCAGATTCTGGTGGGTTCTGGCATTGGACCACTCACATCTCATACATCTGCTCTTCTCCAGGTAACGACGACAGCCAGCAGGAGGAGGGTACTTAGCTTACAAAGGTCTTTTGCAACCATCTGTGCCCCCAACATGATAACTGGAGGGTTGTCTGTTTTACAGGTGAGGATGTGAAATCCAGAGGTGAGATGACTCAGGTCAGGTCACCGGCCTCCAAGGGGCACAGTAAGGGGCCGGGTCTCCAGATATCACCCAAAGCGCCAACATGTCCTGTAGAGGTCACTAAGTATGGTGGCTGAGGCTGTGAACAGGGGAGTAGGGCTGGGTTACACTCCAGCTCTGTCACTTCCCACCTGTTCACCTCAAGAGGTTGCAAGTAATGACTCTGAGCCTCAGTTTCCTCATCTGTAAAATGTGGGTAAAAACAGAAGCGTCTCTTCATTCCAGCTGCTGTGAGAATAAGAAGTCAGGCAAAAGGACACGTGTGGCACAGGGCCATCCTTACTGTACTTCTTCCTGGCTTCTAACCACATCTCCCAAAGTGCCAGAGTGCTTGTCCTATACAATGCATGACTTGCTCTAGCAGCGGAATTGGTGGTGTCAGGGAAAAAGAGATTGCCAGGCCCTGTCTGCACCAGCTCATCTCAGCTCCTGGAAACTGACCGCACCAAGCACACCCAGCAAACAGTGATTGATTATCCAAGCCCTGGCCCATGTAAAGGACGGAGGATTTTAGCTCAGCTAAAACAACTCGATTCATTCTCCACTAGGAAGGAGGAGGAGTCCATCTACAGAAGACTAACTTCCATTTCTCGATCGGGGTTCCTTTCACCTGGGATGTCCTTTTATACCTTTCTCATCCATCTGGAAAACTACACGCCCCTCAAAATCCCTCTCCTGCATCACAGCCCTCTGCGCCCCCTGCCAGGTTCACCGAGCCTGATGCACACGGTTCAAAAACCACCAACCGCGAGCCAGGCACGGCGCTAAGCACTTAACGTGGTTTATCTTTGCTCATCTTTCAAAAAAGGAGGTGCCATTTATCTCCATTTTACAGATAAGGAAACTGAGGCACAGAGCGGCTGAGCTATGTGCTGAGGCTGCACAGCTGGCCAGGAGTAGAGCCTGGACTCGAATCTGGGAAGTCTGGCTCCAACCTCAGGGAGGTCTGGCTGTGTCAGGCAGAGCCGGTGTCAGGACTGGCTGGAATCGGTGGAATAGTAAAGGCAAACACCAAAACTGGAGGGAGGAGGCTACACGGCCCAGGGAGGGAGCAAGGGCAAACTAAAAAATAAAACTGAAATCTGAGTGAAGGCAGAACACGCTGTCCCGGGAAGCGGGGGGTGGTGACAGAGACCTGTGGTTTCTGTGCACGCTGCTCCCTGGGGGACCCGCCAGCGCTGGCTCAGCGCGGAACCCAGCTGCTCAGGGCGATTATTATTTCAGGAGCGGAGGGAGGCGGGGAGGGCTCTGGGCCTCAAGCTGAAACCTCAGGGAGGGGGTGCTGGGGTGTCAAACAGAAAAATCACACTGGGGGACCCTGAGACCTCCGATGGTGCCGGCCATCCAATCTGGCCCCCACTCTTCCTGAGGAGGCTTGGCTGCCCCCACTAGCTGCCGCACCTGCTATGAAAATGACACCCCTTGGTGAATGGTCCCTGCTCTGTCTCTTGGGAGGGCAATCGGATACCGCATGCAGAGCAGGAACAGGCCAACGGGCCGCTGATCTTCTTGGGGTAGCTGGTGATTGGAGGGGGGGCTGCTGGGTTTCCGAGGGGTGGCAAAGCCCAAGAAGGTAGGCTCAGGAATAAGAGGGGGCAGCAGTAAGTCTCCCCATGGACCTATGAGCAGGCAAGGCGGGGTGTGGGGACAGAGGCTTATGGAGGTCACAGACTTGCTTCAGTAAGAAGCTGAGATACAGAAGGCTCTAGAAGAACAAGTCTTGCCTTACCCCGTGGGGACCCCAATTTCCCTCCATCCCCATCTAAACATCTGCCTCTTACCTATGCAGCATAACATTGGGTTCAGGCAGTAGACTCTGAAACCAGGCTGCCCTGATTCTTATGGCCAATGACCATGGCGGGTAACTTGGCCTTTCTGTGCCTCGGTTTCGTGATCTGTCATATGGAACAGCATCAACGCCCACTTCATTAGGGTGCTGTGAGAGTACAGAGATTTCCACAGTGCTCAGAGCGGGCCAGCAACACAGCAGACAGACACCAGAGAAGAGGCGCCCATCGCTACACCATTTCCGCTGCACCATCCTAAGCACCCTGTGGCCCTCTGAGCTTCAGGCCCTCTAATTCGGACACAGAGGCTGGAGAGCAAGCACCAGGAAGCTTGACGTTGCAACCAAAAACGAGGGGACCTGGGCCTCAGTCTCCCCACTGCATACTGGGCATGGAAAAAGCCCCATCCCAGCTGCTGAGGCCTCTGTGAAAGGGCCCGGGCCAGCCTCGGGCACATGGTGACATGAGAAATGTTCATTCGACCATGACGATAGACACCCAAAGCCGCTCCCCTATAACTGCACTCAGCGTCCCCCAGGGTCAACAGGAAGTCCATCAAGTGGGGATAGGCAGTGAGTTAAAAACTTGGAGGCCCAGAGAATTGAAAACACATATCCACACAAAACCTTGGTCATGCTCACACAACACTATTCACAACAGCCCAAACATGAAACCACCCAAATGTCCATTGACGAATAAATGGATAAACAAAATGCAGTCTACCCACATGCCGGAATATTACTCAGCCATTAAAAGGAGTGAAGTCCTGACACACACTATAAATAGATGAACCTTTTAACAATTATGTTCAGTAAAGAAGCCAGTCAGAAATGGCCATAAATTGTATCATTCCATTTATGAAACATCCAAAATAGGTGAATTCATAAGAGACAGAAAGCAGATTCGTGGTTGCCAGGGGCTGGGGTGGAGGGGGATGAGGAGTGACAGCCAATGGGTATGGGGCTTCTTTTTGGGGTGATGAAATGTTCTGGAATGAGACAGTAGTGAAGGTTGCACAATTATCTATCTAAACATACTAAAAACTATTTGTACACTTGAAAAGGGTGAATTGTATGACACGTGAACTACATCTCAACAAAACTGCTGAAAAACCAAAAACCCTTGAGGCCTATTCTGTGCCCAGCAAGTGACTCCAAGGGCCCAGGAGGCCAGAGGCATGCATGAGGACAGAAGGTGGGGCGTGCAGAGGCACCCACTTGGGGAACGGCCTGCCCAGGGTGGAAGTCGGTCCCTGGCCAGGACGCCACGGCTCACGAGCAGCCAGCGCATGGTAGGAGGTCTCTCATGGTTTCGGTTTGGGCTAAAGAGCTGGGAAACACTTAAAACAGAAAAGGTATGCAGAGTCTTTATTGAGCACCTCCTACATACATGTTCCAGGCACTGAGGACAGGCTGCTGAGCTGAAGAAAATCTAGTCCCTGCCTTGGTGCAGCCCAGCTCAGCAGAGCGACACACAGAATCAAGAAGTTATACGACCAAATCCAAACAAAGTGGGCCCAGAAAACGGGCCAGAAAACAATCAGAAGGAAGAGCTGGGGTCTGCTAGGAATGGCATTATAGAAAGTGGGAACAGCATGTGCAAAGGCTGTGAGGCAGATGAGAATGTGAGGAACTCAAAACAGCTGGCAAGGCTGGACCCCGAGAATAAACGGCAAGAGTGGCAGCTACAAGGACCTATGATTGGGGCAATGGAAATCTGACTGCTTCATTCTGTACCCCAAACACTTAAAACGTCCCCACCAGGCCATGACGACGTGGGGTTTAAAGCACAAAGTGCTGTTCCAGGTTTGCACACGGCTCACCTTATCTGGGACCGTCAGACGCATGTGAGAGTGAAAAATTAGTAGGCGCAAGGAGACCCCAGCATCGCTTACCTATCTGCAATTCTCTGAACGTCATCCTCATCTTGATGGGCCCCGCCAAACTGCCCAGGAACCCCCTCTATGTACTCCAGGCCTTCGGGAGCCAGTCATGTTCTTAGACAGGGGCCCTCACAGGCCTCAAGAAGAGGTATTTCCCACTGGGCTCTCACCTCCTCTTTCTTCTCGCCAGAGGCAAGATGCTCCATTTCCCTCCCGAGACAGCCTCCTGCCTGGGATCCTGGGATCACAGGCCCAGGCACCCAGGAACAGGCTCTGGGTGACATCTACAGGCCAAAGAATGCCCAGGGCTGCTGGCAACACTAGGAGCTGGGAGAGAGGTCTGGAACGGACCCTCCCCTAGCGCCTTTGGAGGGAGCGTGGCCCCCTGCACACCCTGATTTCAGACTCCCAGCCTCCAGTGCTGCGAGAGGATGACTGTCTGTTGGTTACGCCCCCGGTGTGGGAATTGTTACGTCAGCCCCAGGACACTAATACACCACTTTCCAAGAGCAGAACCGTGGACTTTTTCATTTTTCCTTGGCTACTTTGGTTGAGTGGTTTCTTTTTCCGAGTCTTTCTGGGAAGCCCAAACCAAAGGGAAGGTGGAAGGTCATCCTTTCGGGAACACGGCACGAGCACGCAGTTGGAGTCTGAGATGGTGGGGGACGCGTGGCAGCATTCACACTGGACAGGGAGGGTCGGGCCACATGGCAGGGCTGGCAGCCCCCGGCATCCTCCTATGGGCTCAGGAAGATGTTGGTTCAGGGGGTGGCCAGGCTGCCGTGCCAGGCTTGAAAAGGAGAGAGAAATTGCTGAGAATTTACCTGCCAAGGAAATGTCTGAACTCTTCCTTGGAGCAGAGCCTTGCCAGGCCTCTGAAATCACCCTACGGCAAAGGCTGAGGTACCCAAAGGCAAAGGACGAGGTCCTCGAAGCTATCATCTATCTCACGACTCAGGTGAGATGACTTTGGCAACCTTCTGACCGGAACCGAGGTGAAGGGAACGCTGTCTGCCTGTCTTGGGCTCTGGAGCCCTTGCCCACCTCACGTCCCTCTGGTGACTCAGTGCGCCCGGTGTATCGGAAAAAGGGGTCCCAGCCAGGACCAAATGGACACCTTCCACCACACCCCCCGCCATGGCCGCAGGTGAGGGTCTGGAGCAGCTCTGGGTCGGGAGCTTGAGTTAGTTCTAGGCAAGAAATGATAAAAGTAACGTGTTGCTAAACCGTGGCATTGTCTAAATGTACAGGTGCCATGGGAACCAGCTTGTGGCAAGGCGAGGGGCCGGCGGTGCACTGTCGGATAAAGCTGGAGGATTATTATCAATCCTGGTGCTGCTGTAACAGAGCCACAAACTAGGGGCCTGCACAAAACATTTATTCTCTCAGCGCCTCAGGCCAGAAGTCAGATTCCAAGGGCTGTGCTCCCACCGGGGGCTCCAGGGAAGAATCCTTCTGGGCCTCTTCCGGCTTCGGGTGGCTGCTGGCCTTCCTTGGCTTGTGAGCTCAGCTTTCTGCTCAGTTTTCACAGGGCGGTCTCTGTTTGCCTTCTCCTTCTCTTAGCAGGACACTCATCATTGGATTTAGGGGCCCACCTGGGTAATTCAGAAGGCTCTTCTTTCAAGATCCTTATTTATGTCTGCAAAACCCCTTTTCCCGAATAAGGTCACATTCACAGGTTCCAAGGGTTAGGTTCTGGACACATCTTTTGGGGGCCACCATGCAGCCCATGACAGGTGAATCTGTGAAGACCTCTAAGAGAAATGACCTGGTCAAGCTGGGACCCGGGGGAGAGAGCACCAGGCAGGAGAGCATCTCAGGCAGAGTCCTGAGCTGGGAGCATGTCTGAAGTATTCAAGAAACAGCCAGGAAAGAGTGGGCGGGGGCAGTGGGTTGGAGGAAGGAACAGCATGTGTGCCATCGTGCCGGGGACGTGGCCTGCACTGGGAGTGAAGTAGGAGCCCTGGGGAGTTTTGGGCAGAGGGGAGACATGATGAGACCTCCTTTCTCATAGGGTCTTCTGGTGCCACAGAGGATGGAGCATGGAGTGGAGTGGGCAGGGCAGAAGCAGGGGGACGAGCAAGTTGGCTATTGTACCAGTCCAGGTGATAGGTGCTGGGGCCAGGCCAGGCGAAGGGGACAAGAAGCCATAGGTCTGGGCTCTCATCTGGAAAAGAGCAAGCACCTTAGAGCTTCCTCCCACCCAGGGCGGCCTCCTCTCCAATAGATTTCTGATTGTCTTGTCTTCTTCCCCAACAGCCCGCCCCATCTCCTCCCTCCACCCTCCTCCCCACCCTGCCACTTTGGCAGCTGTTGTTCCTGGGAGCAGCGAGAACAGCTGGAGGTGCAGGGAGGGAGACCGGTGGGGGACCCCAGGCGGGTGATGCCGGAGGGGCTGTGCCAGCTCGGGCAGGGAGGCACATTCATTTCTCTCTGCTGCATTTCTGACAATTAAACCTGAGTGCCTTGTGCTGATGGCTTAACCTGGCCTCCGGGAGAGCGGAGAGCACTTCCCTCGCCCAAGACCCCTCACTCTAGACCGCTCATCACCATCTCTCCCCCCCCACCCGCCCCGCCACTCCCCGCCCTCTTTCTTGGCTGGGCCCCTCCTCCTGCCCCTCATCCCCTTCTGCTTGTCCCCCTCTCTCCCTCTTTCCTATCTTCTTCCTCTGCCCTCTGCCTGGAAGCTGAGCCTCCAGGCCCCTGGGAGGGCTGACGGGAGCAGGGTCTGTAAAACTCTTGTGCTAGTTTCCAAAATGAATGTTGCTTTTCTTCCTTCATCCTCAATTGTCTCCTTCTCTAATTCACTGGACATACCCTGTGGCGCTGACCAATTCAAGGCTTGAACCTTGGTGTCCCCTGCTTGGCTCTGTTCTCTAGACAATTCTACTTTAATCTCCTGATTCAGTCGGGTGACCCCCCACCCCATGCCTGGGTGCTAATGCACCCAGGGACGATAAACTGTGACTTGTAATATCATCCCCAATGGATCAACTGACCCTATTCCAGGGGGCCCTGCGGACCCCCCTCTTCTCAGCCCCTCATGGACAGAATCCCAGCTTTGCTCTCTTTCCCCCTTGCCTCTGCCCCCACCAGCCAGGCTGCTCTCATGCTCACATGCATTCTCTCTGCATGTCTGTTTGTCACTGTGTGTCTGACCCCAGTCACAGGACTGCGGTCCATTGTACCTAATACGACCTCGTCTTAACGTTATTTCCAAATAAGGTCACATTCATAAGGTACAATAAGGTTCCAGGACTTGAATATATTTGGTGGACACAATTCAACCCACAGCAGGTGGCAACCGAATATCAAGTGACAGGGCCAGCCTTGACCGCTGTCTGTAACCCAACTCCTATAGCTGAGGCCACCGCAGGTGGAGGAAAGGGCTGCACATGTGCCCTCCAACTTCTGGAAATACTAACATGGGCAGCCTTAGGGAGGGCCCCAAGCCCATGACTCAGGTTCCAGGTCTGTGAACTGAGTTTGCTGAGACCCACCTCTCCAGACGGGCAAGAGGAGAGCTGGCCACAGGGAGGCTCTACTAACACCTTTTTTCCAGGTGAGGCAAGGTCTTAAACCTCAGTGCACAGCTACTACCTACATGGACTCCATCTGCCCACCCTCAGGCTAACTGGGCCTCCCTTCTCTGTGCTGCATGTAGCTCATCCATCAACCAGCCTCTATGGTACTGGGTTCCAGTGTCCCCAAAATTCACAACCACCCAGAACCTCAGAACGTGACCTTATTTGGAAATAGGGTTTTTGCAGACATAATAAGATGAGGTCATACTAGTGTAGGGTGGCCCTCAATCCAAATTGGTGTCTTTACAAGAAGAGGGGAATCTGGGCAGAGAGAGAGAGAGAAAATGGCATGTGAGGAGAGAGATACACAGAGAGGCCACATGAAGACAGAACAGATACTGCAGTGATGCTGCCACACGTGGAACCGCCAGAAGCCAGAAGAGGCTGAAGGCTCTTCCCCTAGAATCATTGGAGGGAGCAAAGCTCCGCTGGCACCTTATTTCAGACTTCTGGCCTCCAGGATCTGTGAAGGTAAATTTCTGTTGTTTTAAGCCCCCAGTTTGTGGAAATTTATTAAGGCAGCCACAGGAAACTTATACATTTACATTAAGCCCATGGTTCTCAGCTTGACCCATTTTGCCTTCGGGGGACACTGGGTAATGTCTGGAGACATTTCTGACTGTCACAACAGGGAGGATGTTACTGGCATTGAGTGAGTAGAGGCCAGGGATGCTGCTCAACATCCTGCAATGCGCAGGACGGCCCACCACATGGTACCCACCCCAAACATCAACAGTGTCCAAGTGCCGTAAGATGTAACCACCCATTTGAAGATTTTCACCCCAAACTTTTCATCCCTGACCATCAAGGCCCATGGCGGGTAGGGAATCTAGCCACAAGTGAAAGCCTAACAAACGTGGGCTGAGAGACTGGCATGTGGTACAAAGTTAACAAATGCTGTGTTCTTCATTTTTAAACTGTGGCCACTGATACTGGAGCCAGAACACCTTCAGGCTGAGAAAGCCCAGAGCAGGCAGGTGAGGACCTCGGACATGCTCTGGGGTCAGCCCATGGAGGGAGGGCCTGGCTCTGGGCTGCCAGCAGGAAGCCTGCGCTGCCCCTCTCCCCACAGCATCAAGCATCAGTGGGCTTGTGTGTCTGCCAGATGGCAACACACTATGTGTCAGGAGATAATCGCTATTAAAAATCCACCAGGTTTTATTTTATTTTTTGATTCTGTTTGGGCTCTCTCCTTCCTCCAAACTGACCGAACTGATACCCATGACACCGTTTTAATTGTCTGTAATTAAAAGAAACATCGACTGGATCACCAGGGTTTCTCCACTCTGGTGTCTGGGGGAGAAGAGGCTGGTTTCCCCCAGGGAACCCAATGGCCGTGGGCCCTGCCAGTTCACCCAGTCCCACCCCGGGGCACCCAAGCAGCCCTCCATAACTGCTTTCTGCCAAGGGACTCAGCTCTGTCCGGCGGGGTCACTGGTATGAGTTTAGCTCCCCAACAAGAGGCATCAAAGAAAATCCAAAGGCAAACAGGTGAAGGTGGCACTCAGAGCACCCCAGGACACAGTGGCTGGATATAAAAGGCCTGTGCCGCAGCTCAGACCCCAAATGGCAACGACACTAGGGAGAGACTCTGCCCTGCCCATCAGACCTCAGAGAAGCCCTGACCTGCTCCAGGCCTCAACTTCCATTTCTACCCCGTAGCTGGATGCGGTTTGTCTGATGGCTGCTGAGACATTCACAGGTTAGACAGCTGAAGGGCTACCTAGTCCAGAGGGCCCAGCTGTATGTGCAGGGGTCTCAGGTCAGGTGAGGGAGGCAGACCCACCCCACCTCCCCTGCTGGCCCCATGGGTCCTTTCAAGTCAGTCAAGGATTCAGTGCCTACTCAGTCTGGCATGTTCTGGGTGCTGGGGATGCAGCAGGAACAGACTGGCTGGCACATGTTGCTGACCTTCTAGAAGAGCGTGGAAGGTGATAAACAACCGAACATGGATTGACCCCAGCTCTGGCACTCTGTGAGCCTTACCTAGAGCAAGGCCAAGGGAGGACCTGGGGACAGAGAGGCTGGCAGCTCAAGCCGGGGATGAGCAAGAGTGACGAGACCTCGGGCCCCCTCATTGCTGTCAGAGATCGTGGTAAGGACAGGGTCCTGGGCACCCTGATGCCTGGCTGTGGCCTCTAATAGGCAGAGGGCCCTGGCTCCTCTCTCCATCTTACCCCCCACCTTTGGAAGTCCCTAACCTTCCACAAATAGGTGACAGGTAAGGAGGCTTACTAAGAGTAAGGACTACTGTGCTCATTTCAGACTGAAGAGGTCATCCTTCCCATCGGCTCATTCCTCCTGCCTGAACTGAAGACCAGAGAGGAAAAATGAATTCCCAGCCTCCAAGGGTAGTGGGACACAGGTCCCCACAGCCAGGCATTCCTTGGCTTGTGGCCGCATCCCTCCAGCCTCTGCGTCCGTCTTCACACGGCCTCTTTGTGTGTCTGTTTTCTCTTTTGATAAAGACATCAGTCACTGTGTTTAGGGTCCACCCTAATGGAGGTTGATATCTCCAGATCCTTAACCAATTGCATATTTCCACATAAGGTCACATCTGAGGTTCTAGGTAGACATGAATTTTGGGGGACACTATTCACCCCAGTACAGAAGATCTACAATGTCGCCAGCATGCCAATATGAGCATTACCTCATTTCTCTTCCAGAGCTCATATTCCTCCTAGACATCAATCTCTTTCTCACACTTAGGGAACAGAGGCCCCAAGAAGGGAAAGGCATTGCCCAAGTCACGCATTTGCTTCTGGAATCTTCCCTATTGCTCCAGGGCATTCCCCTAGGCTTGTGGTCCAAGGATCTCTGACACATTATGTAACACATCAGAGACCCCACAGTAGAGAGGCACCCTCCCATGAAACCTCTGTCAAGGATTTCCAGGGACGATGACATTCTGAAGGTCAAGGAGACAGGCAGGCAGGGAGAGAACAGATTTCAAAGGTCAAGAGTCACTCTGAAAACAAAACAAGGGGGTGGGCAGAGAGGGCCTCTTAACTCAGGAGCAGTATCTATGACCACCCATGCCCCAGTCCACATGCTCTCCTCTGCAATGGCCCCCTTGTCTCTTTAGGTACAAAGAATTTCTTGGGGACCTAGCTCTGAGGACATCTAATGTTTACTAGGTAACCTCTGTTACCTAGAAAACAAAGAAGCATTATTTACATGTATTAACGACTCAGTCCAACACCCCTAGAGGGTATGCGGGGGTTCTGAAACATGACCACAAATTCTTTGACCCTCTTCCCAACTGGAAATGAAGTCTTTGTCTCCTCCCCTTGAGCCTGAGGTGACTCTGGTGGCTGCCTTGGAGAAGCGACTCTGTGTGACCTCCAAGGCTGGGTCAGGAAAGGTGGTAGAGGGGACGGGAGAGGCCCAGCAGCCTCCAACTGACTACAACCCCATGAGACCCTGAGAACTATAAACTGTACTCCTAGATTCATGAGCAAACTAAACGTTTGCTATTGTTTTAAGCTACTGTGTTGGGGTGGTTTATTATGCAGCAACAGCTACTTGGAACAAGGTAAGTGCTATTACTATTTCTCCTTTTACAGATGAAAAACTGAGGCACAGAGAAGTTAAATGTTTTGCCCAAAGGCACACAGCCAATAAGAACAGATCAAGGATGCAAACCTAGGTCATCTGGCTCCAAGCGAGCGCTCCTCATCGTTAAACCAGGTAATAGTGGAGATGCAGGTGCCCTACACCAGCGGTTCCCAACCTTTGTGGCACCAGGGACTGGTGCTCCTAAGAGAACCTAATGCCTGATGATCTGAGATGGAGCTGAGGCGGTGATGCTAGCGCTGGGGAGCGGCTGCAAATACAGATGAAGCTTCGCTTGCTCAACTGCTGCTCACCTCCTGCTGTGCAGCCTAGTTCCTAACAGTTTATGGACCAGTACTGGTTGGGGACCCCTGCCCTACACTAACTAGCAAGGACCCAGCATGACGACCTGGCTGCTGAGCCTCTTTCTTCCTGGCTGAGGGTCTCTAGAAATTTTTTCCCCCAAATAAGGCAAAACATTTCCAAACCTGGAAGTGGCTTGTCCGGTTTACACAAGCACAAATGATGTCACCCCCACTGCCTCCCCCAGGGAGTCTTCCCACTGGCAGTGGTGTTGCCCCCTGCCCCTCCCCAAAGGGCTTATGAATGCCATCCCCACCTCCCTCGGCTGCCAGGGTCCACCGTGACCCTTTGAGGCTGTGGAATGTCAGAGGAGGAGCCTGGTCTGGGCCACAGGGTTCAGACAGCCCCTGCAACCCTCTGGGGGTTCCCGAGGACGTTGTTTTAGAAATAATCCCACAACCAAGGCTGTGTCCAGGCTGCCCCCGCCTCTCACCCCAACACACAATGACAGCACCCTGCCCCTTGCAGAGTGGCTAGCAGTTGGGTTTCCCCAACCTGGCTTTAGGGGCAATCCACCCCATGTCCTTCCAACAACTGACCGCATGGTCCACAGAGTGCCCTGTTCTAACGTTCCCCCACAGGTGGCCAGCTGTCCAGAGGTGAGCCTACTCTCCTGGATCCAAGAAAGGGGCCCTCAGGGCTGGGGCTTTGCCACTTAGGGGACTTAGAAATGATCTGAAGGCATCTCTAAGGGTCCACATGGACTCTAGATGTTATTCCAATATTTGTCTGAGCCAAGCGCCCACTGAACATGGAGGAAGTGGCACCAAACACTGGTATAGCCAGAAAAATGGTCTCCCTCTAGTCATCCAAGCATTTATCACATACTCAACACCTTGGGAGATTCTGAGGTGAGAATGAAAAAGATTTTTCCTCATGGAATTTTTGTCTGACAGGTACAGAAATATGGATTTCACCTAGAAAAAAAATACTGGCCATGAGGACAGAAGGCAGCAGGAGAGATAGCTTCCGGCTGGGCAGAATCTGGAAGGCTTCTCAGAGGAGGTGGCATTCAAGCTAGGCCTTGAGGTACAGGGAGACCGCAGACAGAAGCTGGAAGGGCTTTCCAGGTGGAAGAAAAGGTAGTAGCGGTTGACATTTATTAACCTCACAGCGCGCAGGCACTATTATTAACTTGACTGATGCACTTATTCTTAGGAAGGCAGAACCACAGTCCCCATGTACACAGGTCACCTGCCTCAAGTCACACAGCAACGAGAAGGTAGGAGGACAGGAGCTTAGGGGTCTGGCACTCTTCGCTGTTCTTCTATGTGCCTCCCTAGTGGCCAGGGCACTAAGCAGAGACAGGAATAACCAGGCCATGGCAAGAACAAGAGGATAAGGCATGGGGGTCAGCTGGCTGGAGCGCTGGAGAAGGCGAGACTCTGAATGGTAGGCAGGAAGCAGGTCACAGAGGAGGCTAGACTTCTCACTCAACGGCTTCGTCTTGTGGGCAGAGAGGGGCAGTCTAAGACTGCTACAGAGTGAGGTGACCAGATCTCTTTGGAGCTAGAGGAAGAGGCACCCAGGGGCCAAAGATGGCTGACCAGGGACATGGCCTTGGAGTGGGACTGCCCAGGCACCCTCACCACCTCAACAGCTGTATGACCCTGAGTAGTGAGCTGAACCTCTCTGAGCCTCAGTTTCCTCACCTGCAAAATCTAGAAGGCGCAAAGCTAGCACCTCCCTCCTGAAGGTGCTATGCAGCCTGACGTGCGATGGCAGGCAAAGGATGCTGCCTGCACAAAGTGAACCCTCACTTGTGCTTGCAAGGGGCTCCTTGGAGACCCTGAGCAGCTGATCCAGCTCTTCACACAGGCCCCTTCAGCCAGCCTCCCCTTCCCTGCCTCTTTCAATGGTGTCTGAGAACAAAGTGAGGCTCTTCCACCTCCAGAGAGGTGATATGCCATGGGCCAGCGAGAAGCCTCAGATTTCACCACTGAACACGTGGGGCTAAGGACATCGTTCCCTGGGCAGATGGTGGTGCACACTCTCGTGACTGTCCTCCCTGTATGCTCTGGGAAACTAAGGTTCCCAGATGCCATGTGACTTGGCCAAGGCTACACAGATGGTAAGGAATCTTCTGGGGCTGCCAAGGTCCTGGGGCGGGGGGAACCCTCCACTGTCTCCGCCTCTGCCAGCTCCTGGAGGAAGGGAGATCAGAAGGAGCCAGCAGAGGGGAGTGAAGATCAGACACCTGAATAAGAGAGGCAGTTTTGTAGGTTCATTTAGTGGAAAGAAATGAAGCCCTCCCTTCCTCTATGCTGCCGCCCCCACCCTGGCCCCCACAGGAGAGCGCTGGAAACCGCCTAAGCTGACATCTGATGGATGGGGATTTGTTTTAAGCTCTTTCTACCCACTGGACTATAATCATCAACTGTTCACGACCTCTCCACAAGCAACTGTTCCCCCCTGAGTTTTCAAAAGGCAAAAAGCTTTAAAAGCTGCAGTTCAAACAGGCAGAGAGGTATACACGGAGAGACGCAGGGCTGTAAGGGAGGGGAAGCATGGAGGAGGGGGATTGGGGGACCCCAGCAGCTTTGGGGGAGGGGGAGGGGAGCAAGAGGGGGCTCTCTGGGGCCAGGTGGGTTCCACCAGCCACTCCCCTCCCCCAAAACTGGCCCACCTGGAAGAAAAGGCCAGCGGGAGAGGCATTTGGAGGTCAGGATGTCCAACCTTTCCCAGAAGGGGGACCATGCTGAAGCCATCATCCCACCCATCCTCTGTGACTAGAATCACCCTGAAGGAACCTTGGGAACCTGAGCTACTGTTCACTGCTGCCCTCTCTCCATCACTCCCTCCACCTGCCCCTCCAGCCAAGGACTTCAGGTCCCCCGCCCTGCCCAATGCCACATTCACACCCTCTGCTCCTAGGGGTGTCCCTGGGCCTCAGAGTCCTGCTAAACCATCTCAGACAGGGACTGACGCAGTACTGCCCACAGCTGGCTTACGCCTTCCTTTCTCGCCACCTAATAAATGCACCAGCGACTGGGAGGTCATCACCTTGACACGGTGAGAAAGTGCTCCCACGCAGAGGGCTAGCTAGCGTCGGCCCAGGTGAGGTGCCAGTGCCTCGTGGGAAGGGAGCAAGTTGTGGTGAAACACAGTTTAAGCCACATACCCCACCCCTCTTCCGCACTTGTGTGCATACAAAGAGCGAGAGAAAACCTCTCTCCCATTTTTTGCTCCTGGATCCTGGTCCCCTGGACACAAAGGGGCCAGATGGAGTTGACACTCCCACCACAGCTTGCTAACTAGTCATAACACAGGCCCCTGGACAGCGGCAAGGCCTATGCAGGCCAGCCACCTCGCCTGGATAAAATCTGAAGGTGATTCTCCACACTTCTCATCCGCCAGCCCCTAGACCCCTGGACGTGCCCCAGGCGCTGCCAGACAGGCAGGCAGATGGAGCTTTTCTACTTTCAAAAATAAATCGATTGGCTTCTTTTCTGAGTTGACAAGATGAAGAGGCGGCCCCGCAGCGCCCCGGGGGTACCACGTGCATGACCTGGAGGTAATCCGGGGTCGGTGTGCCAGGCGTGGTGGGCGGCGTCCCCGGAGAGTTCCATCCCCGGCCCTCCCCTTCTCCCTCTCCGCGGGCGGCGAGCCCTGCACTTACTGAGGTTCAGGAGCAGGGACGACCAGGTCTTCATGCCGAGCATGCTGTGCTGCCCCCGCCAGGCCACGAGGACCCGGGGGACTCTAGAAGGGGCTTCCCGGCATAGCCGGCAACGTGGGCGCGGGGATCACCGAGCGGCGGGGCTTCCAAGCCACCACGCGCTCCTCCTGCCGCTGCCGCCTGGGGCTGGGAACACAGGGAGGCGCCAAGAGGGGCCGAGGGGGTCACGGGACAGCCGGGGAACCAGGGAGTGGTGTCCCGGGAGTCCTGCGGGAGGTCAGGAGCAGCTGTGGTCGTCCGCCCAGTTGCGCGCTGTGCGCCCTGCCCGCTGCGCCCCCGCCTGCCAGCTTCGAGGACTCAGGGGAGGTGCCGGGGGGCCTGGGAAGCCGGAGCAGCCTCTCACGCCGCCCCCAGGAGCGCCCCGCGCCCCTTCGCCCGCGCCCTCGCTGGAGGCTTCACGCACCGCCAGCCGTGGCTGCGCAGTCGCCTCGCAGCAACCATCTTATTCCCTTCCCGCTCGGCGGGGCCGCGCACCTCCTCCCCGCCACCCCCCGCGCGCGCGGCGCCCCCGCCGTCCTCCTCCTCTCCGCTCCCCCGCGCCCCGCCCGCGGCCCGGGCAGCCCCCGCTCCCCTGCACTTGATAACGCGCTTGTCAAGACTGCTGAGTTGTTCCTGACCTCTCCCCCGCCGCTGCTAATTAAGGCTCCACCGTTGACAGTTCAAGTGCCGAGCATCAAGTTTGCAGAACCAAAGCCTCTAATTGGGGCCGCTTTTCATTTCTCCATCCTGCGGGCTGGGGCTCCCCAGACCTGGGCACTGGCGCATTTTCCTTTTGTATTTTTCATTAGGGAGAAGGAGGGAGACGGGTACCAGGAGAGGGGGATAGGCAAACAACCAAAAGGCTGGGGTGGGGGGAGTAGAGAAGCCAGGTGGGGGCCCTCTCCCTGCGCCCCCAATAGCCATACAGGGGCCACAGGACGCCCCCCAAGGAGCCCACCTGACGTCTGTCCTAACCCAGAGGTCTCTGAGTTTCCTGCCTTAGTGCTGCAAGGAGCTGTACCCCACCCGCAGGAGGCGACTGTAGGGGTACCCCCTACTCCTCCCCTCACCCCCTCTTCTCTGCCTCATCCGGGTGTGGCAGGCACAGGCAGCCCGGACGCTGCGTGCTAGGGGTGGAGGTCGCTGGTAGCTCATGGTACCAATAACCCTGCAGAGGGCTGTGACGATGGCAGGTTTGCCAAGGCCCTTCTCCCTCTGGTGGAGAGGTGTGTCTCTCCTTACACCCCGGCTCCCTCCCGGGGCTGCCGGCCTCTCCTATCCAGATAAGTGCTGGCTAGCATCGAGGCTCTTAGTGACTCTTCAAGCTGCCTTTCTCCTCCAACGCCTACTAAATCAAGCCCGCGCTGAGAGCCACCGGCTGGGAGGAAAAGAGGAGGGGGCCGGCTGCTGGCGGGCTCACAGGAGCTGGCGGAGGGCGGGGGCTGGGATAAAGTCACCGGGGAGGAGAAGGTGGGGGAGGTGAGGAGAGGCCCAACCCTGGGATGCAGAGAGCTGGAAGGGAGGGCAGAGGGGGAGGAAACTCAGCAGGAGGTACTTGAGGTCCCAGCCAGACAGGCTAGCCAGGCCTCTCAGCTCAGAACCCTGGAGCCTCACTCTCTGCAAGGGGCTTATGGAAACGAAGCGGCCTTTCCCACACTTGCCCACGTCTGAGAATTCCAGGTGATTCTAATTAAATCAAGATGGGTTAGAGCCACCACCCAGGTGATTCTTATGATGCCTCAAGTTTGAGAAACAGTCTTCCCCAGGGGGGCTCAACGGAACACCATATTAGAATCACCTGGGGCAGTTTAACCCCAGGTTGTCTGGGCCTCACCCAGAGCAATGATATCACACTTCTGGGCGCAGACCCAGGCAGCTTCAGTATTTTCTAAAGCGGCCAGGGGCTCCCTCTGTGCAGCCAGAGTAGAGGGCCATTGTTCCAAGTCAGTGGTTCTCAGTGGAGTAGGGGGGCGGTTCTGCTCCCCAGGACAGATTTGGCAAGATCTACAGATATTTCTGATTGTCATAATGATGGAGAGTGCTACTATCTAGTGTGTGGAAGCCAGGGATGCTGCTCAATACCCTGCAATGCACAGGAAGGCCCCCACCACAAGGAACCATCCAACTCTAAATGTCAGCAGTGCCCAGGTGGAGGAACCTAGGCTAAGCCAGTCTCATTCTCCATCAGTCCCAGGCTCAGGCAAAGGTGGCTGGAAATACTATTCGTTGGGAACCTAGCTCACTGCTTGCCCCAAACATGCTCCCTGGGACTGGCTGGGTCTCCCTCCCACTCTGGAGGTTAGCACTGGGCTGGGACTGCTGGGATAAAATTTCCTCCTTGTGTTGAGCTGAAATCTTCTACCCCCTGGGCCAAGCCCCTCCCCATCTGTCATCAGGGCCCCGATACTTGCAGCCCACTTTCACAGTCCCTGGAGTCTGCTCTGCTCTGCTCCAGCAGAATCTCACCCCATGCCCACCCTTGAATTCCTCAGCTCATTCTCCATCAGTCCCCGGTTCTGGAATGTGCCTCGGTTTGTCAACATCCTTATTAAAGTCCCGGCCGCAGGACCATGCCTGCATGTGTGTGTGCACTGCATCTTTACCTGCCTCCCTCCCTCCCATTTCTTAATGCCTCGAAAGAGGTCACTGCTGGCTCCTGCCAGTCTCGGAGCAGCCAAGGCCTCCTTCACCTCCTACCAAGTACCCATCTTCTGTCAGTTTACTTTATGAAATTAAGCGCTGGACTTTATATAAACTACACTGCATTTTACCAAGAGTTTTCTTTGCCCATTATCCAGGCAGATTATCAAGCAAACTGGTTCCACGTCCAAATCGTCAGGTATCCCTCCCATGGGCATGGGTGTCAGTGTGAAAATGATTCTCATCTCTGCTGGACATGCCAATCACCTGGGGAGTTTTAAAACTCCCCAGGGGCCCCAACCCTGGACAAGTCATATCAAAATCTCTGGCGATGGGGTCCAAGAATCAATATATCTAGAATACAGTATTTCTAGAATACAGGTGGTCCCAGTGTACAGCTGGAGCTAAGCACAGCTACTATAAGGCTTAGGGATACATGGTCTCCCCAGGCCAGGCCCTTTGACCTTGAACACACTTGATATTTCAGACTAGAGTAGCTGTGGGGGAATAATTTATCTGGTCCAGGGACATGGGCTGGGAGGCAGGCAGAGTGTGGCCTGGTTCTACCCCCAGGTTGGGCAGAACTCCCAGCAGTGCCAGCAGCAACCCTCCATCTTCTTCCTGATGGCAAGAGGGGTGACTTGATTATCCCATGCAGAGCAGACATGAGGAGAGCCGGCCACAAGGCCAGGAACTGGGTGAAGGTGTGTCCTGTGGGGTCTTGGGGTCCCCTCTTCTTCATCCTACAGGAAGAGAGCTGATCCCAGGGCATTCTGGGGTCTGCTGCTGGTGGGAACAGACAGAGAAAGCTCGGCCTAAGGAGGGCTGTTAACTCACTGGGTGAGCTTGGGTGAAGTGCCCAGCTGCCCTGGGCTTCAGCACCTTCAGCTGTAAAGGAGGGGGTGAATACTTGTTCAGCCCTGCACACAGCAAAGGCTCAAGACAAGAGAGAAAGGAGCTAGAAAGGAGAAACAAAGTCTTCACAATGACTTGCTCAAGCCACACTAACTTGCAAGGCCTTAGTTTTCTCGTCTATACAATGGGCACTGGGCTAAATGATCTCTTAGAGTCCTTCCACCTCTAAACCTCCCCCTGGCATGAGTTAACAGATCTCAGTCAAGCCCCACTAAGCACATGAGCAACAGACATCAAGCAGGGCAGTGGAGATACGCATCCTGATCTTCCCAGGGTGAAAGGACATCTGAATGGTGTTGGGTTTGTGCTCTGAGCCCCTAGCAACCAACTGGGGGTGGTGGCGATGGGAGCCAACAGGAGCCCTGGAAGCAGGGCTGCCAAGTACAGCTGTCTAAGTCGTCCACCACACAAGAGCACCTGGAGGAAAAGGTAAGTAGGAGCTGAAACCCAGCCCTCGCTCTGCTCATCGACACACACCTGGGCATAGGTTATATCTGCCTGGAGTAAAAGGCACCTTCTAATTTGCACAAAACACCTGTATGGGCTGCTGGTGGCTCTGCTAGGGAAAGCCTGCTGCTTCCCAAATCCTGCTCTCCTAGTTTCGAATCCCTTTCCTGGGATAGTTTTCCCTCCCACACCGAGAGCAGACTGGAAATGCAGCCTCCCGGGAAGAACACAGACTTAAAATCGTCAGAAGGGGTAAATGATTGACACCCACCTGTCTGGGAGCAGTGAGGCAGACCAGAGATCACGGCACTGTTTGGGTAGCGGGGTGTCACCCTGGGTATATTCGATCTGACTTGGCCCCAATGCCACACTTTAAGGTTGAATGAGTACAGGTACCATCAGAAACCACCAAGCTAGCAGAAAGCCATGGTGTCACATACAGCAGCAGTGAATGGAACTTTCCAGAGTCCCTCAGGGCCTGAGAACAAAGAACTAAAAATGGTCGCCACCAGGCTCTGGAGACAGGAGGCAGAGTGCAACGGCTTCAGTCTACTCATCTGTACAATGGGGTCAATAGTACAGCCCTCTGTCATGGGAGGAATGGGGCAATGCTTAGAAAGGGCTCACTACACAGTGAGCTCTTCATAAACGTTAGTTGCTATTATTGTTGTTCTTGGGAAACCAGGGGGCAGCACCAAGCCTTGGATCATGTTCTTCAGGGTCAGGAGCTCCTGGAAGCTCCCTTGGCCCCCATATCTGTCCCTCTGCCCAACAATGCTGAAGCTGGATGCCTGGGGGCTGAGACAGAATCCCTCAGTCTCATTCCTGGGGCCTGAGGATCTTGGTGGCCTACTCACTCCAGACAGAAGGGAAGCCCACGTGCAGGTGGCCTGAGGTCCTAGAAAGGAGCCCACCCCTCATCCTGCTCCCCACATGCCAAGAGCATAGCAACGGGCAGGTCCTGGGGCGATGACACATTTCATCGCTGTGAAGGAGACAGCGAGGTCTGCTGTGCTGACCCTCTAACAGACAGGAGAGAAACCCAAGATGACCTGTATCCTCGTTGAGGTCAGAGACGGCCTTTCTGCAGCAGCCGCCAAATTCCTGGGATTTGTGGCCACGCTGGCAGCTATAGTCCAGGTTTCTCAGGGGAGGCCGTCTGCCCCCAGCTTCCTGGCTCCCGATGGAGATGCACACTCTCCCCTCTCTTCCTCCCACCCCTTGTCCTGCCTGCTCTGGGGTCTTGACCTTTTCCAGACGAGCCTGACAGGGCCTCTCTCCTTCTCCTCTCCCCATCCCTATCTGGCTGTTGGTTACACAATCCAAGTGGCCCAGGGGCAAATTCAGCTGCCCTTTCCTTCGGGGTCAGAGAAAAGCAGGGGAGGCAGGAGCCGGCAGGCTCATCGACTCAGCCATCCTGGGTTGGCGGCCAGCCTAGGACATGGACTTCTGAGGCTCATTTATCAGAAGACATCTTCAAGCCCAACTAGCAAAGTCTTCTGGAGAGGAAGCTGCAGACACCCCTGGCCAGTCAGCTGCTTTGGGCACCACCTCCCCGGAAGTGGTTCATTGTGATTCAGTAAAGAAAGGCCTGTTTCTGTCCTCACGTGGTGAACTGTGGAATGGCATGGTCACCCCTGGGGAAGGGCCAGGTCTCCCCTCAGGGCCCGTGTTCCTACAACAGCCTCCTAGCAGGTGCTCACCCTGCTGCGATTTTCCCCACCTGAGATGCTAGATTCATCTTCTTTAAATACCACTTAGCTGCCTGGAGTCTTTTCATACACACATACAAGCAGAAAAATGGTCTCCTCTGTCCACGAGGTCCCGCAGTGGGTCCTGGTCCCTACCACACTGACCTTTACTTTGTGAGGTGGGCCGAAATGATGGTCTGTGTGCTGCTGGAGGTACAAGCAGTCTGGAGATTCTAGGGCATAAACTGAGAGGCTCTGCTCCGGAATAAGCAGGATCAGTAGGCCTCACCTCCAAGCCTATCCTCTCGCAGCCCCTCCCTCTCTCTCTGACTCCACCTCATCCAGGCCTGGTGCCTTAGCTCCATCAGTCCCCAAGACCAGACAGAGGAACTGCCGATGGCAGACGCTGCACCTCACGCCTGCTACACCACAGGTCCGGCACAAAGATCTACCAAAATACTGTCCTGCCCTTTGGGGACCCTCTTCTCAGCGGGACTGTGTTAACTCAGTGTCTACTCTGGACCAAGCTAGGCTGAGCCGAGGTTCAAATCCCAGCTCTGTTACATAACAACCATGTATCCTCAGGCAAGTCATGAGCCTCCCTGACCTCGGTTTCCTCAACTGGAAAGTGGGAACACTTTGAGCGCCTCCTAGATGGGTTACAGTGAGGATGACACGAGTTCATGCACGTTTGCAAGGTGCATGACCCACGGGGGTCTGCGTGCATGTGCCGGACCCTGGGAGGGAAGGCCACGTCGGTCTGGGATAGAAAACAGGCACCAGCTAATATGAGGGCTTCCAGGCTCAGGACGAGGGGCCAGGAGCATCTGCGGGACTGAGGCAGCTACAGAGAGGCTCTGAGGGGCACCAGACGTACAGCTGGGGGCTTCTTCCCAGATTGGGGTGGGGTACAACTTCGTTTTGCAGATGAGGAAATGAGGCATGGAGTGGGAAAAGGACTAGGCTGGGTCACTCACACGAAAGGCAAGGGCTACCCCTTTTCTGCACCTCCAGGCTCTGAATCCCAGGCCAGGCGTGGCCCCCTCTGAGCCCAGCCTCGGGGGCCTGCCTCCTGGCAGTAAGCGACACAAGCCAATCGCAGCTTCAGCATCTGGGGATCCAGGAGCCACCCTTAGCCCCAGGGTCACCATCTGACAGGACCTGCCCCACCTCCACGCATTGACTTCACCCTAATTAGAGAGGTCTCCACCACACTTGAGCTTGGGGCACAGTCCTCACCAAACAGCCCCACAGCTCCTGTCGTTGCAAAGCTGGCTCACAGCCTACTTGCAACCTCCCCTTTCTCAATTAATCATCATTATCAAACACCTGGCGCTTATGTACTGCGCACTCAGGGCTGAGCCTTCATGCGTATGTTTGCTCATGGAGTGGTCTGCACAGCCTCTGAGAGGGACCGCGGAAAAGGAAGGGGTGCAGAGGGCTGGGCAAGCTGCCCGGGGTCCCCAAGCCCCTGGGTGATTTTACTGCAGAGCTCCCCCAAACGGCTTCCCTTCACATCGTCATCGGCTGTGCTGATGCCAAAATCCAGAACCTTCATCCAATTCAAGAACCAGAAGGGCTACTTTTTCGATGGTCACCTGTGACCTCCATCTAACAGAGGGGAACCCAGGCTCAGGAGGTCTGTGCCTCGTCCGAGGTCCTGGGTCTGCATCCCGGCTAGTCTGCCCAGCGGTGAGCCCACAGCGTTGGAGCACCTCTTGGGGGACATTAAGCCCCAAACACACAGACAAGGTGGGGTAACTGTTGCCAAAACACACTCCCAGAGAAGGCCAAGTTCTCCAGCCAAGACCCCTGGTACCCACACGGTGGGGGTGGAGGCACCCAGCCGCCCCCATGCAGGAGTCTCTACCCACCCAGTACCAACAGGATGCCTGGCAGAAAGGAGGCGCTCAGTAAATGTTTGTGAAAATAAACAGGGGGGAGAAAACGTAACACACTGCCCCGAACGCGGGACACCCAGAGCCCCGCCCACCAGATGTTTCTCTCTGGCAACGTCTACATTGAGGGTCCCTGGGCTCAGAGGCTTCTCCAGGATTCCACGGACCCATGAGGGGGACATGACCTCAGGCCTCCACGCGGAACAGCCCGTACCCCCAAGAGCCCAGATGAGTCCAAGGAAGAAGGCAGCACCCAATTTGGGTGCTTCCAGAAAAATCCTTTTCCTTTAGGTCAGGGGCTGCCAGTCACATTCACCCCGGAGGAGCTTCGAAAAATCCCAGTGGCCTGGCCACCGTCCCAAATCGACTACATCAAAACCCTAGGGGAAGGGGCAGCCTGATGTCAGCATTTGCAAAGTCTCCCTGTGACTCCCTGAGCTCAGGAAGGGAGGGAGAGGTGGGGGCTGGAGTGGGCTCACCACCCCACATTAATTACCCAGCCCCCAGCGTGTCCCGGCTCATGAAAATTGGGTAAATAAATAAACAACCATGCTGGCAGGGCCGGCAAGCACCACCGAATTAGGGATGCAGAGTCAGACAGCTTGACTCTCAAGACATAATCGGTTTAATTGCAGGGCCTCAGCGCAGGCCACAGTGGCGGACTGCTTCCGCACGCCCATCCGTTTTATTAAAATCCAATTATTCGCACTGGCCACAGGTCTCCAGCAGGGACAAAGGGGCATCTCCAGCCAAGGCTGGACCTGACGCTGGGAGACAGGTCCCTGGGGTGAGGACACTTCTTACTGCAGGCGCATGGGCCCTGGTCTCTCTGGGAACCGGAAAGGGAAGGAGGGCAGCTAAGGGGGGCTTCTCAGGCTTCGAGGCCTGTGGGGAGGAGGCTGGTGGCATGGCTCTGGGCATCGGTCAGAGGAGATAATGATGCCACAGACCTCAGGACAGTGTTATGGTGCTGTTGTTGACTGAACCACATTTGTGTGCCCCCAAATTCATCTGTTGAAGCCCTAACCCCCAGTGCAATGGTATTTGGAGGTGGGGACTTTGGGAGGTAATTTGGGTTAGATGAGGCCATGAGGGTGGGTCCCCTATGATGGGATCAGTACTTGTAGGGGCAAAAGAGACACGAGAATGTTCCCTCTGCCAGCGCGCCAAGAAGTCACGTGAGGATACAGCGAAAAGGCGGCCATCTGTGAACCAGGAAGCTGGCCCTCACCAGACACCAAATCTGCCGGCACCCTGATCTCACGCTTCCAGCCTCCAGAACTGGGAGAAATAAAAATCTGTTCTTTTAAGCCCCCAGGTCTATGGTATTTTGTTACAGCAGCCTGAGCCAGTTGTGGAAGAATTAAACACTCAAAGTAAATGCCCCAGTGTCCATTGACGGGCAAACGGACAAACCAATTGTAACACATCCACAAGACAAGACACCACTCGGCACCCAACGTACGAACACCAACTGGATAGATCTCAACAACAGTGTGCTCAGAGAAGGAAGCCAGACACGGAAGTCTTCACACTGAATGCTTCCACCTCTATGACATTCTAGCAAAGCTGCTACAGGGACAGAAAACAGATCTGTGGTTACAGGAGCCAGGGGCACAGGGAGGGGAATGACTGCAAAGGGATAGGATGGAATTTTCCGGGTTGGGGGGAAAAGTTTTATATCTTGATCGTGGTGGTAGTGAAAACTAACCAAACAGTACACTTAAAAAGGGTGAATGTTGTTGCATGTGACTTATATCTTGATAAACCTGATTTTTCAAGTCTTAAGGAGCCTACAATAGAGTTGGCTACAAAGTGAACCTGTGACAGAGTGGCTAGGTACAGCTGTGCAGTTCAGATTCTATACAAAGGGACTAGGGGGAGAAAGCCACTGGGGCTGAGACTCTGTTGTCCCTCAGTGGACCACGCTGGGAGCCTTGGTGAGGAGGGTGGCCAGAAAGGGGCTACTGGTGATTTGTCTGCCAGAGGTGACGTGGGTTTTTGTATTTCCAAAGTATTATTATTGTCAGTGTTGTTTTCATCATGAAATTCTCAAAGTGGCTCTTCAAATCCAACGCCTACATTTCACAGGAGGCAGGATCAGAGAAGTTAAGCCATCTCTCCAAGGTCACACAGCAGCGATGCAAAGCCAGGTATGCCGGCCCCCAAAGCCCCCACCCGCAACCACTACGCTTTGCTGCCTCCTCAAAGGCACTCACCATTCACTGAGAGGATCTTTGCCAGACAGAAAACAAGGCAATTGGGTTTCATGAGCCTTGCTCCCCAACGGCAGAAGAGGAGTCGCCACTGGGCTCACATTTCCAATCAATCTTACTTGGCAAACATTCCTCCTGTCATCTGGACCTTACGGAAACTGGCTTCTCAGGTGACTCTGAGGCCAAAGGTGACTTGATAGGGCCTGATCTGGAACCTAGGGCTCTCCCCACGCCCAGGGTGCTGTCGCACGGAGGGCCCTCAGGTTTCCTGGCCACCCCTGGCTTTGTTTTGCCAGGCCCTTCTAGGCCCAGCACCATCCAGAAAAGTCGGTTAGGCAGGGAACAGCTGCCTGGCGCCTTCTGAATGCCTCAGATGTGGTGCACGGCAGGAGCCCCGAGCCAACGCACTGCCACTAGGTGAATCGGGCCTGCCATTAGAGTCACAAAGACCAATTAAAACGAAGGAAAAAACAGCCTTCCGATCTCCCAGAGCACCCCGGCCAGCTGCTCCCCTCTCCCACCTCGCAGGCCCCCTGGGGCCCCTCGGGGCTTGGTTTCCAGCCTGCTCCCTGCCGCCCGGGCCACCTGCCTCCGACAGCAGCAATATCGCTGCCCGCCTCCTAAGCCTCTGCTCTGGCGGGTGAGGGCCGAGGGCTGGAGGCATCGGAGAGGCAAACGGCTCCCGGATTTTCGACTCAATTGCTGCGGGAAGAGATGAGAAATTGCCTTTCTGACCCAAAACCGGAGTTCACAGCTGCACTTCATTACGGATTTCTCCAGGAGGCCCTGGGAGAGGCGCAGCTAGGGAAGTGCTCACCTGTTAACAGCAGCTGCGCCTGCCTCCTTCATAAGCACGTTGGTGGTTTCCTGCCCGGAGTTGCAGGGGCAGCGTGTGGGCGGCATGGGGCAGGCTGCCAACGGTGCCCCCCGAGCCCTCCCCCACTCTGCTCCCTGCCAGGCTGCATTAACTCAGTGGATGGAAGAAGGGCCAGATCAGTGAGCAAGAGGGAAAGGAGAGCGGCCACAGGGCTGGGCCTCACTCTCTTCAGAAGGTAAGGGGCACATCTTCCCCTTGGGGTCCCACCTTGTTTCTCTGGGTCTCACGTCCACTTCACTGGGATAATATGCACACATGTGTCAGGTGTCTGGAGCATCACTGGGTACACAGTACGTACTCAATAAATGCTTCCTTCTTCCCTCGCAGGTGGCCTTTCTGTGCCTTTGAAATGCCACCATTCAATACGTGACAGTTATTTAAAGAGCACAGGCCCTGAGGACCAGGGTTTCTCCACCCTGGCCGCACATTAGAATCATCTGGAAAGCTCGTGGAAAGATCTGGAAGCCTGCTGCAGGATCCCTGAGGCTGGGCCAAGGTATAATGCACAGTGAGGCTGAGACGCTCAGCCTTGGATGATTTTTATCTGGCCCCCGATGTCTGCACACTCTTTTCCAAGGCAGGCGATGGGCGAGGGACTAGTGAAGGAGCCCAGAGCTGGCTGCAGAAGGGGGAGCCACGCTTCAGTCACCCTTGCCAGCCATCAGGGTGCCCTGCCCTTCCCTGCCAGCTGTGCTTCTCCCTCCGACATTAAGATTTGCACTTATGTCCCCAACACTGAGACAGCAGGCCCCAAGGAATGAGAAGCTGCCCACTGAGTCCCCCCATCACGAGAGAGCATGTTGGACCGGCAGTGAGAGCTGTGCGACACCAGGTCACTGGCTTAACTTCTCTGCATCTTCGCCAACAAGGCCGGGTACTGGCTGGGCACAGATAACTTTAAAGCTGTGCCCAAGAAGGGACCTCACACCTAAAATCTTGTCTCATTTCTTCCATGCATCTCTTGAGTTCTTTGTGGTCTGGGGCTTCAATTCAGTCTCTGCCCCTTGATGCACCAGTATGATGCTAAAAAGAGCTCTGAGCCCTGCAAAGCCTTGGTCATCACACCTGGGAAGTGGGAAGATGGACCGACCTCATGTGGATCACTGTAGAAGTGAAATGGCAAGTGGCCGGCCAACGATGGTGAAGCTCGTATGCCCTGAGCCCTCTACTTGCTGTCCTGAGTCCTCAAAGCTTAACTGTGTGGCTGTTTTTTTGTTTGTTTGTTTTTGTTTTTTAGCAGCCCCATTTTCCAGATGAGAAAGCTGAGGTCTGTGGAGGTCACTTGCTCAAGATCAAATGATGAGGCTGGGATGTGAACCCTGAACTTGTGAGCCCCAGCTCTTGGCCCCCACATATTCATGTGGGTCTCCTTCTGGTGCCTTCTCTTGTCCTGTGCTCTCCCACCAGGGCCACTGGGACCCTAGTATGGCTGCAGCTGACGGCTGGTGAAGGAAGGATCCTTGTAGGGGGAACAGGGACTCTCATAGGTCCCTGGGCCACTAAGGGAGTGAAGAGGGTTGTACACTCCCACCTGCGCCCTCCACCAATGTCCGGGGGACAGAGCAGGCAAGGCAAGCCTGGCTTGGGAGCCCAGAGTGAGAGGCCACGAAGGGTCTGTGCCTGGGGAGATGGCTTCACGTCAGAGCTGAAAACGGAAAGGCCCGGTTGTGGGCTCACAGCACAGGCAGTCTGCACAGAGGTAGGAGGGGGTGGAGGAATGGGCTAGAAGGGGCTGCAGGCATGGGGAGGGAGAGGAGGAAGGAGGGGGAGTGAATAACAAAGGAAGCTAGGCTCCAGCAAAGAGAAAAAGGTCAGCTGGGGACAGCAGAGGCCAGGCCTGGAGGGTCCTTGGGGGGGGGACACAGCTGAGGAAACTAAAGCTCAGAGCGATTAGCTAACCGGTACAACAGTGCACAGGAAGCTGAGCAGGACAGAGCTGGGCCACCACCTCCTGTGTCACCTTCCTTCCTTCCTTGTTCACGTTTCTCAGGCTGGGCACACAGTATGTCCCTCTACTAAATATGCTGAGAATTGACTATGGGATGGATGTCTACAGAGGCCCATGCCCGGCCCTGGCCATCCCTTCTGCTCTTCACACTCCGGCCCCTTTTTTGGGACTCATCTCAGTGTCCAAATGAGGAAGCACTAACACCAACAAGAGCCAATGTTTACTTATGCATACTAGGTGCCCGGGGAGGGTCCAGGATCTTAAAAGTGGGTCATCTCATTTAAGCCTCTCGAAAATGCTGGGAGGTAAGTTCTGTTATTATCCCCCCTTGAAAGCTGGGGAAACCGAGGCACAGAGAATTGTAGCCACTGCCCATGGGTCTCACAGTTGATTAATGCAGAGCCAAGACAGCTGGCTCCAGAGCTCCCACCTTTACACAACGAGTGTAGGAATAAACCAGGGTCTTGGCATCCTGGGGAAGCCCAGGGCCTCCCGGATATGGGGCCCCTCTTCCCTGATCTGACCTTACACAGCTCCCTGCCCAGCGGGATGCTGGGGCCAGGCGATGCTCTCTGGAAGCAATAATGCTAGCAATAATGATGATAATGGTGGCGCAGATACCAGCAGCTAATATTTACATGACGCTCACCGTATGTATGCCAGGCATGGTTCCAAATGCTGCATGTTCACGGAACCTCTCCAGTCGGTACAGCAAACAACATCATTTGCCCATTTCACAGATGGGGCACCCGCAGCACAGAGGCTAGGTGGCCTGAGACTCACAGACATTAGGTGTCAGAGCTGGGATGCGCACCCTTCGACCCAACCCCAGGGGGCTGTGAGATGGGTCCCCAGCAGAAACCCCACAGGAGAAGCATGGGTGAGAGGAAGGGGGAGCAGGCCAGCACCCCGGGCAGGGGATAGGGAGAGCTGTCCCTCCCAGCAGGAGAGGCTGCTGCTGGCGCTCTCCCCGAGAGGCCAGGCCTTGCAAGGGAAGCAGAAATCTGTCGTTAACACAGTGCCAAACCCAAAGTGGCTGCTCCCGAACTGCAATCCAATAAAAGTGCGACTTGTCTATTTATCATCCTTGGGGCTTTTTATCACAGTGCAGATGGCTGCTACCTTTGGAAGGCTCAGCAGCTCGCTGCCAGCCGCCCGCCATGCAAAGCTTAGCTCAACAGAATCTGGGCCTGCACCTGTGAGGGGCCGTGCAAGGCGGCCACCGGCACGTAGGGTCCTCTGTCTACCCCTTCTGTGCTCACATTCCCCTCTCTGTGTGCAGAGCTGGTGGCTGATGGAGCAGGTAGCACGCTCCCTCCTCTGCCGAGCCAGCAGCAGGGCTGGCCACGCCTGGTGTCAAGCCCCTAATTACCCCTGTGGCAGGTGCTCCTGGGAGGGAACAGACAGCATTGAGGAGACCCTCTGGGAAGTAGAGGGGGCAGCAGGAGGCTGTCAGTGGACGTGGCACCCCATGCTCAGTGCCAGGAGGCTCAGAACGAGGGACCCCATGAGGCCCCGCTGCTGATTCAGGATGGAAGATAAAGGCTGAGAAGATCAAGGGCGAGACTTGCAGAAAAGACAGCAACCGTGCAGCCTCCTGGCGAGCGACAGTGATGGGAGCCCGAAGAATTAAAGCTGTCTCAAGATCACTGGAGGCCGAGACTCGCTGCTGGGAAGCAAGACACCCAGCTGCCCTCCCACCTCCACTCCCAGAAGAGGTCGAAGAGAGAAAACAGAGGAGGGGTGTAGGCAGGACACTGGAGGGGGTGGCACTGGACTCCTCTGAGCCTCCATTTCCACATCTGAAACGAGAGCCTCAGCATCTATGTGGAGGTTGCGGTTAGAGGGAGGGTGAGGGAGTCCTCAGCTCAGTGCAAGGAGGTCAGGCCTGAGGCCAGGGGCTGGTTCCAGCCCCTCCCAGCTGCCACAGGTTTGAGTCGAGAGGAGGAAGCTTTTCTATCAATACAGAGCCCCAGCTGTAGCATATGTGTGCGTGCGTGCGTGCGTGTGTGTAGGGGCTGAAAGGGTCACCCCTCCCAGGCTGCAGAGGGCTGGGGCACATGGGGGCCAAGACTCTAGCCCTCTGGGTCATAGCCCGGGAAAGAGAACACCTCCCTCCCCGACCCAGGTTTCCTAGCTGTTCTGGTCCTACCTTCAAATAAACCAGACTGGGCAGCTGTGAAAACAAACAGCCTCTGCATTGTACACCTCGAGGATCCAGCTGGATGAGGGGCTAATCTGGAAAGGGCACCGAGCATCCTTCCTGCCACCCCTCTGGTCTCCCCTACAGGACTTGAGGCTCCGGTCATCCCAGATGAAGCCCTTCCAGTTCCTGGGACTTGTGCCCTTTCGGTTGCCCCGACTGTCCCTCCCAGCCCCTAGAACCCATCTGTCACCCTTCAAAGCTTCATTTCATTGTAGGAGCTCCAGGCCTTCTAAAAAGGTTATTTCTGGTCATTGCAAGGTGCTCTAAGTGGGCACCATCACCCCCTCAGCAGAGGAAGCTGAAGCTCAGGTCAGAGAACCTGGGCAAGGTCATCCAGCCTGACACTATCCCACTGTCTTCCAAATGCTAGGGCTCCTACTGTCCCAGCCACACCTATGAGGAGGAAAGTGTGTGTGTGTGTGTGTGTGTGTGTGTGTGTGTGTGTGTGTGTGTGTGTGTGTCTGTGTGCAGTGCCTTATCTTCCAAGCTAGATTATAAGCATAATCTACACCTGTCCTGGATATTTGCCTCTAGGGTTTGTACTTTTTGCCCATAATAATAAGAGCTAGCACTTATATAAATATTACTGTGGGCCAGACCCAGATTAAGGCACTTTATGTACATTTCTTCATTCGATCCCCTCAACAATGCTAAAAGGAAGATATTATCGCTCTCTTTCTTTTACTGATGGGGGAGCAGCAAAGAGAGATAAAGAAACTGGCCCCAGGTCACACAGCTGGAACCAGCACATGCCCCAGGTCATGCTCTTGACCATGCTCAAGGCTCCTCCCAAACTTGTTGCCAATACAGTCTGGTCACGGCTGCTTAGCCTGCCTTTGTGGGGGACAGTGGGACCTGAGATTTCCAGGTGGAGGGGAGACAGGAAGTATCAAGCCATTGGTCACCTGAGAGTTCATTCAAGGTGGCCAGCCTGCTGGATACCACACCAGGAGATTTGCCCTTGGTCCCCCAGAGATAGAAGTTATACTCCCTCCTCCCTTCAAATAGGGAACTATCTGTGGAAGTATCAGATTTTCTCAGTGAGCAGAGTAGTGGTGCTAAGAGCCCACATGTGGCAGGCAGCGGCATGCTGAGAATGGGCTACACAGGGCTGAACACTGTGCCTCCCAAGTTAACATCCACCTGGAACCTCAGAAAGAACCTTACTAGGATATACGGTCTTTGCAAGCTAGCACTGTAACAATGTAATTAAAGGATCTCGAGATGAGATCATCCTGAATTTAGGGTGGGCCTTAAATCCAATGACTGAAAGAGGCAGGAAGGGTCCTCCCCTAAAGCCTGGAGAATGAACCAATGCTGCCAACACCTTGATGTTGGACTTCTGGCCTCCAGAACCGAGAGAGAAGCCATTTCTGTTGTTTTAAGCCACCAGGTTTGTAATAACGTGTTATGGCAGCCCCAGGACACTAATTCAGGGCATTGTCAGGGTGGCCGCTGCCCAGGAAGCGGGCAGAGTGCTGTGGACATTCTCACATGATGGGCTGCCTGACTGGGACTCCGCCTGGGTACCATCTGGGTTCAAGGCAGGTAAGAAATCCGGAAGAATAGACATGTCACATTCCTCTCCTGACCAAAAACTCCTGGATGACGACCCGTTGACACCAGATACTGCACACTGCCAGCCTCAGTTTATCTCTGCAGTTGGGTTCAATCTCCTGCTTCCCAACACATCAGCTGCTCTGACTCAGCCTACAAGTTGATCACACCACCCTTTGTGCAGTCATTCAACAAACATTTATCGACCACCTATTAAGCACCCTGCACTTTTTCAAGTGCTGGGAAAGCAGCAGGGAACATGATAAAGTTCCTGCCAGCATGGGGCTGATGTTAAGATGGGGAGGCAGACGGTAAACAGTGACTGAAGACTGCCCTAGAGAAACAAAGCCAGCAGAGAAGGCCACAGCACAGCTGTTTTGAGGGGTGGTCAGCAGCGGCTTCTCTGGGAGGTGATATTTGAGCTGAGGCCTGAAACAAGGAAAGGACTGAGTACTGCACATAGCTGGTAGAAAAGTGCCAAGCCACTGGGACAGCACGCGCAGAAGCCCTAAGGCAGGAATGAGATCTGCATGTTCGAGAGGCAGCAAGGCGGTCGGGTCGGGGTGGCTCCAGCAGGGCTCCCCATGGAAGGCGGGGACGCAGCTGGAGAGAGCTGCTAGGGGCCAGAGCACACGAGGCCTTTAAGCCATCATCTGGAGTTGGGATTTTATTCCAGACCACTAAATCCCAATGGCCTCAGGTATCTCTACATCCCAGACTTGTCCCAAGTCATTCATTCATTCATTCACTCATTCATTTGTTCACTTATTCAACAAACATTTCCTGTGCCAGGCATCAAGGGCATGTTGATGAACGAGATGTGGGAAGACTGTTTGCTGGGGGCTTACATTCTAAGGAAGAAGACAGATAATGAGACATTAACAGGTAAATTTGGTAAAGGAAAGGGGTAGGATGGGGAGAGAGGCCAGTTTTCTGGGAACAGATTTCGCTAGGGAAGAGAGGGCAGGGTGGGAGGCAACTGTCCAGGAGGAGAGAGAATCAGCTCTGAAGCCCGGAAGAAGGGATCTGCCGTCAGCAGGCGGGTGCCCCTTGAAGGGCAGAGACATCTGTGGGTGAGTGAGTGAGTGTGTGTGTGTGTGTGAGTGTGTGTGTGTATCTGTGCAAGTGTCTATGTATAGCTGCGTGTACGAGTGTCTTGCGGATGCATGCATGTCTGTTCATCTGCATCTGTGTGTCTATGGATCTCTGTGCATGCATGTGTATGCATACATGTCTGTGCTTGTGGCTGGAGAGTCTTCACCAGGAAAGTCTGAACCCGAAGGCTCTTCAGACCCCCTCCCCCACTGACACAGGCCCAGAATTACAGAGCGCCTCAGCACAGTACCTGGTGCGTGCGTGTGTGTGGGTGTGGGGGGTGTAGGGTGAAGGAGAGAAAGCAGGAAAGAGAGAGACTGTGGTGTCCCCACTGCAAGCACCTCTGAACAAAGTCCACCTTCTATCTCTCAGGCCCACCACCATCTGTCTCCCTGCCCTCAGCTTAGCCATTTGAGCCAGTGGGGGGCACCCCCACCTCCCAGGCTGAGAGAGCCAGATGGCAGGAATCAAGGCCTTATCTTGCCCAAGGGAGGCCATGCTGGGGCTGTTGCCCCTCCCCCGAGTCCCCCCAGCCACCTGGGTCACAGGGCAGGCTACTACCCTCATCCTTGGCGCCTCCTAGCTGTCATGACCCCTGTCCCTGGGCCCCAGGGCCAGTGGCCTTTTGCTGCCACTCCATAAATCACCATCCAGGTCAGGGCTGGGTGAGGGAGCAGGGCTGGGGAGGGCACAGCCCCTGGGGGCCCACAGACAGAGTGGCTGCCAATGACCCCTGACAGCCCTGGCCAGGGGCCTTCAGGGGCCAGCAGGGAGGTCAGGACAGTCCAGTAGTACCCTGGGCCTCTGGGTCATCCCCACCTCACAGGGAGGGCACTTCTGATCACAGGGCCCTGGATCAGAGGCTCAGGCCAATACCTGCCCAGGTGGCCCACTGGGATGGCAGGCAGGTGGCTGCACTGGGTGGCTCCTGGCAGCTGCCTGCACTGGCTGATTCCCAGGTCTGCCTCCCTGTACACTGGGCAGCACAGGCAGTACCTGCTGACCTGGGCACAGCTCAGTGACCTCGGCCCTTGTGTTTTCACAATGACTTTTTACAAGAGGCCCTGAGAATTCTGGCAGTTGTTATCCGTCACTCAGAGGCTGTGGCTGGACATGCAAGCTCTGGAACCAATGGCTGGGTTTGAATTCTTCCTAGCTGCAAGAGCTTGCGCAAGTGACTCAACTACTCCAGGCCTCAGATTCCCCATCTGTAAAAGGAGATGACAGCCCCTCCTCCTAGGTTCCCACGAGAATTAAATGGGGCAGTGCTTGGGATAGCGCTGTCACTCAGCAGGGCCTCAGTGGACAGCAGCTGTTATTACCTACCCATTCAGGACCTGGAGCAGGCCCTCGGGGTGCCAATAGGACAGGGCAAAGGCACACCCCTCTCTCTTCTGCCACCTTGGAGACCACTGCTCCCCACTTTCCCACTTCATCAGGAAAGGAGCAGCAAGGATCTAGAAAGAATACAAACACGTGGCCCTTCGGGGGCCCTCAGGCTAGGCTCAAAACCCCTCGTTAGGTATGTTGATTTATTCACTCACTCATGCATTCATTCTACAAATTTTACAGAGTGCCCACTATGCGTTAGGTGCCTTGTGGAGATGAAGAAATGAAGGGAATGTCAAGTGGGGACTCACAGTCTGATGGGGAGTGAGAGGCAAAAACATAGGCTCCTACTCAGGCAGATGCTGAGACCAGATTTCTCCCTCCCCCTCACCCCCAAGCCTGGGGCAGCTTCAAGTCATGAATGCTAATAAAAGTACTAAGAGTAGCTATTATTTACTGCATGCTCACTGTGTTCCAGCATTTTACACCCATAACTTCCCTAACATCACAGGAGCCTATGATGTGAGGCAGGTACTATTATGATGTAGGAAACTAGGGGCTCAGAGAAGTTCAGCAACTTGCCCAAGACCACACAGCTCATGGGTCAGAGGAAGATTTGAACCCAGAGACCAGCCAGCTACTGATCAAACATCCCGCTGGCATTAGGGGTGGTGTAAAGCCTTACTGACATCTCCCCCAATTCCTTGACTCCCCGACACCTGGAAGAGAAGCCGAGAGCACACTTTACAGGCGGGAAAACTGAAGCCGGGAGAGGGCAAGGGACAGCCTGAAGGGACAAGGAGCTAGTGGCAGCTCTGGGACTGGAACTCATATCCCTTCATGGGCTCTGATCCTGGACACCTCGCTGCTGCCCTCCAGGCCTCCTCCTGGGTACAGCCCAATCGGCGGTGCAAACATATAGCTTTCTCCTCCAGGGGCTTGTGGGTGCCCGCTCCCTAGATGACATTATTTCTCTCTTTCTCCGCTTTAGCACCATACGGCAGCCTCCTGGTCCAGCAGGAGGCCCCAGGTCTTGGCAACATCAAGCTTTCTAGAAATAAAAATGAGGAGGGAAAAAAGCCTTTCCAGGAGGCCAGTTCTCATATTTACATGTAAAAAGGTCTCTTCGGCGCTCTCCGCCCCGCCCCCACTTCCTTTGGGGGCGGGGGGATTGTTTGAAGGGCGCACAGGGGGCCTCGGTGACCCCAGGCGCCTCCTCGGGGAGCCGAGTGGAGGCGTCAGCGGAGGGGAGAAGGGGGAAGATCAGATGGCCGTGAAGGGGTTGGGGCTGCGGGGGAGGGGGAACCTGCATCGCGCTCCCCCCCCGCAATGGGAAATTTCATGGGTGTGGTAACACGTGGGTCGGGCCGGCTGCGCCCGCGCTCCGTCCCCCCACCGACCCCGCCATCTGCTCCGAAGCCAAAAGTCGCCGGGGAAAGTTGGGGGTGGAGGGCGCTGCTGCGGGCTCCGCTGCGCCGACCTCAGCGTTAACCTCCCCTCCCGCCCCGCTTTTTTTTTTTAAGCAGATGTCTCCTATTGATGAGCTCAAGGTTCGCTCCAGCCCGGCCCCACCTACCCAGGCCGCCCATTGCGGAGGGGGGAAAGGGGAAGGGGGAAGGGGGAAGGGGCAGGGGGAGTGGGGCGGGGAACCAAGCCCAGCGCACTTTGAAGCCAGCGGGCTCTCTCCCCAGCCCCCGGAAGGCCGCAGCGTGGGGTTCGCAGCGTGGGGTCCCAGCCCGGGAACAAGGCGCCTGGCCAGCAGGGCCACTGCCAGGCAGCCGTCCCGCCCCCACGATAGGGAGAATTGGGGGAGGGGGAAAAAGCAACCACCAGCCCTCTGGGGTTTGGGTCACGTCCAGCTGGCCAGGCCTGGGGCTGAAGCTGGCTCCTGGGGACTCCCCGGGAGGTCAAATTCTTACCCGTCCGGGCTGCCTAGGTCCATGCCTTAACCCTCTGGGCCCAGAATTTCATTTTTTGCCCCATCGAAGAAGGGAGGCCCCTCTAATAGGGACCCTGGCTGGAGCACAGTGGCTCCCCACTCTAGACAAGGAATTGCCCCAGTAACATGAGAAGTTAACCCCTCCTACCCCGCTCCAGCAGCCCTGCTTTGATACCACCATTCCACAGCAAGCTAGACCTATAAATACTTAAGGGAGAAGACAGGCTGCCAAAATCGCACTAGAGTGTTAATGACTGAGCTGGTGCTGAAGCCAGAACTCAGGGCTAGGATTGAGCTCATCCAGTTATTGGTTGTGTGCCTGAGGCCAGTGTCTGGAGCTCTCTGGGTAGTTTCCCTATCTGCAAAATCAGGATGAGAAAAACTACCTTGCAGAACTGATGTATGCTGATAACCTCATGGGATGCTGGGAGAGGAGTTAAAGAGTAGAGAGGGCATGGAAGTTCAAACAACCCCGTTAACCCAGGGCCAGGTGAGGGCCCCAGCAGCCTCTGACCCGGGTTCCCTGCCCCTCCCTGGAAGGCCGCACACACATATACACACACCTGACCCCTCCCCTTCCCCAGTCTCAAAGCTTAAATCAATTTCCAAAGCATGTCCCTGAGATGTCCCGGAGCCCCAGACCCTGCCTGCCATATGGGGCAGCTGGGGGACACCAAGGGCTTGGGTCTTAGAGCCCACAGCCTGGGGTCAGAATATGGGCGGCCCCATCCCACTGCCTGACCTTTGAACACACACACACACACACGTGTACACACACCTGATCTTCCCTTCCCCAGTCACATCTTCCCTTGTGCAAGAAATGGGGCCCACAGCACCCACTTTGCAGTGAGAAGCCCCACTGGGTGCACAGCCCCTAGTCAAACCTCAGCCAAGCCTCACTGCATAGATGAGGAATCTGAGGCATGCAGGGACGGTAGAAAATTCAGGAGAGGAAATTTCAGGGATCCCCCCATTATTGGACTAGCCTGTACAGTCTCTCTCTCCCTCCCTCCTCTCCCTCAGATACTCCATCAAGCCCTTCCCCAAGAAGGGGGAGGGGTTGGGGGCTGCCACAGAGAGAAAGCAAGCTGGCCTCAGCCTCCCTCAGCCCTAGCCCCTCCCACCCCAGAAATCAGGTGCTGGGCACCTGCTGTGGGGGCTTTGACAGATCTAGGGCTGCGGCCTGGCACACACAGGGCTTGTGGAATTTCCAGTGCAGTGGCAGAGGTGGGGGGAGACTGCGGGGGAGGTAACGGGGCACAGGTCAGGATTTCCCAGGCTGTGCAGAGGAAGGACCCAGACCAGGCCCACCCTTGGGAGGCTGATGGGTAGTGTATGCCTTTCACCTCTGAGCATCCCACCCCCCACCCCCCACTGCCAACTTCTCAGCTGCCTCAGGCCCCCTGCCTGACTTGGACAGGGGATGGGGACTGTGAGGTGAACTGGCCACAGATTTTTGGGACCCAGTGTAAAATAAAAATGCAGAGCCTCTTGTTCAAAAAGTATTGAGTATCAAGACGGCAACGCCCGAGTGTGAAGCCAAGCATGGGTACCCACGCAACTATACAGATCACCGGTGCGTGAAGATCCCTGCTGTGGGGTCAGGGAGGAAGGGAAATGGGAAGGGCTGCGACTGCACAGGCTTCCCTAGGGAGACGGCAGAGGTGGGCAAGCACAGCCCCCAGGCAGTCTAACACTCTGGCTCTGGTATTTCCTGTGTGTGTTGCCTTGGGCAAATGACTCAACCTCTCTGTACCTCAGTATCTTCATCTGTAAAATGCAAATAATAGCGCCTTCTTCCCCCAGATTGTTGGGGGAAATTAAAGGAGTTACATACACATGTAAAAAGCTGGCATAGAGGAAACGCCATGTGGGTGTTATTTTTATTATTATAACATTTGCTATTATTTTTATTGGCTCCACCCTAGTGACCTAGATCACACCTAGATCAGGGGTACCCAACCTTTTTGGAACCAGGGACCCGTGCTCCTATGAGAACTTAAAGCCTGATGATCTGAGGTGGAGCTGAGGCGGTGATGCTAGTGCTGGGGAGCGGCTGCAAATATAGATGAAGCTTTGCTTGCTCCCCCACCACTCACCTCCTGCTGTGTGGCCTGGTTCCTAACTGGCCATGGACCAGTACTGGTTCACAGCCCAGGGGTTGGCGACCCCTGCCCCAGATATGCTCATGGACTAGAGGGGACCATGGGTGTTCTTTTGGAGCCATATTATGTTATAGGGATGAGGCCAGGGTTCCCAACTCTGCCTCTAAAAATTTGACTGAGACAAATCCCTTCCCATCTCTGAGTCTCAGTTTCTTCCTTGGTACAGTAGGGGCTGGGCCACAGTCTTTCAAACTAACACTATAGAATTTCTGCTTGGGCAGAAATCCCCTTTCACTAGAGATATGAGGAATTATGGCTCTTCTTTCCCCTCACAGAGCCAGAGACTTCTTTCCCTCTATTTAGTCACCTAACACATCCATCCATCCATCCATCCATTTTCCATCAGTCCGACATCCATTGATCCATCCAATCATTCATCCACCCATTGTCCACCATCCATCCATCTGACACCCATCCATCACAACAACTTCCATCCATCCATCCATCCATCCATCCATCCATCCAACATCCATTCATCCATCTAACTTCCATCCATCCAACCCACTTCCATCCATCTGTCCGTCCATTCATTGTCCAACATCCATCCATCATCCATCCATCTAACATTCATCCATTCATCCATCCATCCATCCATCCATCCATCCATCCATCCATCCATTCACCCAACATCCATTCATCCATTTAACTTCCATCCATCTATCCATTTAACATTCATCTGCCAATTCAACTTCCATCCATCCATTCATCCAACATCCATTCATCTATTTAACTTCTATCCATCCAACCCACTTCCATCCATCCAAAATCCATTGATCCATCTAACCATTCAGCCATCCATTGTCTAACATCCACTACATACATACACATCCAATCATCTATTAATCGATTCATTCATCCAATTCCATGCAAGTATCCACTCATCCGATATCCACCCAATCATCTATTCATCCATCCATTCATTCCACATCTGTCCATCTTCACATCCACCCACCCAACCACCTTTGATCTTCTCAGAGAGACAGATGTCAGTGCCAAGCAGATGGGCCCCAAAACCTGTCAGGAAGGGACAGCGAATGGGCAGCAGAGGACCCTGGGGGTGGCCAGTGATCATGGCCAGTGGTATACACTTGGTTTCTCTCTCTGAGGCTGGCAGAGGGCAGGGCATGTGCCTTGGGGGTCAGAACAAAAAAAGGATTCAAGGATTGAGGTAAGGCAAACTTCGGCTCACGGTTCTTCTTTTATGTCTGGTAAGCTGACCCAGGTGACTTCACCTTCCTCAGCCTCGGTTTCTTTGTGTGTAAAATAGGCATAAGAGCTGCCTCATTAGGATTTTGTGCAGAAGAAATGAAAAAAAAAAAAAAAAGATAACATAATCCAAGCCAAAGGATGGATCTTACCCAAAGTGGGCTGGTTGGGTTATTTGCTCACATCTCACAGCCCACTGTCAATAGCAGCACCAGCCTGGGTTGGTGCCTTGAGTTCCCCAAAACATCCAAGTCCCCTTCTAGTTTCCCCAGAAGAGTCTCAGAGGGATTTATCAGGGCCTCAGAACAGACCTGAAAAAAGCACAGATGAAAAACAGGGATTTTCCACCCGCACAGTGTGACTGCTCTAGACGCCAGGATACTGGGCTCACTCTGCACTGGTTAGACAGACCTGGGTGCAGATTCCCACTCTGTCACCAACTGTGCGCCTAGGGCTCGCTGCTTACATGGTCCCAGACTCGGTTTCCTCATCTATCAGTTAGAGGCATTTCCGTCTCATTAGAAGTATTGCAGGGAATGACTATAAAACACCCAACACATGATTGTCCCTTGACAAATGCCTGTTTTCATAAGAAGTGGGGGCTGAGAAGGGATGCCGGTAAATGCTGGAAACGCATTAAGGTACATTTATAATAGCAAAGGTGGTGTGCAAAATGGCCCACAAATGACACCTGCACAGTGTACCGCAATGTACATGATATATAAAACACACGCATGACACGTACACAGGGACAACATATGTAAGCACGGGCAAGGCCTCGAAGGGAACACGAAAACAACTGTGTGGAGTTGCCATGTTCTGAGACGAGCAACTCTGGTGCTTGGGCGCCTGGAACGCAGCAGAAAAGCACAGTTAGGAAGCCAAGACTGGGTCCAAATTTCAAGCTGCTCCCTCCCTTTCTCCCATCTGGTCTCTACCTGTCTGTGGGGTTGATGCCATCAAGAATTCCTACCTCAAGGGAGCAAGCTTCACTTCAATATGGACTTGACTTTTGATTTTAGGGGCATCCTCTGTTCCCTAAAACCACTTGATGGAAGGGCCAGCCATGGACAGACTGCCATTCTCCTTGCTCCCAAACCTAGGAGTGCCTGCGTCGGCCAAGGGTGGAGTGTTCTGGAAGCACTGCAATCCATTCTGCATGCGCGGAACCTGATCTTATGACACTCTGAGGGCTTTATTAATAGCCCATTAGGGGGTAATTCATACATTCTGATGAGAAATCATCTAGTGGTAGTTTACGGGCAAGGAGGGTTGCAGGGCGAGTTGGGGGGCGTGAAGCAGGGGTGTCACCTCCAATTCACTTCCCAGCACCTGCCCAGGCCACAACAGCTCTACCAGGTCCCTCTGCGGCAGCGTGTCTGTGATGCACCCTCCTGACAACCCCACCATCATTAATCTTGATGAGTTTTCTGCTGAGTATACTTCCAGGGCTTTCAAACTGCTCGCTAATTGCAATTAATCACTTACTGAAACAGATGTCAGGAACAATGGGATTGGGAGGGCTGGAGGCTTGATAAAGCTGTCAGGAGAGGGTGTGTGGGTGGCTGGGGGGTGGAGGGGGCCCAGGCACCCTCTGGGCTCTGGGTGCTTATGGTGCCAGGTGATCTGCTCCTGCCAGGTAGGCTTGGAGCGGGGCAAGAAGGCAGGGCCACTCTGGAATGGCGGGAGGCAGGTGCCACAGTTACGGCCATGTGTCAGCGGGGAGCCAGGAAGAAGACTCCATGCCACCCAGAGGCCAATTTTCAGTCCTGATCCCCCAAAGAGTCAGACGTGGGGCCAGCAGGCACTTGGACCACAGAAGCAAGCTCTGACAATGTGGCCTGCAAACATGGTTGGGGTTTTGTGTGTTTTTCGCCCCATGGTAACATAAGAATTGTATATTCACATTAGTTGCCAACATTTAAAAATCAGATTTGACAGAAAAATCTGGACTTCTGGCTTCTCTTGAAAAACACAAAGATTTTGCCATACGCCACTGTGCCTCAAAGATCGGCTGTGTCTGAGCAAGCTGCCCCGTTCCCTCCGTGATGGGGCGGAATGCTGGATTTTGCTAAAGACTCCTCTGTGCACATCCAGGTGGCTTTCATCCTCCTCTGGGTCCTGTGCCTTCTTCACTAGGGCACCCCAGCCCAGGCTAGATGGAGAGGCTTTTGCACATCAGCATCCCTGGAGCCACTGTGCAATTCTGAGACAAGCTTCAGGGTTTGAATACTGGACATAAGAAACCTGCTCCAGGTAGGGGTTTTCAACTTTAGCTGCACCAGACAATCATCTGAGAGGGGCTTTTAAAAAATCCTCATGCCCACTGCTCTCTGTTGGGGCTGGGGTAGTCTGTGTCAGAGGTTCTCAAAGTGGGATCTCTGAGCAGCAGCGGCATTTCTGGGGAGCTTATTGGAAATGAAGATTCTCAGGCTCTGCCTCAGACTGCTGAGTCAGAGACCCAGTACTGGAGCAGCAATCTGTGTCTGAAGGAGCCTTCTGGGGGATTCTGATGCGGTCAGGTTTGAGAACCGCTATTCTAGACCTGGACCTGGGTGGAGGTCACACAGATGTACATATATGTCAAAATTCCTTGAACTGCACACTTAAGATTCTTGCCATCAACTGCCACATCACCATGAGGTTTCTGCTCATGGGGGGGATGAGATGTCATAGCCTCACTGCTCCACTTCCCAGGTGAGCAAACTGAGGCTCCAAGGTCATTCGACAATAAGGAGGGTATCAGGATTTAAACCAAAGTCTGTGGGACATACTATAGCCCATGTTCTGTCCCGCCCTCCCCAGACTCTTCCTCAAGCATCTCTCACCAGAAAAGAAGACGATCTTTGATCCATCAGAAGCAGGCTAAAACAGGGTTAATTCAGCACACTTCCAGTGAATACAAATGCCCAGGGCCAAGGGAATATTCTTCTCGTTTATTTTTTCATCCATGGATCCATGAATACATCCATGCATCCATCCATACATCCATGCATCCATCCATGCATCCATCCATCCACTCATGCATGCGTGCATCCATCCATCATCATCCACTCATTCATCCATCCATCCATTTCTCACAAATTCTTTAGAGAGTGGTGGCTAAAAGTGTAGATTCTGGAGCAGGAACTGGCTAAAGTTCGAATCCCGGCTATGCCACTGACTAGCTGAGCAGCTGTGGGCAGGTAACATCACCTCTCCATGCCTCAGTTTCCCTATCTGTAAGAAAGGACATATCTATAAGCTATTATCTTGAGGGGGTTGCAGTATAGAAAGTTCAGATTCCGACTTGCCTCTTACTTGCTGTGGATTCTTGACTAAGATAAAAGTCACTTCACTTCTCTGCCTCAACCTCCCCATCTGTAATTTGGGAACAAAATTGCTCCTTCCTAGCATTAAGAGGCCAGGGAGATATGATTGCCCAGCACAGCTTGATGAATGGATGCTGAGTGATTTTAGGAAGGTGGGAAGGGCAGGCTGGCCTGGCTAGCCTGAGAGGGTTGGGTGGGGGTGACAGTGTAGGGTGACGGGTGGTCCGTGCAGCTCAGTATCTCCTGGGGTATGCAGCAGTGCCTCTCTACCCCCAAGTTCCTAGCAGGAAGAATCTATGCCCCTTCACCACCGAGAGATTCGCTTTCTCTCTGGAGCATCGTCCTGTCGGTTCCTCTCCCCTGACAGGGGCAGCTGTTTCCAGCCTGTGTTTTCTCCCCACACTCCCAGCACCAGCCCAGCAACACCCTCCTCTTCCTAGGCCTGGCTCCCAGCTCCATAAATCTCTCCTCTGCCAAGCTTTGGGCTTCTAGCAACCCCTCCTCCCCAGCCCTGGGGTATACTGCTTCCCTTGGGTTCTACTGGTTACCTGCATAACCCCCCTTTGCCTTTATAGTTCTCCAACACCTGTTTCGCCAATGCCCTGTATTAAATTCTCTCTGTTGAAATACCTCATGTAGTTTCCATTTTCTGGCTGGCTTCTGACTGAGACAGCACGGAACAGGCAGCTGTTCAACAGCTGTGACGATGCAGGAGCAGCCAGGGACACAGGGTACTGCTGAGCCCCGACACCAAAGCACGAAGAAAGGGCTGACTAAAACCCTGGGCACGGCCGGGGTCCCCCAGCCCAGGCCAGCCTTCCCTGGGCGTGCTGCCCACCTGGCCCTCTGCTGCCCTGCTGCCCTCTGGGACGCAAGCCCCACTCCAGCTGCTTGTACATGAGGCAAAAGCTCTGCCTGCAACCCGAGGAGGCCCTGACACGTGTTAAAATAAATATTCTGCAAATATGATGTTCCATATGTATGACTTCGTGGGGTGATGATTTTCCTACTGATCGCTGTAAGTGACAGCTGTGCGGGGAGCGCTGGAAACACAGGCTGGGGCAGCCCTCGCCGTGCCACGCGGCGGGGTGGCGAGGGGGGGCACCGCGGCGCGGGAGCATCTGGTGACTCGGGACGCTCAAGGAGCCCAGCGCCTGTCAGTGCTCAGTGCGGGCACATTAGCGATTCCGAGGGACGGATGGAGCAGGTGTTCCCAAGCAGCCTGTTCGTGATAATTACTTTTAGATTATTTTAAAGTATTTAAGCAAGATCCTGGAGGGCTGGGAGAGAACACAGAGGGGTGGAGGCTGGGAGGCGGGCCAGCTCCCCCAGGAGCCAGCCTCCCAGATTTACAGAGGTGAGCACGGGCCGGAGCGCATGACAGGTGAGTCCCATCGCTCAGGGGTCGACGTGTGGCTTGTAGCAACTAGTCCAGTAGAGCCAATTGTTAAAATACCGACGTACTTCCCTCCTGCAGCCCCGGGCCCCGGCAAGCTGCTTCCGAAAGGCCTAGCCCCTCACCAGGAAATCCTCAGCCTCCCCATGATCGTAAGGAAAGGCAGGAGCTATGGGCAGAATTCCTTGACCATCGACCCTGATGTCGCAGCTCAGGCCTCCACTTCCAAACAAGAACATGTGAAGACGGCGCGGTGAGGGCAGGGCTGAGGTCCCCGCCCTAGCCCAATGCTGAGAACACAGATGCTAGAGTCAACCTTGAATGAATGAATGAATGAATGGGTGAATGAATGGGAGACAAGAGCTGCCTTACTGACTCCTTCCAGAGACCCTAGGATTTTCTGAACAAGCAACAGCTCTGAACAGCATGCTGATGCCCAGGCTGGGGGCTGCTGGCGAGAGGGGCTCTGTCTCACTAAGGTGCAGCCTAGACAGCTACTGGAGCCTCTGAAAGTGTCCTCGGATCAGTCCCCCAAGGCAGGAGCAAGTGCCAGGACTGATACCCCCATCAGGGGCTCAAGAGGACTCCCCTCAGGAAATCTGACGGTGCTGGGGCTGCAGGGACCCTGCCCTGTGAGCTAGGCCAGGAAGCAGGCACCTACAGAAAGCTGTGCAGGCAGAAGGAAGAGCTGGGACAATGGCGGGTGGAGGACAGACAGACAGACAGATGCACACACTCGCCACAGTTCAGTCATCTTGGAGAAGGAGAGATGCTGCCCTACACCTCCCAGCACCCTGAACCCTGCCCCGATCTAGTTTTTCTTTTGTCCACAGCCCTTCCCACCCCCTGGCACGTCACAGAAGTCACAGTTCTGGGCATGTAGTGTTCAGAGCATAGCAGTTCTGCCCCAGGGGCTGTGCCAAGGCCCCACCTGCCCCAGACTGATTGGATGGGAACCCCTGCTGGTGCCTGGGGGTGATTTCAGAAGTGCTCCCTAGGGTTGAAGGCTCAGTAGAAAGTGACCACACTCCAGGAGCAGCAGCCAGGCCTAGAGTCCCTGGGCAAGGGTGGGGACCAAGTGGGTGTCTCCAGAGGGGCCTGACCCTTGTGCTTGGCCTATGGGACCAGGAAGCAGGGGAGGGCAAAAGCCTGGTTTTGCTTTTGCTCCAAGAGGATGTCCATGTAGTGTTGGAAATGGCTTCCCAGCCTGGCTAGGCCGTTTGTCCCCTCCCCGTAGAAAGGGGTCCCTTTTGGCCATTTCTAGCCCAAAGGGTGAGCAAAAGGGACATGACTTCTCAGGGGCAGGTCAGGTGATTCAGATTCACCTGAGGGAAGCAGTATACCCTGCAGTGTTTGCACAGGAGGCACCTGGGGCCAGCCTCACCCGAATGGCCCCCTCAGGCAAGGATCAGAGGGCCAGGGGCTGGGAGCAGTAGTGTTCACAGCTGCTATTTAAAATCCAGGCAAGTTCAATATTAGCTCCGGGGTTTGTGCCATCTGCTGCCAAGATAAAGCCGCTGGGTGGTGAGCTGGGTGCCCTGCCCCACCCTGCTGGAGCCCAGAGTGGCCGGGCCTAGTTAATGAGCAGCCAGCAGCTGCCCCTCCTCCAAAGTCTGCTTGCCAGAGTCCACCAAGTCCACTCTAGGGCCGTGGTACTCCAGCCACGGGGGACCCCAAAAGGTTCCTTTCCTGCCCCACTCGGCAAAGAAGCCCAAGGCCTCCAAGGCCCTGCGGGACCTGCTGCTCCTCCACAGCCTCCTTACCCCCTCTCCCCTCACTCCCCGGCTCTGGCCTCAGGGCCTTTGCATCTGCCATGCCCTCTGCCCAGACCTTCTTCCTCCTTACCCCCTCTGGCCTGAATGTCACCTCCTGTAGCCACAGCTCCCACCTGTGCCGCCTGTCCCTCCCCTCCCCCAGCTTGGCTGTTTCCAGTGAGATCTCCTCACATCCCACCTGACATTGCATATTAATTTGAGTACACATTTATTTTCTATCCATGCTTCTACATGAGGGTAGGGTCCTTATCTGCCTTTTTCTTTCTATTTTTGGCCAGAACAGTGCCAGGCTCAGAGTGGCTGCTCAATAAACATCTGCGCCATGGGCCTGAACTCTCAGCCCAGTGCTCCTCCTGCCTCTCCTTCCTCAGTGCCCCCTCTGCCTCCCCTGACCACCAGGCCTCCTGGGGAGGAAGCCAACATCCCTCATTTAGTGGCTCAGTGGGGGCGGCCCCCAGCTCCTTCCCCTCAGAGCCTCTTACTGTCAGTCTTGCTGGGAGGGGAGCCTCTGTGTGTGCGGGAGGATCCTGACAGCCACCCCAGCAGAATTCATCTTTTATTCATGCCGATAATGTAAACGGATTGTGTCTGGAGCAAAGTCACTTAACCCATTAGAAGAAGCTGGGGCTGCATC
>NW_011888947.1:2254200-2267261 GCF_000151845.1 Pteropus vampyrus
CCCACCTGTGCCGCCTGTCCCTCCCCTCCCCCAGCTTGGCTATTTCCAGTGAGATCTCCTCACATCCCACCTGACATTGCATATTAATTTGAGTACACATTTATTTTCTATCCATGCTTCTCCATGAGGGTAGGGTCCTTGTCTGCCTTTTTCTTTCTTTTTTTGGCCAGAACAGTGCCAGGCTCAGAGTGGCTGCTCAATAAACATCTGTGCCATGGGCCTGAACTCTCAGCCCAGTGCTCCTCCTGCCTCTCCTTCCTCAGTGCCCCCTCTGCCTCCCTGCACTGCTCCCCCAAGCCTCCCCCGACCACCAGGCCTCCCGGGGAGGAAGCCAACATCCCTCATTTAGTGGCTCAGTGGGGGCGCCCCCCAGCTCCTTCCCCTCAGAGCCTCTTACTGTCAGTCTTGCTGGGAGGGGAGCCTCTGTGTGTGCGGGAGGATCCTGACAGCCACCCCAGCAGAATTCATCTTTTATTCATGCCGATAATGTAAACGGATTGTGTCTGGAGCAAAGTCACTTAACCCATTAGAAGAAGCTGGGGCTGCATCACAGCTCAGGACGGGGGAGGTGTGGGTCGAGGTGGGGTGACCTGGGCCTCAGATGCACCCCGAGGGACAGCTGGGTGCACGGGTCCCCAGATGGGCTGCCTGGGTTCCAAGCCCAGCATCCCCATGCTGGTTAACCCCATAAAAAGGAAGGGTCAGTCCTGAGCATTTCCCAAGACCACAGGAGGAGGGAGCTCCCCAGGGGTGTTCAGCAGGAGGCCACCGGATGATAATGAAAACGCCTGCCCCGTGGGGGCGCCATGGGGGCTGAGTGGGTTGTGTCGGGAAAGAGAGCAGGGCCTGGCCAGATGAAACTTCTGGAATGTCACCCATTATTGGTTCTTTTAGAAAATAAAGCCCTTGGGTCAGGCACCCAGGAGGCGATTCTCCAAGGAAAGAGCAAGGATGGAAATACAGCTAACACCTTTCCCTCTAGTGAAGCAGGTAGGAGATAAAACGATATGTTGTAGCACACACACATAGTCACACAGGCACACGCACACACACGCACGCGCACACGCAAACACACACATAGCAGATCTATAGAAAGAGCAGCACATAGTTCAGGAAACCTGGCTTCTCCTTTCTGCCTGGTCAGAGTAGCCAGCCAACTGTTTGTTGAATGAATAAACAATGAACTAGCTGGGGCCCCTGTCTGAGTCCTGGCTCTACATCCTACTATAGCTGAGACCTGGGCCTGTGAGCCTCCTTAGGCTCAGGGTCACCCGCTGTGAAACAGGGAGATCCATATCCCATATCACAGGCTGCAGCAGTCGAGGATTAAGTGAGATACTACAGAGAGAATATCACAGGGCTGGGAGAGTCAGACTCTCAGCCAGCATCCTCGGGCCAGGCCCTGCCCTCTCTGTGCCTCAGCTGGCTCCTCGTTGAACGAGGGGCATGGAGTTGATGTCTTCTTTGCTGTGCTCTTTTATGGGGTGCATCTCTCAAGGCTGGATGAGACAGAGGGAATCGGGTGACCCTGAGGAAAGCAAGCACCTGGGAGGATGCTCAGGGCCTCCATCCTCCCAAGATCTGGGGCCAGGGCCAGAGGGACCCCCAGACGCCTCCACCCTGGGCCCAGATTGCTGGGGAACCTTGTCCAAGAGAGACCAGAGCCTTTACCTACACCACGACTTCCCAGTTTCCCTTCCAGATTTTCTTTATTTCACAAACACTCCTGTAGCACTCACTGCCTGCTGGGTGCTGTTCCAAATACTCCGCAGAAATGAACTCTAATACTCCCAATGCCCCCTGAAGTAGGTGCTGTTCTTATTTTTACTTAACAGATGAGGAAACTGAGGCCCAGAGGGTCAGGTGACAGGGCCATGGCTCAGGCAGGAGGCCACAGGTGCCAGGCGGGGACACAGGCAGCGCAGGACACGAGAAAGCCCCGCAGGGGCAGGCACCATCCCTGTGGCACCCCCTTGTGGAGGGCTGTGACACTGCGGCTCCGGGGCTGAGGCCTGGTGGGGGGCCCTAACCATCCCACTCAGGGCAATGGGCGGGTGTCACAGGTGAGCAGGGGCTCATTTGCTTCCATCACACAGGGGTCCAATCGGGCAGCAGAAGGAAGCATGATTGGGTAGGACGCAGAGGGTATGCAGGCCTAGCGAGGACCAGAGAGCATGGGGCAGTCTCAGCCCTGCATCCACCTGGCACTCGGGGCAGCAGTGAGAAACATCCTCTCCCTGATGTCCTTTGAGGTAAATTGAGGGGGAGGATAAAAGGAGGTGAGACTCAAAACCTGCCTGGCTCTGTATGAGTTTCCTGTGACTGTTGTGACAAAGTACCATAAACCAGGTGATTACAAAACCAGGAATTTATTTTCTCACAGCCTGAAAGCCAGAAGTTCAAGATCAAGGTGTGGGCACGGCTGCATCCTCTGAGGCTCTAGGGGAGGATCCTTCCGGCCACTTCCAGCTCCTGGGGGATGCTGACAACCCTGGCCTCTTCACACGGCCTTCTTACCAGTCTTGGATTTAAGGCCCGCCCTAACCAGTATAACTTCCTTTTAACTAACAACACCTGCAGAGCCCTTATTTCCATGTAAGGTTTCATTCTGAGGTTCCAGGCAGACATGCATTTTGGGAAGACACTATCCCACCCAGCACAACCCACATACAGTAATGACTCAGGTCCCAGTCCGGTGATCCCAACTCAGTACCCAAGCCCTTGCCTGATCCGGCCCCTGCTGTTCCCTGCAACGTTGTCCGTGCCCTGCCACTGGTACTTTATCCCCTGTCCCAGCCACACGGAGATCTGCATGCTGGCCCCCCACATCCCCATAATCATGCTATTTCAGTCTCCAAGCCTTTACCCATGCCATTCCCTCTGCCTGGAATGCTCTTCTCTAGTTTTCCATAGAGAGAACATTCTCTGCCTTCAAAGCCCAGCTCAAGCATCACCACCTCCAGGAAGCCCTCCCTGATTTCAGTTTGGATTTGCTACCCACTGGGCTCCCTGCTCTCAGTGCTTAATCCAGCCTCTGTGACAAGCACACACACTGGTCTTATGTCTGCCAAAGTAACTGTCAGACTCCTCCAGACACCAGGAGGGACTCATCTTGTTCGGGTCAGCTTCCCAGCCCCTAACACCAGCCAGGGCACTTTACTGACCCTCGATAAGTGCCTACAGGAGGAAGGACTGAACGGTACTAGCTGGGTCTCAGAGGGCCCTCTTCAGCTAAGATTCTGTCCCTGCCTGCTCTCTGTCCTGCTCTAGCCCAGCACCCACAACACTGGCCCTTCCTGTGCAGCGGCTCTCAGCCTTGTCTGCACATTACAATCACCTGGAAGCTTTCAAAGCTTCCCCGAAGAGGCCCCGCCCACCCTTTCCTCTGGACCTCTGGGGCTGGGACTTAGACATCAGAAGTAGTTTAGAGTATCTGGAGTGATTTAAACAAGCATTCTAGGCTGAGAAGCCCTGCACCACAGGCAAAGGAAAGCTGGGGGATTCTTAAATTCTGACCCCCACTCGAGATGGGGTCTCCTGGTGTGTCCACAGCGCCCTCTCCGGCGTGAACTGTCCACTAAGGTCTGATCCTGCATTGATGCCAGCATCCCCAACTGTCAGCACACCCCAGGACCCAATGCTCCCCAACCACCACTCACTCCTAAGGTGTCTCCCCCAGCTTCACATACCATCTGTGCGCCGAAGACGCCCACATTCATAGCTCCAGACTCAAATACCAACTGCCAATTGGATCTCCACTTGGGTGTCTAACGGCATCTCTTATCTTGGCCAGAATGGAGCTCTTCCCCCTCCCCACACCCTTCCTCCTCACAACGCTATCCTTCCAGTCGCTTGAGTCGAAAAACTTGGAGACTGCTGAAGTTCTCGTTCATACTCCACCTCCGATCCACCAGCAGATCCTGACAACTCTACATTCCAAATGTGCCATGAATTCACTCATTCCCTCCAAAGCTACGGCCCTGGTCCCAGAAACCACTATGTCTTGCCCTGATTATTGCAACAGTTTCCTAACGGTCCCCTGCCACCTTAGTCTGTTCCCCACACAGTGCCTAGGGGGTCCTGGGTCAGTAACCCGGAAGAGATGACACTGGGGTTCTCCATCCTCTTAGCTCTGGACCACATCCCCTTTCCAACATCTCATAGACAGCAGTGGCTTCTCTGTGCCGGGAGGCTGGAGCAGTCAGAGAGGGCTTCCTGGAGGAAGTGGGGCTTTGTGCTAAGTGTTGATCTGGATGAGGACCCAGGAGAGAGATGGGCAGTCCACCCTGGGCAAAGAACTGGAGTTGAGGAGCAGTGTGCTTAGAAAGGCAGTGAGCGAGCGGCAAGGTCTACTTCTGAGGGTGCCGGTTGTCAAAGGCCGGGAGCCCTGGGGCCCCCTGCCTTGCAGCCCAGAACCTGTCAGCTCCCCCTCTGTGACTTTGCATTTAGCCTGTTTCACAGCAGCCCAAAGACTCCTGTTCAGCCCATTTCCAGCAGCCCTGCCCTACTCTGGCTTCCCCTGAAAGAAATGCAGAGTCTCTGGCTCCACCCAGACCCAGAGTCAGAGTCAGAAAGGCTGGGGTGAGCCCAGCAATCAGGATATCAGCTCACTCTCCAGGGAGTGCTGATGCTGGAGTTTGAGAACCCCTGATGTAGCCTTGCTAGAACCTTGTGAATATGGAGGACCCAGAGCTCCGTCCATTCCTACTAGACTTGGGAGTCAGACTTACTAAGTGTACAGATGCCGGAGCAGCCTGGGCCACCCAAGGGGGAGCAGAGCTGACAAACCCACTCAAAGAGACACTCCAAGCCAGCAGGGAGCTGGGAGAGGCTAATTTCTCAAGGTTGAATGTGTAATACTGGGTATTACACACTCTTGCCAACGCTTCTAGAACCACAGGAGGTTAAAGCCGAGAATATCAGAAAACGCTTTGTAGGTGAGAACATGGGGGTCAGGAAAGCCACAACCACGAGATGGCAAGTGGCTGAGCTGGAGCTTGCAGTCGGGTCCCTGATGCTTAGTCGAGCAGCCTGACAAGGGCTATTTCAGTGGTTCCACTGGGGCTATATCACCCCCAGGGGACAGTTAACAACGTCTGGAGTTACTTTTAGTTGTCACAGCAGAGAGAGTGGGTGCTAAAGGCATCCAGTGGGTTGAGGCCAGGCATGCAGCCCGACATCCTACAGTGTACAAGAGGCCCCCCCACTGAGCCCCAAAGAATGATCCAGCCCCCATGTTACACCACCGGGTTGAGCAGCCCTGGGTTATTACGGGTTCTTGGGCCTCCAAGCCAGCCCGGGATTAGGAAAGCAGTGATCCCATAGAAGTGTCTGTGCCAGGAGTCAAATTCCTGCCCAACTCCTAGCAAGGAGACCTGTGTAGCTGCTGAACTGTCCAGCAAGAATCTGATGGGCATCCAGCAGGTCACACATCGCCACCATCAGCAGGGGATCCCTCCAGAAAGCGAGTAGGCATATGCCCTCCCGGTCTGGCCACTGAAAGGGTAGCCCTGACTTCCTACCGGCTCAGAGGTGGGTCAGCTTGAACCCGCTGCCCCAACCCATCATGCCACTTGCTTCAGCTTGCGACTCTGAACAGGGAACCCACAGAGCAGAATCACACATTCAACCTTGAGAAATTAGGCGGCCCCTCCCAGCTCTGGGCTCCAAGCCCCCTCCCTCTTTTCTGCTGGCGAGCACTGGTTCCAAGAGCAGTTCATATTTAATAATGCAATTTATATTCCACTCTCAACATAAACTATTGTAAAGGCGCTCTAATGTAAAAATACATCTGGCTTGTCAATAGTTTATCTTCTAGATCTGCATCTAAATCCCTGGGCCTTTTTGACTTATGGCTGCACCACTGTCTAATGAATAAAAAGGTGCAAATTATAGGCCCGGCTTTAATGCTCATCATAAAATTAGACGATAGTTGCAAAAGCTGCATTCTCCTGCCCACAGCGCAGCAATGGCGAGCCATAAATAAAGTGTATTTAATGTATCCCAGAGCTGTGCAAACCCAGGAAACAGTGTGTTATTGCTTGGCCTTCGATGGGTCCGCCACAAGTTCAATGAAGTGATAACGGATCCATCATGTGAATTTATGTTAACTGTCTCTTCGCAAAGCCATGGCCTCAACACTGTAAATAGCCTACAATCCTTCTAGCAGGCCCGCCTGCCAATAAACCTGTCACTGCCAGGCTGGCAGCAAGCACCTTCAGGACAGGGGACCGAGCCATTCAGTTCCGGGGGCCAACGAGGCTCTGCCTCCCACCCTCCCTGGCTCTTCTGCGGCTCTGTCAACTACAAAGGAAATGAAAAGTTCTTCGAAACAGCAGATCCTGATGGCGGGGGTCAATAGAAGCCACTGCTGTAGGAACGTTGGCTGGTGGGGAGACAGGATGGGGCAGCTGGCTGTCTGCCTTATGGGGTGGGAGTGGGAGCAGGGCCAGGGAGCCAGATGTGGGGACCCGGTCACTTTCTGTCCTGGTTTGCCGGCCCTATCTCTCGGATGTGAGTAGGATGTAGTACCAAGACACCATGCTGGTTCCAGAATGGGTTCACGATGTCATCATTCATTTGTTCATCCACTTACTGTTAATATTTTATTTAGCATTTTCTATATTCCCAGCATCTCCTTAGGAAGACCCAACCGTTGAGAAGACAAGATTCCCAAGAATAAAAATTAAGTTGTGCTAATATGTATACATATCTAATTGACAGTGATCTCTCCCTTCCAGAAGCCCTGTGGCACAACCTTCACACCTTTCTTGTTCAAATGGCGAGCTGAGACCCATGAAGGGGTTGTGAAATCATCTTGTGGATGGGGCAAGAATTCTTTTTTGCCATGGCTCAAAACGGAATAGAAAATAGAGTCGCTCAAACGTTGTTTCAAGGGCGTCACCTGTGTGTGGGGCCTGGGCCATGATGTAAAACGTAAAATTCTGGGTTGTTTATATAAAAATTTGAGAGACACTTGACTATACCAGTCATTTGGCAATTAATATGGTTTCTGAAATACTAGCTTTCTAGGTGTGTGGAAGTTTTAGAGGGTACGTGGCCCTGTTAGGAAGTGGTACATGTATGTAATTGGCATATATATGTATGTATATAACATGCAAACATACACGTTCTCGGAAACATGTATTAAAAATGATTTCATTGACATGACCGCAAGGAAATTTGAAAAGTGAGAGACCTCTGGGACCCTGGGTGTGCCGTCACCCTAGCATCAGGTGCCACTGACACTAAAAATTGAAGCTGGTGCTACAAACTCAGCTGGGGGAGTGGGCTGCCACTTTGGAAATGACAGCTGGAGAAGATGGTGACATCAATCTTTACGTCTTCAGCAAACGCCCCTTCCTAGGTCCCAGGGACACCCCTGCCTTCCTCCCAGGTAGAAGCCCTTGAAGCCACTCATCTTCCCATTTTCCCAACCCCTGACATATGCCTTGTTTCCCACACCCCAGCCACCACGAGCATGCTCTTTTGGGACACAGGAGTCCCCAGTCTCACTGCTTCAACCTCGGTCTCTGGGGTGCTCAGAAAGTAGGGGCTCCTGCCCTGGGTGGAGCGGCATCCCTGTGACGTTTGTTAACTACGCAGATTCCCAGGCCTGGCCCTGTGCTCCTGGATCTGGGGCCAGGGATCGAGCTACCCACTGAAGCGTGACAGCCACTCAATGTCACACTGGGTTGGCAGAGCATGTGGAAACACATGGGCTTTAAAACAGGAACAGGCACTCTGACCCCACAGGTCAGCCATGAGGTGAGCAGATTAGCGAGGGCTCGGAAAGGTGTTCCCTGTGGGTGTCCGGCAGCAGTAGCACCATAGAACCTTCTAGAAGCCAGGCCTTCCATAAACAGAATCCCGAATTCATTCATGCAGGTCAAAGGTTCAGCTTTGTAACCTACACCTGAACAAACACAAGGGCTGCCTTCATGGGCTTGTGGCACCGGGTCTGTGGTAGTCTAAATAATGGCCCCTAAAGATGTCCCCGTCCTAACCCCAGAACTGGTGAATATGTTACCTTATATGGCAAAAAAATAAAAATAAAAAAGGAGGTCTTTGTAGGTGTGATGAAGTTAAGGGTCTGAGTTAGGGGGATTAGCCTGCATTATCCAGGTGGGCCCTAAATGCAATTATAAGCATCCTTAGAAGAGAAAGGGAGAGCGAGCTCTGACATACAGAAGGTGCGGCAGAGAGAGATGTGAAGACGCTGGTCTTAAAGACGGGAACGATGTGGCCACAAGCCAAGGAATACTAGCACCCCCAGAAGCTGTTAGAGGCCGGAATGAATCTCCCCCAGAGCCTCAGAGGGAAGGCGGTCCCGTCCACACATTGATCTCAGCCCAGTGACACCGATTCTGGGTTCTGGCCTCCAGATTTACAAGAAAATATATGTCTGTTGTTTTAAGCTGAGTTTGTGATAATTTGTCACAGCAGCCCCAGGACACTCATACAGGGCATCATGTTCCAAAGGGTCTATCTTGTGCTTGGAATTTAATGCCCCGTGATCGACGCCTTGAAATTCTTAACAATTTCATCTTTGGATTTGTGTCTTGCAAGTGAGGTCCAATGGGACGACAGGACTCACTGGGGGCTTGAAGCCTCAGATCAGCAGTAGTCCTGTCTCCCACGGCCTCTTTGTGGTCCCCTGGGTCCCCCACCCCCCACTGCCCTCCTCCCAGAGCAGCAACCAGGCTGCTTTGATGAGGGTATGTGAGGGGTGGGGAGGATCATGTTCTGTCACCACCCCTGGTACCCTCTAACCCATCCCAACCCAGCCACACAGCACACCCTGGGGTGGAGACTGTGATCCCTTGGGAGTGGCCTTCCACCATGACTTGGGGTGGCAGGCCCACGGGAAGGTAAGACTTATATTCATATCGCACTGGGACCCACAAAAGATGGAGCCAACACTGACAACCAGAGTTCCAGGTGAGCCAATGGGGAGGTGTCTAGGTAGCTTTCTTGGGTGTGTCCTGACATTATGCCCGAGGCTGGGCCTGCAGAGGCAGAAGGGGGCCTGCCCAGCAGCTCTTCATGCCCTGACTTCAGCCTGAGCAGAGGGCTGGGGTCACAATTTCGAGAATTAGGAAGTCCATTCCCTGCTCTGCATTGCACTTAGTGCAGCCAGTTCCTGATTACCCTTCCCTATGGAAGTCAAGGGGAAGCATCTTAACCTTACTTGGTGCTCAGACACCGTCACTGTTTTTTTTATAGCAGTCCCCCCAATCTCTGATGACTCCCGGGGTGGCCTTTCTGTGGAAACACCGATGATTTTATCCCTCCCTTGAAGACTCAAAAGGCACATGCGTTAACACTACAAAGTGAACTGACCAAGGAAAGCTCCTTTCTCATAATGCCAGTGTTGGGGCAGCTTTGACAGGGCCCCCCACCTCCCCCTCTTTGTGTTCATGCTCCTTCAGTGTGCACTGGACCTAGGGACTGGCCTCTAATGAACAGAAAATGGCAAAAGTGATGGAATTCTGAGATTAGTTTACAAAGACCGTGACTTCCGCCTTGCACGTCCTCTTTCTGGCACAAGTTCTCTTGCTTTCTTGGCCCGCTCACTTCAATAAAGTAGGTTGCCATGCTGTGAGCTGCCATGTGGGAGAAGGCCACGTGGCAAGGAACCGAGGATGGCCTCTAGCCAACATCCGGGAGGGGATCGAGGACCTCGGTCCAACGGAATCCTGCCAACAACTGTGTGAGTGAGCTGGGAAGTGGCCCTTCCCCAGTGAGCCTTCAGGTGAGACTGCAGCCCCGCCGACACCTGGACCACAGCCTCTGAGGGCTCCTGAAGCAAGAGACCCAGCTGAGCTGAACTCAGATTCCTGACCCAGAGAAACTGTGAGATAATAAGTGCTGTTCGGAGCCAAAGACTCTTGGTGTAATTTGTTATGCAGCAATTGATAGCTAATACGCCCAGCCAGACATTCCTAGTGACGCCTTCTTTGGGAAGCACTGTCTTGTGGCGTCACAGGCCATGTTCAGTTTAGCTTACAGGACCCCAGCTCCTCACCCACACTCCCATCTCCAACCTCAGCTCTCGCAGGCTTGGCCTGGCCCCCACCCTCAGTCAACCATGATGGTCCCAGGTGGCATTCTCAACTGTGAGACTGGCCTCTCGCCTCTGCAACTAGGGCCACTCGTCCCCTTTATGACCAGCTTCTCTGATCAACTCCACCCCACTGATGTCTCCCCTAGGCTCCTCAGTATCTCTGGGTTCAGTTCAGAAAATGTCTTGGCCCTGATGACAGGACCACTTCCCGGTCTCAGTGTCCACTTGGCCCGCTTCGCCTCCCCACCAGGCAGCAAGTTTCCTAAGGATGGAGAATTCTTCGTATCCAACTCAATGCCAGACACTGAGGGCACCTCAGTGCTAGAAGCTGAGCTTACAGATAAACGGCACAGGATTCTTGCCCTCTCTAGGCTGATGTTCTCAGATTTGGGGACTGAGGGGCTGTCAAGAAGATGGTTGCATCCTCAACATGTCTGGGCTCGTTTTGAGAAATCCAGCATGCAGCACTCACTGCTGTCTCCCCAAGTGAGTTCTGTGCCTATGCGACCACACACAGACACAGGCTCCGAATCCCCGGAAATGCTCGTTGAAAAAGTTGTGGTCCGGAAATAGAATATGCTCATATTGTTTCCATTTAGATGGCCATAAACATGGAGATCACGAAGTGTAAAAGTTCTGGTAGAGTACCGCGGAATGCAGACTGAGAAACACCGCTCTGATTGATAGCAGGCAGACATCCATCAGACCCAGCGACACGTGCTACATGCCAAAGCCCGGGAAGTTAAGGACTCGCCTTAACAAAGTTAAGCACTCGAGCAGGACTTGGTGTCTGCAAATAGGACGGGGAGGTGTGGGACATCCAGACCAGGGTATGTTCAGGAGGCCTGAACCATCTGCAGCTGCCATTTCCAGACCCCGACTGGACTCCTAGCCTGACAATTTGATGACAAAGGGACAGGCCAAATACAATGAACACCTGGGAGGCATGCCCTGCCCCTCGACCCTGCCAGCAGTGCCTTGTGCATACAGTAGGTGCTTGATAAACACTCCTCGATGAGTAGAGCCTCTTGCACGGTCCTAGCACCTCATTCAGCACTCAGCCTCTGTGTGCCCCCATCGCCCCTTCTTTCATCCTAACTGGGCGGTCCCTTCCCACCACCTTGTGGTCACAGTCATGGCCGCCAAGCTCGAGGCTTGAGCAAGCAGCACCTTGGCCGTCTGCCTGTGGGAAGGGTGCCACTTTCAGGACCGGCTGTAGCCTCCCACCCAGGGGCCCAGGCAGAGCCCGCCTGCCTCTGGGCCAGCTCCTTCACTCAGCTCCCGACTTCCAGGACAACCGTGTACCCGCTTGGGGTCAACAAACCAAACAGAGCCCCGCCCTGCTGGGGCAGCTGCATCCTTCATTTTCCCCACCCAGTGCTCCACCCCCCCCACCCCAATCCGATGGTTCCGAGGACACCCTAATAATAGCAATACTAAATCCTTGAGGCCAATTCTGCTCCATTTCTATAAATAATGCAGAATCTTTTTATTTACTGACAGGTTGTAAAAGTATCAGGGAGAATAATGTGAAATCAGGAGCTGCTGAATAATGCATGACACCCGTCTCTCTCCTTCTCCCGCCTGGGTGTGGGGCCCCACCGGCCCCTCCCAGCGACAGTGCCCACCCAACTGGGGCTCAGAAAACTGAAGCTCCCAGGTGCTGGGCACCTCCTCCTCCGCATTCAGACAATCAAGGTTTGAAGTTCACTTGGAGATCTTGGAGAGTGGGGAGGGGGTGTCTCTAGGATCACTCGGGGCGCAGGGTCTCTGAATTTGCACCCTCACTGATTTGGCTATTCAAACCGGGCCTCAGGCCCTCCTCTTGCAAACAGATATTTGCATGGTCAAAACCAAGTCTCAGTGCCTCCTTCCAAGCACACACAGACACATACAGATACACACTACCACGCACAGAGACACACACACACAGACACACACACATACAGACACACACATCCACCATCACACACAAATACACAGCCTCACATACAATCGCATCAAATATATAGCCGTATAAACAGACACACACAAATATAAACAACCACACATACAACTACACAGAGACACATGCGCACACACAGATACAACCAGACACACACGACCACACAGACAAGATACACAATCACACAAGATACACAACCACACAGGCACATGGACATACACAGTCACACATACATACATAATCATGCACACATCCACACAAAATACATAACCACATAAATATACACAGAGACACAGAGATATACACAATTACACACACAGGTACACAGAGACACATGTGTACAGAAACACAGACACACACAGACACAACCACATAGACATACACAGACATACAATCACACACAAACACATAACAACATACACAACCACACAAGACACATAACCACATAGACACACACAGATACACATGATCACGCCCACACCACACGCAGACATAAGATACAGAACCGCACAGACTTACACACCCGCCACCCCCACACCTTGTTTTCCCATATCTTTGATGATCAAAACCTCAGCAGAGTAGAGAGGGCTGGCAGAACCTTTGGTGGATCATTCCATATTTTTTCTCGACTTTTGAAGAATTAGCATTAATTATTCAAGGTGCTAACTTGGTTATGAGGGTGGGTGCAGCTGTCCACAGTCGGCGGCTCAGTGTGCTGGGTCTGTGGGCCAGGTTCCTCTCCACAGTCCCCGCAACAGGGGTCGGGGAGGGCATGCCACCAGCAGGGCCATTCTAGGAGCTTTACACATATTCCTTTTCTGATCCTCCCCCAAACACACTGGAATTGCGCACCGCATAAAGGTGCGGGGCTTTGTCTGTTTCACTGACTGCTGTGTCCCCTGTGCCCAAGGCAGCACTGGGCACATAGTAGGTGCTCAGTAAATATGCCTTGACTGACAAAGCTTGGTACCACAATTATCCCCACTTTACAGGTAAGGACACCGAGGCAGGAGAGCTGAGAAACTGGCAAGGTTTATCTAGGGGCCGTCA
>NW_011888947.1:2268261-2270610 GCF_000151845.1 Pteropus vampyrus
TATTTGTTCACTGCCAGAGTCCTGCCAGCTCTCACACGTTACCTTTATCTACTCTTGCCACAGACTTAGGTGGCAGGTATGTCCCCACTCGAAGACACGAACAGGGGTGTAACCATTTTCCCAAAGACAGCGAGCAGTGGAGCCAGAATCAGACCCAGCCTGGCTGCCTCTAAGCCTCCACCACCTGACCTGGTAGGGACTGAGTTCCCATGTCTCTGCCTGGGTCCCTCTACCACAAAGAACGATATTACTGACAACTGCCCCATGTACCCAGCAGGTGCCCCACTTATTCACGTGCAGTAACTCATTTAATCCTCACGACCACCCACGGGAGTCAGCAACACTATTGTGCCCATTTTGCAGATGAGGACACCGAGGTATAGAGGCGACACCACTTATCGGCACGCTGGTTCTGGCACACTCCAGAACACCCAGGTGCACCTACACTGGGGCTTTTGCCAGGGCGCACGTGGAATCACCCGGAAGCTTGAAAATTCACCAATGCCTGGAACCTTCCATGTCGACATTCTGAAAAACTGGTCTGTGGGGTGGAGCCCAGGCCGGGAGATTTCTAAAGGTGATTCTAAGGGGTGACCCAGCTCACTGGGGGTCGTCTCCTTCTGTGAAGGCTCCAGGGGAGGACCCCAGGGCAAATGCCTGAATTAAAGTCAGACTTGTCCGAGGGGCCCCTTCCCTGTCATTTCAGTCCCACGGCCTAAGGCCAGCAGGTCCCCAGAGAAGCAGGTGAGAAGATGACCAAGGTATGAAGCTGACTGTGTCCTTGAGCGGGGTCAGACAGCTGCTTGGCCAGCAGGTGGTGCCGCCCACGTTGCCAGAAGCTCCAGGGGCCCCCCAGGGGGCTGAGTCAGAAGCTTAGGCTCCCTGCCTGGAAGGTGACTTTGGAACCTCCCGAGTTTGGATGTGACAGCTCCAGAACGCTAGAGAAGCGCTCTGTCTCCAGAATTAGCCCCTCCACAAGCCTGACCACTGGAGATCGCGCTCCTGGCAGGGGCAGTGCAAGGAGATACAGACACCATACACCAGCCTGCGGGGCGGACACAACTGTGGGTGTGTGAGCGAGCGCGCGGGGAAGTGCAGGGGTCCAGGGCCTGTGAGCCTTGCTGTATGGCCCTGGGTCCAGCACCCCACCTCTCTGAGCTGATATTTACTTCCCTGCCTGGGAAAGGGAGAACACCTCCACTTTGGCACGGGCTGAGAGAAGACATTTGAAACCCTGACCTAGTACATGAGAAAGCAAACCTCACCCCTTCTCTTCCCACAGGACTTCACAGGGAGACAGGGAGCCTGGGGAGTCCTGGGGTGTTGGCTTCTCCCCTTTCCATCCATTCCATACCTCCCCTACATCCTCTCCCCCATCCCTCAGCCAGCTGGAGAGAGCACCCCCTCTGTCTAATTTCTTATCCCTGTTTCTCATTTCCGCTCTGTCTCTCTTTGTCTCTCTCTATTCTCTCTATGTCTCTTTGTTTCTCTCTCTGATGTTCCCAGGGCCTTGTAGGGTCACAGGCTCCTGCCAGGCAGCAGCGGCCCACAGCTGTCACTTGTGCAACCAAGTGTTCAAGTGTTCCAGATGTGGCTTCTTCTGAAGCCACCACTGGTTCCAGTCTTCACTGGGTCTGTGACCCCCAAGGGTCCCCGTTCCATTTGGGCAGTCCCTGGACGTTCATTCTGAACCCTCAGGAGAGCTCGGAAATGGCCTGGATGCCCCGAACTGCACACAGCTCGGCCTTTCCAAGTCCAGGAGAGGAGAGAGCTGGCTGGGCCCAGCGCCAGCTGATTTCCTCAGCCAGTGCCCGTTGGTGGACAGCCGCCTCTGGCAGCAGCCCTGCATAGAAGGCGCTGGCAGACTGCAGGGGTGGAGAGCGAGGGCGGGGTGGCTCCTCCCACATCAAACTGAAAGTGGGGAGGGGATGGAAGGAGGAAAAATAATCGAGAAGTGTTTTGGCTTCACAGTTACAGCAAATCTGCCTTGTTCTGGAGTTCAAGCCAGGGCCTGTCTGCGTGAGGGCCTTCCTGTCTCCTGAACACAAGCTACACGTGCCCATTCCCAGGTCCCCCCACCCCAAGTGCCTGAGCTGGCCCAGGAGAGGCTGTGCTTTTTCTCCAGTCTCCCAGGCTTGGGGGTGGGGGGGCTGGGGAGCAGGAGGGGTGGATGTGCTTACTTCCTACCTCTTCTCAGGGGATCTGAGTGGGTTTTCCAGCATGGAATGTGAACTGTGGGTAAACAGCACAGACCGAGGCTGGGAATGGCAACCTGGCTCGGAGAGGATGTTCTCAATCGCCCTATTAATATACGAGAGAACATTCTAGGGGAAGAAAGCCCCGGGGCAA
>NW_011888947.1:2272985-2285203 GCF_000151845.1 Pteropus vampyrus
GCCAACGACAGATGGCCCTTTGGGCCTCAGGAGTCATCTCTGCAAAATGATGTTAACAAAACACTCCCAGCTGCCTCGGCGGCTCTTTAGCTCTAAGATGGAATGAGTCGATGCCAGCAGCACTTATTAAACGCCTACTGTGTGCCAGGTACTATGACATCAGATGTAATGACATTAGACAACTGCTAGCAGGATTCAAGGCAGGTGATGTGTCAATCACAGACATCAGGCCATTTGGCCTGGAGCCCTCCTGGAGGATGTAGACCAGTGCCTCCCCTCCACCCCTTGCAGCCAGAGGCCCTCAGACACAGCTGAAGCTCACACATTCGCTCCCTTTCTAGATGAAGAGCCTTAGACTTTTGTTCTCTGGGAGGCAGCTGCAGCGTTTCAGCTGGGCCTGTCAGAAGAAGAAATGACTGCAGGCCCTGTGCCCACAGCCTGCAGCAGCAGAATCTGACTGGACCCTTGAGCTGACCCTCCACCTTCTGACCAGACTTCAGTTCTGTCAAAGGGAGGAGGCAGAATCCAAAGAGGCAGGGAGGGTAGGAGAGAAGCCCAGACTCTGCCAGCCACACCAGGATTTAGCTGCTCGGAGAGACACACGCTCCCCTTTGGGTAAACGGAAAGACACTGGCAGGAGAGGAGCCCAGCCCAGCAAGGGTCAGCCAGCCTGGACCCAGTCACCCCTTCTGGCCTCAGGCTCTGTCCCCAGGAGATGTGCTGTCTTCCCAGAGGCAAAGCTCCCTCACAGTTAAGGAGGACACCTGCTTGGGTTCCAGGCCCTTCCACCACCTCCCGGTGGTGCTATCTGGCTGGGACTCAGTTTCCTCATCTGTGAAGTGGGAGCACCTATACCGTAGTAAGGTTGGCTGGATAAAATACAGGGTGCCTCATGAAATTTAAATTTCAGATAAACAATGGATTAATTTTTAAATATAACAGCTTTATTAAGATTTCATTCACATACCAAATAAGTCACCCATTTAAAGTATACAATTCAATGGTTTTTAGTATATTCATGGAGTTGGGCAACTGTCACCACAGTCAACTTTAGAAAACACTCATCACTCCACAAAGTAACCCTGCACCCATTAGCAGTCACTTCCAGCCCTCCCCTCCCCAGCCCTAGGCAATGAATACCCTTTTAGTGTAAGTATATTCCGAATAGTGCATGGACCATATTCGTACAAAAATGTATTTGCTGTTTATCTGAAGTTGAAATTTAACTGAGCTTTTTGTTTTTCTTTCTAAATCTGGCAGCCCTACCCCTCAGTCCTGTTGTAGGCATTAAACGAATTAGCTGCCTCACACTGAGTCGATGCCATGCGTGTTGGCTGTTTTGTTATTATTACTTCTATTATTTGTATTGTCTTAATTTGGGCTCCAGTATGACTTATTTTAATTTAATTACGTCAGCAAAGACTCTATTGCTACATGAAGTCACATTCACGAGTTCCAGATAGACATGAATTTGGGGGGATACCATTCACCCCAGTACGCTTGCCCCAGGTCAGTGTAGTGGATGCTGTTGGGGTGCTGCCAGCATCTCCTCCACCTGTCCCAGAGTTCAGAGAATTCCACAGACACCCCCGCCCGCCCCAGCTTCCAGATCTCAGAGCTTCAGTGTTACCTGGCTGTGCCCTGACACTAGACAGGAGGTTGACATCCCCAGGAGCAACCCCTACCCAAGAGGAAAAGCTGTTGCTGCACAAAGACCCCATCCTCGCTGTCCTTCCCAGGGACACTTCTGTCCCGGGGTCCCCGAAGGACCACTCACTGTGGCACCCTCGTTGGCTTTCCTCCCTGCCCAGTCTCATTGCTCACTCCCTCAACTCCCAACTGCCGGAAGCCCCTCCCAAATCCTGGTCTCCTGCTCTGCTTCCAGGGGAACCCAAATCTAATGCCTGGTTTCATTATAAGAAGAGGAGAATTCGGACACACACACACACACAGGGAGGACGGTCACGTGAGAGCAGAGGCGGAGGTTGGAGGGATGCGGCCAAAGGCCAAGGAACGCCGAGGAGGCCGGGAACCAGCAGAAGCTGGCAGAGGCAGGAAGAACCCTCCCCTGGAGCCTTCAGAGGGAGCACGGTCCTGCTGACACTTTGATCTTGGAACTCCGGCCTCTACGACTGTGAGAAGGTAAATTTCTGTTGTTTTTAAGCTCCTCCGTTTTTGGTCCTTCCTCATGGCTGCCACGGGACACTCCTACGGCAAGTTATAGTATCTCCCTGCCTCAGTTTCTTCAACTGAAAAAAGGGATAAAAATGCCTATCTCGGAGCGGGGCTGTACGTAAAGAGCATTTATAAACCTCAAGTGTTCAGCGCAGTGCCCAGAGTGTACTAAATCCTGTACGATGTTGGCCATGATCACTGATGCTATTGTGGGTCTGCTTGTTCTGTCCCAGCTCCTTCTGGAGTGTGTTGGGCTGACAGCCGTGGGGGCCTGGAGAGCTGACAGCGTCAAACCATTTAAGCAGCCCCAGCCGGGGAGGCTGACGCCCTTGTTCTGTCAACTCCCGGGGCGCCAGCGGCGGGGCTACGAAGGCGCTGTGATAAAGTGGACTGCTATCAATTCCCCGTGGAGCTCGGCCCTCCGCCTGGCCCAGCCCGAAGCTTAGCATTCTGCCAGCATCGTGCATCTCGAGAGTGCAGACACAAAATGTAATGTCATAACATTCGCAGTCCAATAACCTTTGCTTCGGGAGACAGCTCCGGCTGTCACGGGAGCCTGGAGGTAAATATTTCAGCAGGCCGAGGCCAGTGCGGGGGCTCGGCAGGGCCAGGCGCCCTGAGGTGGGCGGGAGGGAACAGGCACCGCCAGAGACTGCTGGCATCAAACCTCAACCCGTTTAAAATATACGCACAGTAAATCCAAGACAAGTAAGCGGGAGAGGCTGAAGCCAGGATAAAATATGAGCAGATATAAAGCCAGACACCTTTATTGTTCTGAAATGTCTTCCAATAAGTTATGGGACCACAGCTTGACCCTAACCTATCATATTGTTATACGGCAGGACACAACACTGGCTCTTGGAATTAGGGCTCAAAGGGGGCTCGCCGCCTTGGCCAGGCTGCGGCCCTGACTGCCTGCCTGGATGCAGGTCCCCCCTACGTCGGAGGGAACCTGATCCTGAATTTGCTCCTTGAGAGCAAAGGACCCTCTGTCCGCATGTTGTGGGGCACCTCCCCTCGGTCACTTGAATGGTGTCCTCCTGCCTATGTTAGCAGAGCTGTGTCTGTGGCCTCACAAAGCTACAGGCACTAAGTATCTATTGAGCACCTACTATGTGCTAGCAATGGTCCGATTCTGGGGACAAAGAAGTGCGTATAAGAGCACGAACTTCCCAGGATGAATCTCAGCGTACCCCTCAAGCACAGCTACTGGCGCCATAGTCTCTCTGTCCCTTCTCAGGTTTCTGCAGTGCTTCAATTTCTTCTGGTGTAAAAGAGGCAAAGAGCCTGAGTCCACGGGGTCTTTGTGAGACTCTGGCACTCTGACCCACAGAGAGCACTCAGCTTGGGCCCGCCCCCCACATGGATGCTTGCGAGTGGCACCTCTCTCTGGGCTCCAGTCTACTCCTCTGTAAAATGGGCAGCAGCAGCAGGTACTCTGCAGGATCGTGAAGATTCCATGGTTAATACAGGTGGAGTCATCAGAAGGAAGGGCTCAATGATGGGTCAGGATTATTCTCATTTACACAGAAGAGGGGACCCTGGAGCTTCAGCCACAGAGTAGGCCACCCTCTCCCTATTTTCGGGTCTCCAGGACAGTGACAAACAGTGGATGGGGTGCAGGAAGAAAAAGCAGAGACATGGTCACCGGAAGGAGCTCTGAACAGACAGGTCTGACACCACCTGCATGCAAATCCGATGCAAATCCACCTGACCCCTCACTCCCCACCACACACCACACATGCTGGTATGACCCCTACAGCTTCTTAGCGAGGTTCAGCTCGACCAGACAGCTTCAGATGAGGCAAGGCAAGGGCTGACTGGCACGCCAGGCAGCTGGGAGGCCCCCTTTCTTGATCAGTGAAGGCCATTCTAAGCTTCAGAGAGGGCTCTTGATGTCACAAAACTTTTCTCTACCTTTTAGGACTCGCGACACACATGTAACCTTGCCTGGAGGTGCTTCGTCTGACCCATAGTCTCCCCCACCTTGTCATAACCCAATCACCAACAGGGGGCCACCAGCCGCCTCCTGCTGGCTCTCATCAGTGCTCAGGAACTGGCTCAGGGAAAACAAAGAAGCCCAGATGTTGCCTGCCTTCCATTCACTTTTTTTTCCTTCTTTCTACCCACCAACCCATCCATCCTTCCTTCTTCTTTCTATCCACCCGTCCATCCTTCCATTCACCCATTTGTGCAGCCAATAAATATTTACTGAGCAGCAGGCACTGCCCCATGTTCTGGGGACACATTAGTGAACTAAAGAGACAGACAAGCTCTCATGATGCATATGTTCTAGCCAAGGGAGATTAAAACGACACACAAACGGAAATCAATGAACAAGACAATTTTGGATAATTAGTGCCAAGTATGAGGAAGAAAGTGAATCAAGGAGATATGAGAGTGATTCCGTGGGGGAGGTGATCAGATCAGGGGATCCAGAAAGGCCTCGCAGAGGAGGTGATGTTTGAGCTGAGGCCTAAAGGGGAGGAGGATCCAATCATATAAAGTTCTCAGGAAAGGGCATTCTAGGCAGAAGGAACAGCAAGTGCAAGGGCCCCTGGGCAGGACCAGGAGAGATGGGACCATAGGTGGTGAGGCTCGAGTGGGGCGGGTAAGGGGCAGGGTGGGAAGAAGGCTGGGCGCCTGGGAAGAGATGATTCTGGGAAACTGGCAGCTGTGGGACTTGGCGGGGTCCAGAGGCGGGAGTGTCAGGTGTTGGGGGTGCTCACAGCCTCCCTGGGCCCAGCATCTGTGGTGTGGGACCCGGGCAGCTTGTACAGAGAACCTGCAGTACCCTGGACCAGCAAAGCTGTTTCGAGAGACCACAGCTGTCAGACGGTCAGTGGGAATGTCCCAGCGACCCTCCCTGTGGCCTTCAAGTGGTTCCAGAGGCCCCACACTCAAACTGCCAAGGACTTGGGGGAGCTAACATGTCGTGTGGCCCTGGTGGGCCCGAAACCTCTGTGCCTTGGCTTCCCCACATGGATGCCCTATCACTGCAGGGCTGAGAGGAGTATTTGGCTCATGTGAACTGGTCTGGCTCAGAGTGCCACTGTCCAGGCCTCCTGATGGGGAACTCCTCCTTCGCTCTCCTGCTCGACACAAACACTCACCCAGCATGACTGCCACAATGCTAACGGGCCCTGGTGGAGGCCAAGAGCACCACCCAGGGAGGGCCGGGAGAAGGGGTCCCTCGGGCTCACCCCCAGAGGGTGGCTCCTTGGGCCCCCGCAGTTGGGGAGGAGGCAGGGGTGCCCAGACAGTCGGGCTTGGAAAGATGAAAGAGGAGAGGCCAGTCATTCCATTCTCGTGAGCCCATTTCTGTACACCCGGCTGGTAGGAGCGACCACGGTAGGAGCTGTGGCCCCTCCCAAAGTCCACTGACCAAAGCTGGCAGTTGGGACTGCCCAAAGGGATTGCAGAAATATTGCTCTGGTCCCCTTCCCTTCCCCCAATACCCCACAGAGAAGGTTCTGGAAGGAGCTCCCAAGAGAATAGTATTGGGTTGGGGGAGCTATTTCCAGCCCTAGTTACACAGAACGCTGACTCCATGAAGGCTCCCTTCCAAGGCTTTTCATAAATAAGCCTGTTCAATCTTTCCACTGCCATTTTACAGGTCAAGAAACTGAGGCCCAGAAAGGGTAAGCATCTCCTGGAGAGTCACACAGCTGGGATCAGGGCTGCCACTGCTGACTACAATAATAGGTCTCACTTATGTAGCGCTAGATACCCAACGTTGTCAAAAGCGTGCCACCTTTACAACCCGTTTTATTATCACGGAACTTCATCAGTTATTATCCCATTTCACATATAGAAAACTGAGGTAAGAGAGGGTAAGGGACTTGCCCATATGCACATCAAGTAAGGTGGTGGGGCTGGGGTTTAAATCAGGCAAGATGGGGCTTCTGCCCCACTTGAGAATCAGCTGCTGTTTTTAGGGCAGGAGGGCTATAAATGTTGGGGGCCTGAGGTATCTGCTGCAATTTCAGGGGCCACACTGCTGAGCTGAACAAGGGCAAGGGGGCATGTGAAGAATTCCACCTGCAGCCACCCCAGTTTAAACAGGGTGGGAGGTGGGGGTGGTCTCCGAGCCAGTGTCCTGTCGACCCTGAACTGCCATAGAGAGGCTTTGACCAAGGAGGCAGCTGTCACTTGGCCACCAGGAGCCCCAGATAGGCCTGCACAGTGATGCTCACTCTAGGAGCTCTCGGGGCACAGGAATTTACCCTTTCAGGAAGAACTGTCCTCCCCTGGCACCTCCCTACCACAGGGCTTGAGCCAACCCTGAAAACCTCCCATGGCCCTCTCCCACCCTCACTCAAGTTCAGGACCATGGCAGGCCCAAGCTAGAGCTGGAGCTGGAGCCATCCCGGCCAGGGGGGTCACCAGTGGTCATTCTTAATGGCTCCACTCCTCTGTCCAGTGCTGTCTCCACAAGAGAGTGATCTATGACCCCATTACCGCCGAGGCCTCTGAAGGCTCCAGGATGGATGACCGGCTGCCTTGCGAGAGCGGGGAGGCGAAAACACATGCAGGTGACAAATGAACTTCATCAGACTCCCTGGGTCTCATTATCATCCATCAGCAGCCAGCCCAACCCAGGAGGGGAGGCGGCCACTTGCCAGGCGAGGGGGCTGTGGACAACCCCCTCCTCCGCTAGGTCCACCTGAGCCATGGCTCTCAGCTTTGCCTGCTGCCTTGTTCCACAGAAATCCTGAGAAGGAGCCCACGGCCAGGGCTGGGGGCAGAAAGCAAGCGTCTCCAACTGGGCCCTGACTCTGTGCTGAGGTCTCTGCTCAGACATCTGAGTGGTAGACTCCGATAGTGGGGGCCACACTGTGACACACAGGAGACATACCACCCCCTCAGCCCTAGCCCCTGGCCCCAGACAAGCAGCTACTGGCTGGCAGCACCCACCCCAAAACACCTGCCAGGGCTGCCCTGACTCGCCGGGCCCAGCCTGTTACAAAGGGCCTACTTGGCGAGAATGGGCTTGCCTCCTAGCTGGCAGAGCGACCTAGGGCCTGGGGCAGGTGACAGGGAGCCAGCAAGATCTTTACAAGAGGAAGCAGTTCTGGAGGGCAGCGGGGGTGGGGTGGGGACAGGTGCCCAGCAGCTAACCTGGCTTAGCGGAGGCTCTGAGCTGCCAGGAGCACAGCAGGGCCTCTCCAAAAGCCTGTCTCCCACCCTACCCATGTCACTTGCCAAAGAGCCCCTGGGACACAGAAAAGGCCAGTGAGCTTTGGACAGGACTGTTCTGTGCCCCCTTCCTGGGTCCTACCCCTATGGGATCAGTTTCAAGTCACTCTACTCTTCCTCCAAGCACGCGTGAGTCCTCTCAGGAGGGCCTAGCCTTAATTAGCCGGAGCTCATCAAGGTCATGGTAGATGAAGGCTGCAGGGCATCCAGAATGTTCCACCCACACGCCTCTGTGGGCTAAGCTGCTGCCTGCACAGTTCCTAGCTCATGCGTGAAGCAAAAGTGAGACCCACGGGGCAAAGGGACAGGGAAACAAAATCTCTTCTCATGGTAATATTTGAGACCACTTGTTCGATATCTATTCTAGAGGCCCGGGCTGAGCCACTAGCAGCTCGTGTGAGCCTCCTGGTGAAGCTGCAGCACTGGCACTATTGTTGGTTCTGGTTTATAGGTGCGGAAAGAGGTTGAGAGGATGGTCTGAGGATACACAGCAAGTAAACAGCAGGCTGGGAGGGAAGCCAGCACCCCTGCACCTGTCGGCTAGGTTTTGGAGCCAGGGAGAGGTTCACCAAGCTGAGCCAGCCTCCAAGGACAAAGGCCTGAACCTCACTCATCCTCACGGGGGGCGGGTGGTCTCGGCCTGTGTGAGATACATTCATCCTTCTCTCAAAAGGGGTCTCTGGGCCACCAACAGGGGGCCTGGGCTAGGCAGTCCCTAGGGGCACATCCCTTCCCTGAGCCTGTCCCCATCTACGAAGGCAGGTGATGATACTGACCGTCTCTCAGCAGAGCAGAGTTCAGAGCTGGGTGCTCCGTGAAGCTGCTTTGGAAAGGAAGTCTGCCCGGAGTGGAGGGATTGTTGGCATTAAATGATTCTGAGGGGACAACCAACCAGAATATGAACGAAAGCTGGGGGTGGCTGTCAAGCCCTGCAGGGAGTGGCCAAGGATTGATGACAATAGCCTCTGGGCTGTGGACACAATTCTGTGGGCCATATGCCAATGGTCTAGGACCCGGTGGTCTATTCTGACCCTCTGCAGTTAAGGGGCATGTGGGGTCCTCCCACCCTTAGCTAGATGAGTTTCTGCTCTCAGGGTGGGGGGTCCTTTTAATGGCAGATATCTCTTACCTCAGCCCCACCCTCAAGACCCTGCTGATGTCTTCTGGCCTCTGCTCCCCATCCCAAGCAGACAGACACCCATAAGGCAATTAGAGGGAAGCATGAATAGTCAACTGTGGGCAACTACTAAGGAAACTTGCCGTCACCCTGGCTAGTTGAGGGAGGAGTGTGTGTCGGAGTGAGAGGCCAGATGAGTGTGTGTGTGTGTGTGTGTGTGTGTGTGCGCGCGCGCACGTGAATGTGTGCACTTGAGGGTGAGACAAATTGTGTGTGTCTATGAGTGTGTATGTATATGAGTATATGTGTGTACTTGTGTACTGAGGACTGTGTGTGCCTGTGTTGGGAGCTCTATGTGTGTGTGTGTATATGTGCATACACTCGTGCAGGGAGCTCTGTGTGCCCACACCAGGCCCACTGACAAGCCCAGGCTGGAGGGTGGTGGTGGAGGGTCCGTCCCTGCTCCCAGATGGGTCTCTGTGGAGGAGGAGGGCTTCTAGGATTTCTGCTCTTATTAGAAAGCGCTTCTACCTGCTCTGCATCTGCCCTCGCAGACAGGACAACCCCGTGGCCTTCCCGCTCACCCAGAGTCCAGTGGTAGGCTCCCTGGCCCACACGGTCTGCATGTCTAGAAGATTTAGTGGTCATTGCATGTCATCTCAGACACATGTGCTCACTGCTGGAACCTCATGGCTGATGACCCTCGGGAAGGGAGTAAACCCTGTTCCCCAGGGTCTGGGACTACAAAGGGGCTGGCCCCCATCCCAGCTAGGGCTTGTGGGTAAAGGAAGGGCCCTGAACGCTAAGATAAGGCGGCACTTGGAGTGACCGGGGAGGGCAGTCAAGCAACAGGCAGTAGAGATAAGCCACGGGAGCCTCTGGTGGCCCCCAGGCCCTGCGGCAGTGTGTGGCCAGGAGATAACCACAATTCAGGGGGTGGCCCCTGGTCAGAGCCCAGGACTGTGTGATTGATGCATGGTGGACAAGCCTCCTGCCCACAGGACAGAGGATCGGTGGAAAGCAGGGGCTCTGTGAAAGTCCAGGGGACCTAGAGAGGGGAGCTGGCTGCGAGCTTGCACTGCTGGCATCTATTCCTGGGCCTTGGGCAGGACTCTCTTGGGCACCCTGGGTAAGCATGCACATGGCCTTGCCCATAGGTCAGCGAGGTGCTCCCAGGCTGCTGTCAGGCCGAGGGGCCTGACATGGAGAGGTACCCACCTCCAGCTTGCTCTGCAGTGACAGTTCTCTCTAAAAACAGGCACATTGGCCTCATGTTCACCCAACAGCCTCTTGAGGGCGGGTTAGCACAAGTGGGTCCCCCTGGGCTTGGTCAGTGTTCTGAACCCTGAGGCCCTGAGAAGTGGCCGCAGAGCTGCCAGCTTCAGTTTGGCATTGGTGAGAGCTGCCATGATCTGGCAGTGTTGTTCAAGTCCTGGCTATCTGACTGCCTAGCCTCAACTTCCTCATCTGTAAAATGGGCTAACGGTGTCTACCTTTTAAGGATATTATAAACTGGTACCTAGTAAGAGCTCTATGCATCCTTATTAAGTAAAATAAAATTAATAGTCTGACCTAGCAGATTCCACTCCTAAACATACTGTTTCAGAAGAACTGAAAACAGGTGTTTGAAGTCCAACTTGTACACGAATGTTCATAGCGGCATTATTCACAAGAGCTAAAAGGTGGAGATGGCCCAAATGTCCATTAGTGGAAGAAAAAATACATAAAATGGGGTCTATTCGTACAACGGAATATCAGTCAGTCACGAAGAGGAACGAAGCACTGATTCACGCTACAACACTGAAGACATCGTGCTGTGTGAAAGGAGCCAGGCACTAAAGACCACGTGGTGTATGGTTCCATTCATATGAAGTGTCCAGAAAAAGGCAAATCCATGGAGACAGACAGTAGATTAGTGGTCGCCAGGAGTTAGGGGAGGGGAAATGGGGAGTGACTGCTAATGGGTATGGGGGGTGGTTTCCTTCTGGGGTGAGGAAAACATTTTTGAACTGGATAGTCGTGACGGCTGCACGACATTTCGAATGTACTAAATACCACTGAATGGTTTACTTCAAAATGGCGAGTTATATGTTATGTGAATTTCAACTCAATGAAAAAATTAAATGAACATGCATTGCAAGGACTCTACGACACAACCAGCAGGTTCCCACACCCACCTGGAAATTCACAGGTCCCCAGATAAAATGCAAAAAATGGGAGGAGCATCTCCCATCTGGGCAGGATGGCGCTTCTGCAGCTGCAGGAGCAGCGAAGGGCCGGTATTCAAGCAGGATGATGGATCAGGGGCTGACGATGCAGACCCCTCCCCTCAGTGAGTATTAATTGGATCTAATTAGATCTGGGGTCACAGCAAATGGAGCCAATTTGTTAACTGTGTTTATGTCAGGATTTCAAACTATTACCATCTAATGCAGAGCACAGATCAAATGTCCGAAAGCCAGCACTTAACCCAATCATGATGGGGAGCTGTGGAGATGGGGAGCCGCCCCCAGAATGGAGTGGCCAGGTGGAGGCACGTGGGCAGTGGGGAGGGGGGGGTTCTTCACCTCACCTCATCCCCAACTCTATCTTGCTTTTGACCTTGACCAAGTGGCTCCCGTGGCTTTAGAACCATGGGGGTTGATCCAGGGGCTCAGGGAAGAGATGGGAGTGAGGTTTCAGCATCCCCACTGTTCAGATGAAGTCCTGGGGCACTACCCCTTCCCCACCCCTGGAAACATCTCTCTCTCTAAGAGGACCTTGACCACTCTCCTTTGCATTTTGAAATCCTTCAAGTCACAGTGCCTCTCTCCTCCTCCAGGAAGTCCTCCCGACTGCCTCGGCTGTGTGCCCTTAACCCTCAGGGTACCCAGTGGCCTTTAAGACCTCTGACCTCCTGCTGTTGTTCAGGGCTGTGATGATCATCCATGTTAGAACTTCCTTCCCAGTCCTGTCATTCTTATAGCCCATCAGAATGTTCTAGAAATGACAATGCTCTGACTTCCCAAGGCTAAACGCCTCAGATTCTATCTTTGGATTTGGAAAATAAGCCCCTTCCCCACCATGCCTGGCAGAATCAGGGTACCCAATAGGTGTGGATAGAGCAGGAAGGCCAGTGGGCTGGCCCCCTATCAAGTGCCATGTCCTGGGCCCTGCAAAGGTCTTATCTCCAGGGAGCAGGAGCAGGAGGACAATTGTAGCAACACACTTTCCTCACATCCTGGGCCGTGGCCACAGAGCTCTGCCCAGGTAGGTGGGGGTCAGGCAGCAGAGGGAGCATGTGCCTGTGTGGAGGGACTCTGGGCCCCCTCATGGCCCTGCCAGTGGTCTGGGAGCCCACCAGGGAGCAGGGGCTAGGCGCAGCAGCCTGAACTGGCGCCTGTGGGGAAGGGGTGGCAAGAAACGTCCCCCAGGAATGCGGTCGCTCATTTTGGTGAGACCCGGGCTGATCCAGAAGAGCCAGTGGCTCAGGGCACGGGGGAAAGAAATCCATGCTTGGAAGCAGCAACCACGTGCCGGGGGTACCTACCCGGTCTCTTCAGGAGCAAGTTGCAGGTAACATTCAGTGACCAACAAGAGGAAAGGAAAGAAGAAGCTCTTAGTTTTCTTATGTTGCTCATCTATGTGTCCATTCATTCAATCAACAAATATCAGAAGAGCCTGCTCTGCTCTGGGCACTGTCCTAGGTGCTGGGAGACGGAGAGGAACAGAAACAGATGAACATCCT
>NW_011888947.1:2285253-2303172 GCF_000151845.1 Pteropus vampyrus
AGCCAGCACTTAACCCAATCATGATGGGGAGCTGTGGAGATGGGGAGCCGCCCCCAGAATGGAGTGGCCAGGTGGAGGCACGTGGGCAGTGGGGAGGGGGGGGTTCTTCACCTCACCTCATCCCCAACTCTATCTTGCTTTTGACCTTGACCAAATGGCTCCCGTGGCTTTAGAACCATGGGGGTTGATCCAGGGGCTCAGGGAAGAGATGGGAGTGAGGTTTCAGCATCCCCACTGTTCAGATGAAGTCCTGGGGCACTACCCCTTCCCCACCCCTGGAAACATCTCTCTCTCTAAGAGGACCTTGACCACTCTCCTTTGCATTTTGAAATCCTTCAAGTCACAGTGCCTCTCTCCTCCTCCAGGAAGTCCTCCCGACTGCCTCGGCTGTGTGCCCTTAACCCTCAGGGTACCCAGTGGCCTTTAAGACCTCTGACCTCCTGCTGTTGTTCAGGGCTGTGATGATCATCCATGTTAGAACTTCCTTCCCAGTCCTGTCATTCTTATAGCCCATCAGAATGTTCTAGAAATGACAATGCTCTGACTTCCCAAGGCTAAACGCCTCAGATTCTATCTTTGGATTTGGAAAATAAGCCCCTTCCCCACCATGCCTGGCAGAATCAGGGTACCCAATAGGTGTGGATAGAGCAGGAAGGCCAGTGGGCTGGCCCCCTATCAAGTGCCATGTCCTGGGCCCTGCAAAGGTCTTATCTCCAGGGAGCAGGAGCAGGAGGACAATTGTAGCAACACACTTTCCTCACATCCTGGGCCGTGGCCACAGAGCTCTGCCCAGGTAGGTGGGGGTCAGGCAGCAGAGGGAGCATGTGCCTGTGTGGAGGGACTCTGGGCCCCCTCATGGCCCTGCCAGTGGTCTGGGAGCCCACCAGGGAGCAGGGGCTAGGCGCAGCAGCCTGAACTGGCGCCTGTGGGGAAGGGGTGGCAAGAAACGTCCCCCAGGAATGCGGTCGCTCATTTTGGTGAGACCCGGGCTGATCCAGAAGAGCCAGTGGCTCAGGGCACGGGGGAAAGAAATCCATGCTTGGAAGCAGCAACCACGTGCCGGGGGTACCTACCCGGTCTCTTCAGGAGCAAGTTGCAGGTAACATTCAGTGACCAACAAGAGGAAAGGAAAGAAGAAGCTCTTAGTTTTCTTATGTTGCTCATGTGTCCATTCATTCAATCAACAAATATCAGAAGAGCCTGCTCTGCTCTGGGCACTGTCCTAGGTGCTGGGAGACGGAGAGGAACAGAAACAGATGAACATCCTCGCTGTCTTGGAGCTGCTCAGCCAGTGAGGACGGCAGGCTATAAGCAAGGAAAATCTGTGAAATACACTACTAGATGATGAAGCATGCCCAGGACAGCTCAAAGAAAGGATGGGGATATGACATGGAAGAGGTGGACATCAGATGGTCAGGGAAGCCTACAGAGAGTGTGACTTGGCCTACAGATCTAAGGGAAGTGAGGGCGGGCCTGTGGCTCTCTGGGGAACAGCCAGCAGCAGGGCGAGGGCGTGTGAGCCTGGAGCGTGGAAGGGGTGTATGGCCCCTTGCACGGCTCGGAGGGCTAGGCGGCTTGTCCAGGTTTGCCAGCCGGTAAGTGCCAGAGCTGGGATCGGAACCTGGATTATTTTAACTCCCTAGTCCTCTCTGGCTGTTTTACCCTGTTGAGGAGGTCCGATTCTGCTACCCCCGCCACTGGTTTGGCCAAGGGGAGATGGCAGATTAGCACGAAGGTAGCCTGATGGCCAGGGACCAAAGGGGCGAAAGGGGACGGGTGGCCGTTTTCCATTCCCAAGTTGCCTGCCCAGCACACCCAGAGACCCAGGGAGTGCACAAAGACACAGCGCACAAAGGCTTGCCTAGGCCTCAGTCTCCTGGTCTCTAGGATGGGTTAATAAGTACGCCTGCCTCCGTAGAGGCCTGGGGAGGATTTAAAGAGTGAATCTACACAAAGTGTGGAGAGCAGAGCCTCCCTGTTCAGTGAACACTCAACACAACACACGTGAGCTGTTCTTATAACTGGGGAGAGCTGAGGTCTCCCTTGGCACTTAGTGGGGCGTAAGGGAGGCCGGGCAGCCTTCCCACACTTACAACACTGAATGGGCTTCCCAGCTTCAACCCTCACATGCATGCCCACCCTCCTAATGCAGGCAGGGGCCCTGAGTGCTCCCAAAGAGGCCAGCCCAAAGACGGCCTGAGTGGATGGGCAGCCAGGTAGAGGGCACCAAGTTCCCGAGCCACGAAACCTCAGAGTTTGAGAAGGGTGTCTGGATCTTGGACCTTCCTTACCCACCCAGAGCCTGCCACAGAGGAGGGGGCCACATCAGCACCAGCTGGACATGCCCCCAGCCCCCATCCCCCCCCACCCCACCCAGTCTGAGCTCCCTGCCCTGGCCCGCCTGGTTCTGACCTCCAGGAGATGGGCTGCCGTTCCCAGGGAAATCCACCGAACCACATGTGTTCCCAGGCCTGCTGGGGCGCAGATGACCAGGCTGATAAGCCCTTTCCTGGGGACAGAGCTGTCTGCAGAAGGCCAGAGATAAGGCTGAGCGGCGCCCGCAGAGCCTACAGCTTCCTCTGTACCAGCAGAGAAGTTCCAGCACAATCTCCATGAGGGCGGGGGTCTGGACAGTGGGGGGCCCACCCACACCTCTCTCCCAGCTCCCTGAGAGTGAGAGACGGAGGCCTCCCTCTGCAACCCTGCAGGTATTTATTAATCCAGGGCTCACCCCTGCTGTCCTGCCACCCCTAGGGGACAAGGGAGGCGAGCCCCAGCTTCCTGCCTGCCAGGACCTCCAAGTGTTAGAGAAAGAAGGAAGCCAGCAATTTCCACCCAGGACCTCTGGAGTGAGAAGAAGCAACTGGCATTTTCTACACGCTGTCCCTGCTCCAAGAGCTTTCCATCGCTATTTCACTCATCCGCCCACAGCCCTGCAGTGTAGTCTATTATTACCTCCACTTTTCAGATGAGGAAACTAAAGCACAGAAAGGTTAGGTAACTTGCCCAAGGTCACACATCGGGGAGAGGTTTCGATGGGTGTCTCTCTTCCCAGGTTCTGTCTGGCCAGCAACCCAAGCGTGAGCCCTTGAGTTTAGATATTATATCTTGGCGAGGAGGGCCAGGAGGCAAAGGAGGAATGGGGTGGGGGCAGGGAGGCATGGCGCCCACGCAGTTCTGACGCTACACGGTTGCCTGTGCAGAACGGGATGCACGGGATGTTCGGAGACATGCAGATGTCCCTCTGACCTCTCAGTGATGGACATGGCTTCCTGCAACCCCCGCCCCCCACAAACCCCACACCGTGTGTGGCCCACCATGGGTGCCCCATCATCTACAATTATTCACAAATGTCACCCCCACCAACAGTCCAGGCTTATGGTCAAAGGTGACCAGAATTCTAGAACTGAAAATCAAAATGCATTTAGTGAAAAAGATGGGAAGGAGGCCCTGGGCCGCCGCACAGCTCTGCCCGAATGGCCCCCTGAGATTGTGCAGTGCAAGGCCTGCATGACGGCGGGGCGTCGGGAAACCCAGAGGGACCCTCAGCCCTGGCGATGGTGACCACGTGGGGGGCGTGTGCCGCCTTGGATACAACTTCTTTCCCCAGAACAGAGCGGACAGCTCTCCCCCGAAAAGACCCCCTCCTTGTTACTCTGTACTCCACTTCACAGCATGCCTCTCGCCCAGCCCAGCCTTCCACCCGGAAGGACCCCCACTCGCACCTTGTGCTGTGGGTGGGGGGCACCTGTGGCTTGGCAGGGCCTGGTGCTGAGAAGGAAAGGCGCAGACATCCGCTGCCCTTCCCCCCCGCCTGGGCTCACCTCCAGCTCCTGGCTCCCGCGGTGACAGCCTGCCTCCCACAGCTCCGAGAACAGAGCCAGGCTGTGTTCACGTGTCCCCGCTGGGACCACAAGTCGGGCGGGTGGGAGCAGAGCCACCACCCCACACCGCCAGGCCACAGGCTCTGTCTGTGCCCAAACCTGCCATTAGGGAGACGAGAGGCGGCCAGACCAGCCCACCCAGCCACCGAATTCACCCCAGACCAGCCCCTGGGGGTTGGGGCGGTCCCCAAGGATGGAGGCCAGGGGTGGTGGCTGAAGGGCAGGGCTACAGCAGCAGCAGCCCTCCTAACAGTCCAGTCGTAACATCTGAGCGCTAGAGAAGATGCAGATTCTCAGTCATCCCCATTCTACAGATGGGGAAACTGAGGCTCAGAGAGGGTGCACAGAACTGTCTTCATGGCCTGGTTCCTGAGACTGTGCTGCAGGCCATCTCGCCATGCTCTGCTTCCTGGGGGTGGGGGAGAGAAGCCAAGCTGGGGAGAGGACATGGGCTCTGTGGTGGGGCAGGGGCACCTGGGGACCTCGAGAGCTCAAAGGAAGTTGGCTCAGGCCCACGGGGGTAGGAGCGGGGCCAACCCAGAGTGCGGAGTTTGGTTCCTGGTGGAGATTCCTGCTTCAGAATCGCAAATATGTCTGGGACAGGCCCCTTACTTTCCTGAGACTCAGTTTCTTTAACCATAAAATAACAGCTGGCATGCAGTAGGTGCTCAATAAATGCTCCTTCCCTTTCTGTACCCCGCTGGGTAAGGAGGAGATTGGGGCAGAGGCCAGGATGCTGAGGGGTGAGGAAGGATGGCCAGGTGCTGCCCCCAGGAGGGCATTTTCTGGAGATTTTCCGAGCACTTACTCCATTCCAGGTACGGCAGCTGTGTCTCACCGCGGTGGCCTGCCTCCCGCCTCAGGCCCAGTAGGGATCAAATGTGGTGCTCCCTCGCCCGGTCAAGGTCCTGCGATTCCTACGTTTCTCCCCACCTGAAGAAGGTGGGCTGTGGGTGCTACAGGAGGTGACGCTGGGACTCAAATGCTCCCAGACGAGAACGGCAATGATGGTGGGGACAGTGACAACCAGAGTGCTGATGGCTCACACGGCCAAGTTGGGCTGTACTGAGGACTTTATTCCCTGACCTACTCCATCCTTATAGCCCCCGCCAGCGAGGTTTATGTCAGGAAGTGGCCCGGAGAGGTTAGGCAGCTTGTCTAGGTTACACAGCTCTCAATGGCAGTGCCAGGATTACAACCCAAGCCAGCCCTGTCCACGGCACTTTTCATGCCGCATCTGGGGAGCAAGGGGTGTCTGGGATAGTCTCCCAGCCCCTATAAGGGAGGGTGTGGTACTGTGGTCACTGAGGTGAAAGGGCAGGGAAACTGGCCCTTGTCTACTCATCTGCCCTCACCCTACAGAGGACAGGGGCCTTCTTCTGGCCTCAGGGTGGCAAGGGTGATTGGGGTCCCAAAAGCCAGCCTCAGGGGCCTCTTCTTCCACAGCCCCCACTGAACCAGCAGATCAAATGTGTCATGTCTGCATCCCTCCCACTCTCGGGGATGGTGGGCCTGGCCGGCTGCCAAAGCCACTGTCTGCTTACTAATTCCCTCGGCTCAAAGCCACAGGGGCCACCTCGCCTGCTGGGCCTGTTGGACGCGCACACTGACACGCACACAGAACCACACATAGACAAACTCAGAATCGCATATGCAGAGTGACACATACAACACGTACTCACACACACACAGACACAGTCACACATACAAACACGCAAAGAGAGACACATGCACTCAGTCCCCAGAGAGATGGGTTAAGGAGCTGCTGATCTGGAAACCCACTTGACCTGTCTGTCCCGAGGTGCCAGGAGGGAAGGCAAGAGAGTGGCCTGGCAGGCAGCCAGGGCATAGTCATGCCCTCACCCCCAACCAGCTGCCTGTTACCAGTGGGCCAGGGTCTCCAGGCGACCCAGCACGCATTCATACGTTAGTCAAGCCTCTAACCACCCACCCATCCATCCATCTACCGTCCATCCATCCATCCATCCTCCACTATTCATCCATCCACCAATTCTAGAAATGTTTACTGAGCACCCACTGTGTGCAGACCCTCTTCTAGGCAGCAATCAGCACATGAGAGGCTTGCCTGACATTAGTTTGGTGCTGGAAGGGTACGAGTGAGGACAAGACACTTACTAGCAACAACGATGCTATGAGTGAACATTTGCTATGCACGTTACCTCTTTCAGCCCTCACAGTGACTGTGGCAGCTGCCCCCAGACTCCCACTTTACAGAGGAGGAAACTAAGACTGTGCTTTTAATTTTCCCTTTCCCTCTTTCCCGCTTCCCATTTTTGTCTGTTTTGTTTGACAAGAAAGAGACATAATCAGAGAAGACAACACTCAAATAGCCAATGATGGTGTTATAAGCCAGACAACCATATGTCCTGGCTTGCTGGGGACATTCCAGTGTTCACCCAACACCCCCACATAATAAATAATAGCGCCTCCTATACTCTCAAATGTGCCCTGGTTTAGAGCTAGTAGAAACCAAGAAAGCTCCCTTCTCACTCTGGAGCTGAGGAAAAGACATTATTGAGAGAAGAAGAAAAAAAAGGAAGTCCTGAGGATGGAGCAATCCCTGAAGGCTTCCTGGAAGAGGTGGGGCTGAGCTGCACCTGGAAGAAAGGAGACTTTGGCCACCAAGGCCCTGTGCCCACAACCCAGGCGAGTGCTCAGCTTTGTTCTTCTCTTTAAGATGGTCTGGATACCAGAAGGTGCAGGCGTGGGTATTGGGCAGTTTAGGGAATGGGGCCAAGGGCTACTTGGGGCAAGTCTGCCACCAGCCATGCAGGCAAGCAGGTGGGGCCAGCCTGGCCAGCCAAGGGAGCGAGGAAGGGGCCAGAGCTGGAGCCGTGCCTGTGTGATGGGAACAGAGAGCCTCTGACAGCCCCTAGCTGCCATTCCAGCACCCATGAGGCAGGCGGGGCCCGGCGGTGCTCCCCCAGATCCCCCTAGGTGGACAAGGTGCTCCACCTCCCATCACCACAGGTGCCTTATTGCCTGGCACCTGCCTGTCCTGGCAGGTCTGGGGCTGGCCTAGCCCTGGCAGAGGACCTGGGGCCTGGAAGGCCACAGCCCACTGTCTTTCCAGCCAAAGCCCTGCAGCTATTCTGGAGAACCTTCTAGACATCTCAAAGTTCAGGAAAAGTTTGCCTAAATGGAACTGGACTTCCTGTCATTGAGGACACATCTGATCCTGCATGGTGGTTCAGGATGCAAGCTCTGTGCCACGTGTTGCATCCCAGTTCTGCCATTCAACTGACCAGCCTGCTGACCACTGGCCCATTTCCTGAGCCCTCTGTGCCTCGGTCCTCTCACCTGGAACACGGAGGAAGAAAAGCACCTACCTCACAGAGTGTTGTGAGGATTCAGTGAACTGGCACTCTGCCAAGTGGCAGAGCCTTGGTATACAGCAGGTGCTTGCTAAATGCATGCTGCTATAGTCCTTCTTGCTGCACAAATGAGGTGCACAGAGGAAGAGGGACCTGGAATCTGAGACGCGGAAGAAAGATTGTTCCATCTGACCTCTGCCCCTCCACAACTCTCCAAAGGATTTGGCAGATCCTGCTTGAACACTATTGGTGAAGGAAATCTCACTACCTCATAGCTGGCCCGCTCGCTCGCGGATGGGCAGGGCAGGCGCTCCCATTGTCAGTGTGTCCCTTCTAAATCAGACTGAATCCAAGCTAAGGAGTGGAGGGTCAGGACCAGCGTCGTGCCTCCCACCTCCCAGCCCAGGGCCCTGCATGTCGCCTGTGCTGACCAAGAAGCTGGCTGTGATGCGGCGGGGAGGGGAGGTGGAGAACCCCTCATGCCCCACCTGGCACAGGAATGAGGAGCTTCAGGGCGTCAGTGTCACCCATGCCATGAACACCTGTGTCCTCCCAGGGTCTCCTCGGTGGCTGAGCCCCACTACATATGTCTTTGGCCTTCTCTACCTGCTCCTGAGCTCCCAGATCGACCTGGCTCCTCTCCTGGCCCCTCAGGCACATTCCTCCCACTTCTGGAAGTGGGAGGTGGCTTGGGAGACAGGCCATCCAGGTTCTAGACCCTCTGCCCCTGGTGACTGGGCAGCCCTTGGCAGGGGCGCTCCCTTCTCTGCACCTCAGTTTCCTCCTATGTAGGAAGGGAGGGTGGACTTAGTGACCTTTGCCAGCTCCCAGGGAGTTACCTCTGACCTTTGCTCTTGGTGGCTGGGAGGACAGCAGACTCACCTGTACTCACCCGCAGGTGCCCAGCACCAGGCCCCGTGTCAGCCTGTGTTCTGTAATGACTCAGCGGAAAAAGGGAGCCGCCAATGGCAGAGGCACCAGGGACATACCCAGGGAGGGCCCCCAGGGGCTGCGTGCTTGTTGCCATGCCTGAATGCTCTGCCACGCCCCCTTAGGATTCCTCTGGGCTCAGATTGGGGTGCCTGGGGACATTACTTCTGTCCCCTGGGCCATGCTCATACGCTACACACACACACACCATGGTACCCCTGCAGCCAGTGCACACACCCCTCACCGAGTCACAGCTCAGCATTCTGCCATCTCTGTCTTCTGGAAGTCTGGGCACCATCCCAGGACCCACAACCCTCCTCCATGGCCCTGCGTGGGGCCATCCTGGGGGACTCACCCGGCAGGAACACTTCCCACTTAGGGTTCTTCTGGTCCATGAGAACTGACTGTCCCAAGTCCCTGGCCCCCTGGCCTGGCCTGGCCGCCTTAGGGCAGTTCCCTTTGGCCTGGGGAGGGATAAGGAAGGCGGTGCAGTGGCTGCAGGAGCAGAGAAAGACTCTCTCTCCGGTCTGCAGTTCAGGTTCAGGAGCAAACTCTTGAGAAGTCAGTTCAGAGAGAGAGAGAGAGCGTGCAAGAGAGAGCAAGCCACAGCACAACCAAGCGGGTGGGTGGCAGGCCCTCCTCCTGCCCCCTAGCCTCCACCCGCTGGCACACACCCCCGAGCTTCAGACAGAAGCCCGCGGACTCCGGAGGTGGGGGCATCTGGGAGGGGCATGGCCACTTCCTGCTTTCCCTGCAGACTCTGGCCTGTACTTCTCCCAGCAGGACCCAGTGGCCCAAGGTGTTCACGGCCCATAGGAAAACTGCTGTGTCCTGGGGAGCAGAGAGGACCCCAGATCCCATGGGGGATCTCAGAGCACAACCCCTCCACCAAAGGCACCCTCGTTCATCCACATAATCATTCAACAGTCTATTCTGAGCACCTGCTATGCACCGGGCACCAGTCTCACAGGCGCTGTAACACACTCCGAGCCACGAGAGCCCTCCACGTGGGCATTCCTGGAGGTCAGCAATGCCAAGGGCAAATGCCAGAGAGAAAGGGCCAAGGACAGCTCAGCTCAGGCAGAAGGAGAGGGCACAGGCTTCGTGCCCTGGACAAAGGAGGGGAGGGGCTGTAACGGGAGAGAAGAGGCAGAGAGGTTGCTGGAAGTGAGGAAGGGTCAGACCCTATCAGAGGGGAACAAGCTGCTGAACAGGCAGAGGCAGGGTGGGGTCACGGGCTCTGGGGGAATTCCAGGGGAGGCCCGCCTCGCCTCGGGGTTGTGATCTCTGGTGCCCTATAGACATCGAGAGGGGAAGGAAGGAAAGTGGGGGAGGGAAGAAGCCTAACTGCCATCAAAGTCTTAGCTCTCTCTCCAGTCTCCTCCCTGAGGGGTTCCCTCTCTGCCCTACAAGGGTCCAGATACCCAGTTCAAGTGACGCCTCCTCTCTGGAGCCCTCCCGGCTGCACTGCACCCTTTCTGCCATGTTGCCCCTTATGAGATCCCATCTTGGCATATTCGGGGATAGAAGGGCTGGGCGTTCCCTGGGGGTGGGGACCAAGTCTCAGCTGCCTTGAGGCACAGGCCGGGCCAAGGGGGACACCCAGTGTGACAGAAGGTGGGCCCACAGGCTGCTTCCTGGGGTGCGGTGGTGGAAGGCTAGGGGAGAGCCTTATCTAGGTCTCTGGGGTAAATGTCCTTGCCTAGAGCCAGGGTGGGCAGCACGGCAGGGAGGCTGGGGTAGGGGCAGCCCAAGGGCTGTGGCTCAAGCCTTGTTCTCGGTGCTTTGTTGCACCACCTGCTGGGCAAACGCCAAACTACACCTAGGACCTCCGGGAGTGGGTGAGAATCCAGCCCCTCCTAGGACACCCCAAGTCAGGGTGGCGTAGGGACCCCCGTTCCCATTCTGAATGCGGTGGTTAGTAACTGAGGTCATCCTCAAGGCAACAGCCCCGTGAGAAAGGTTCTGTGATCCCTACTTTCCAGAGATGTGAGCTGACCCAGAGAGGCCCAGAGAGTGCCTAGTGGGGCTGAACTGGGAAAAATCAGGTCCCTCCTGGCAGCACAGCTGTAAGGCTTGAGGGGCTAGTCCTGGCAAAGTGCCCACAACTGTGGCTGATGCAGAGTCAGCCCTCAGTAAATTCCCGTCTCCCAGTGCAGTCCTCAGCAACCGGCCTGCTCTTCGGTCGGGAGCATGGACGCCCCACGAGCTGCACACAGCCAGCTCAGCCCAGCAGAATAACTGGTGTGGCAGGTCAAATAATGGCCTCCCAAAGATGTCCACGTCCTAATTCCTGTAACCTGTGAATGTATTATTTTCTATGGCAAAAGGGACTTTGCAGCTGTGATTAAGATATGGACCTTGAGATGAGAGATTGTTCTGCGTTATCCAGGTGGGTCCAATGCGATCCCGAGGGTCCTTATAAGCAGAACGCAGGAGGGGTTAGGTAGTAGGAGGTGCCATGATAGAAGCAAGAGGTTGTAGAGATGTGGGGCCATGAGCCAAGCGATGCAGGTGGCCTCTAGAAGATACGAAAGAAAACGGATTCTTCCCTGGAGCCTCGAGAAGGAACACAGCCCAACCTACACCTTAATTTTAGCCAAGCGAGACCTGTTTTAGACTTCTGACTTCCAGACTATAAAGTAATAAACCTGTGTTGCTTTAAGCCTCCAAGTTCGGGGTGATTTGTTACTGTCCCCACAGAAAACTAATACGACTAAGAAAAAGATTGTTCCCTGACTCACAGCACCTGACATACAGAAGTTGCTCAAAAAATGCTCTTTGCCATGTGTGCAATCCAGGGAGTTCACAGCCCCTCCCCAGAGTCACCCAAGTCTGGGGATGGGGAGCTGGGGGGAGAGAAAGGATCAATCGTTCACAGGAGACCTTGAAGTGTCCTTGACCCCAATATGACCACACTGAAACCTTTGAGAAAAGCAGGCGGCCTATAGTCACTAGAATTTTATATTTGAAAGCAGAGTCTTGGAGAGGAAAGAAAGGTTCTGGAATGGAGTATGGAGCAAGGATCTGCTTAGAACATCAGCCCTTGGCCCAGGAAGTTCAGAAAGACACATGCCCCCTTTGCTTATAAAAATCTCATTTCCTCTTTACCTCTTCCTGCCATCCTGTCCTTCGGTACCAGCTGACATAAAAATTTGTATTTACTCAACAGCATTTATTGAGCAGCTATTATATGCACTGTGCCAGGCACTGGAGAGATAAAGAAGACAGAAAGATACAGTCCCTGACTTCATGGAGATGGCAAGTGTGCTGAGCATGGGCTACCTCAGGGCCTTTGCACTTACTTGACCCTTGGCTTGGAACTCTCCATCCGATGCCACCTCCTCAGCAAGGCCTTCTGTGACCACCTGTCTAAAGTCGCAGCCCTCCTGTCTCCACGTCCCCTACCCTACCTGTCGCCACCTGGCATCACACATTTACCTGCTTATTCGTGAGTTATTTGCCTTCCTCTTAAATGAAAGTTCTTGGGAGCAGGAGTTTGTGTCTGTTTTGTGTACCGACGTGCCCTCCAGCGTCTAACACAGTCTTTGACACATCATAGGTACCCGATATGTGTGAGGAAACACACACACACACACACGGCAGCGTAGAGGCGGAGACAGACGTATGAATGGGCGATCATAACTTCACGGGGTTAGAATCATGGTGAAGATACAAGCAAAGGGCTGCTGGGAGAGATGCCCAATTTTCACATGGTTTCTGCTCTCAATCAGAAGGTCATGGGTGAAAGTTACTGTGGACACAGCTAGAGTCTTACAAATGATGCTCTTCAAGACAATTAAACCCACATGGTGCCAAACTGTGAGCGCTCAAGTCCCTGAGTGCCAACCCATCGGCTTGAAATCCATCAATGGGGAAAGCAGGGCAGTGGGTAGGTAGAGACCGGGGCTGGGATGGTGGACAGGTGGGCCACAAATGCAGTAACCCTTGGAGGGGTCTGTGACCAGTTACGGGGCTCCAGCTCCCTGGGGTCCCCAACACTGACCCTAGGATGCCCTACCCAGAGCCCCGGAACAGTCGTTTCTGCGGCTCAGCTGACCTCTTCTTTTCCACTTGAAATCATGATCACAAACTTATTTGGAAAGAAATTAGACTTCAAGGCAAACAGACCCTCTTAATAGCAATTTTGCCAGGTATAAAGAGTTGCTTTTATCTTTGTGCCATTATGAACTGCATTTAAGTCAACGCTCGGTTTATCGGTTTATTAAATTGCCCAAGTTAAATTCTTTTTTATTTTATGAAAATCTGAATCAGTCAGACAGACACACAGAGTCACACACTAGCCAAGAGACCAGCCGTAAGCAACCAGATCTGGGCAAGCAGGAGCTGTAATAAACAGAGGCATAAAGGGTCTTCAGGCCCAGCGTGGAAGGGGCCCAACATGGTAAGTCTCTGCTAAACATTCAAAGAGGCTTCTGGGGAGAGATCGACTTACAAGTAAAGAGCCTCTCAGGCTGCCTGAGCTTCTAAACCTCCTGCCCTGACTTGTAAGCTCCGAGCTCCCTAGTGTTACAAGAAGTTCCCAAGAAGATAAACATAGCACTAGTTGGAGAGAAAACAGACTTTGGATCCCAGCTCAGCTGCAGACGTACAAGGGAAGAGAGGGGAGTGAAGGGAACAGGGAGGCACTCTGCATAAGGCGCCTCTCCATCAAAGCTGGGAAGAGGGGGGCCCGCACGCAGGGCTGGAGAAGCCGCAGCCAAACCCGGCCGCCTGTGCCCTCCAAGCAGCTGCCACCTGGCAGCGGGGGCAGGAGTCCTCCGGCGCCTCCATCAAAGCACTCAGCACCAGCACCCGCTCCAAGTACGTCCTGCCAAGGACTTCTCAGGGCCGGAGCCAAGTACCCAAGCGGAGGCCCTGCCTTCCTGGCTGAAGAGGCCCAACCCCGGCCAGCCCAAAGTCCGTTTGCCCAACAAAGAGACAAAAGCCTTTGCGGGGCCAAGACTTCGGGTGGTGACCTGCTCGCCCGCACCGCCGTTACCATGTGCCAGACACCGTGCCAAGCACTGGACCAGGATCGGCTCTCAGATCCTCACAGCAACCAGGGGAAACCGAGGCACAGAGAGGGCGTCTGCCTAGTAACAAAAGCTCAGAAGGAGCAGAGGCAGGGTTTGAACTTAAGGGAGCACGAGTCTGGATCTTGAAGACACCTAGACCCTACTCACGCCCAGCAAATGCTCATTTCAACACACAGCTAGAAGGAAAGAAGGAAAATGAAGTCGGCCCAGGACGCGTGTCAGCTCCTATGCACGTTCAGCTTCCAGGCCCCAGGAACATGGCTGTGACTGGAGACTCAATCTCGGTCTGTTTCTGTGCCCCGACCCCAACCCCAACCCCATCGGGGTTTTCGGCTTCCACTACCTCTGTTAATAAAGATGTCATTAACCGCGATAGAAGACATTCCATAGCTCAGAAATAACACCCATGTGGCACAACTCAGGAGCCACCACGCAGCTGTGCAGCATGACGGCGCTGACCGCCATGCGAGGCGCACATTCGCAGAGACCATGACGAGAAGGGCACCCCGGCAGTGAGTGGGCACCCCGCGCAACCTCGCACGGCAGCCCTAGCTGCCTCCTCGGTGTTCATCCCGTGTCGCTGGTATTATGCTACAAGGAAGATTTCACTCGTCTCACACCCGCTTGGCAGTAGGAGCAGCACAGCTTGGGGAATTTTCTGACCTTGCACAGGCTCCGTGGCTGGGAACTGGCAACGCTGAGACGTGGGCCTCGGACACCAAGCCACGGCCTCGTGTATCCCCAGCTGGTGCTGCTTGTCTCCCAAGGAGGCTGCGACAGCACAAAGACAATTGTTCAGGAATGCCCGTCCCCATCGCGGGTGATAAATTAGGAGTGTCCTCTCATTGGATTTTATACCGCATGCGAGTGACACATGAGAAATGGATCTTCCTTTGACTAAGGGCTTAAGAATACCGGAAAGAGCTGAGCGGGGGGCTTGCCCCCCTACAAGGGAAGGCCGGCTCGTGGCAAAGTTTTGGTTGCGCCCTTCTCCCACCAGCTGGAGACCGACCTATATCGACCGAGATCCGTGCATTGCCTGCCAGAGGAATCCTAGCCCCGAAGGTCCCCAGTTCCCCCACAGCTCCAAAGCTATACTCTCTGCAGCCAGCAATGGCCAGCAATGGACCACACCCCAGGCAGACACTCTGAGTGCGGCACCTGAGAACCACAAAGCCTCCGCGTTGCAGGTTGGCCATGTGTGTCCCTGGGAGCACTCGGCCCAGCCACCTGGCCTAGCACACGGGCTCCTGGTGTGACAGCTTCCTTTCCCTGGCAAAGGCTGCTGTTACCATATATAAAACATTTGTAGGGAATAGGGGGTCAGAAGTGGACTGTTGGGTAGTTATGCCCCAAGTAAATAGATGTGTCCCCCGACATGCCCAGAGCCCCTGTCCATCTGGAAGAGGCCCTGCCCTAGCCAGCACTGGCGCGGAAGCCATCATTGCAGGGGGCAGACAGTGGGGAGATTGAGAGGGGTTCAGAGCTCTAGTGAGAGGGAAAGTCAAGGTTATATACGCGCGCGCGCGCTTGCGTGCGTGTGTGTGTGTGTGTGTGTGTGTGTGTGAGAGAGAGAGAGAGAGAGAGAGAGAGAGAGAGAGAGAGTGTGTGTCCTGGTGCTTGTGTGTGCATGTGATTCTATTTGTGTGTGTATCCATGTGTCTATGTGGGTACCCTTGTGTGTTGTGTGTTTGCCAGGTCCACGTCTGTCCCTGTGTGTCCCTGCACCTGCGTGTGTCCACGTGTCTGAACATGCTCGTCCCCTGTGCCTATCCCGCCGTCCAGCTGGCAGCGCACAGCTGGCCCGGGGGCTGTGCCCACCCGCCCAATGAGAGGTGGCAGGTGTGTAATAAACCATTAGTCACTGTCACGTTTCCGAGCAGCAGCGGCCTCCCTAGGAGGGGCCTGACAGTGGGATGGGGCTCCTGGCAGGTCTCCGGCTGTGAAGCTACACCCCCAACCTCCAGGCAGGGCCGCAGCCTGACAGGAAGCAGCTGGTAGATGTGAGCCTTATGCCCCTGCCCTGCCCCAGGCAGCCCCAGGGCAGGGGGCCAGGCCTCGTCTGTGTGTGCCAGTCCAGGGAGGGGTGGGTAGGGTCCCCGAAGGTCATGGTTTTGCAGGATATTATCCAGAGATGGGGGGGAACGGGCAGCTGGGGTGGAGACAGGTCAGGGGAACAGCCTCAGGGACGCTTCATGCTGTGTGGAGGAGGCGCCAGCTAGGTGACTAGGAATTACAAATAACAATGGCATGGACACCAGCCAGCACTTACAGGCACTCGGGGTGCCAGGACCTACATTGAATGCTCTTCACGTCCTAGTCAATTTAATTCTCATCCCTGCCCTGTGAGCCAGGCACTCCCATTAGCCTTCATTCCCATTTCTCAGATGAGGAAACTGAAGCATGGAGCAGGAGAAGACACTTGTCCAAGGCTCTGAGTGTGCTGGAGGGGCTGGGCGAAATGGCTCCCCACCAAGCAACCCTGCCCACCACCCCTTTGCTGCCCGACCATTTATCCCCATCTGCCAGGGTCTGGAAGCCCCTCAGAGAGCTGCATGGCCCATAAGCTCCTGGTCAGCAGGGTCCGTCCCTGGCCCAAAGCCCAGCCCCTTCCCTTGCCAAGTCCACGTCACAGAGAGAAAGAGGCGGGGACTAGGGTTGCCCTGGAGATGGATGTCCTAGATGGAACCAGACCCGAGGGCGGGGCGGGCCGGCTTCCTCAACACCCCCCACCTGCCGGCCTGTCCCCTCCCAACTCTGCCCGTCTCTCAAACAAGCCGAGCTTTCAGACAGCTGCTCACACAGTGGACTGGCACAGGGGCAGGTGGGCTGGGGTCTCAGGACTCAGTCCTCTCAGGGGGCAGTGATGGGGCAGGACACACTTAGGGACCTACTCTGAGGGGTCTCGCTGACAGAAACAGAGCCCAAGGAGCTACTCCAGGACCCTCCCAGGTAAGAACGCAGGCAGGTGTCCATCACGTGCCGAAGTCCAGCCAAAGGGCCCAGCCTAGGATCCACTCACTGCCCCAGCTTGGGGCCCAGAGACCCCACAAGCAATGCCCCAGGATCCACACTCACAGACCCATCAGCCAGCCTCTCTGTCATCGGGAAAGTGAGGACGTCTGACGGTGCCAAGATGGGCAGACAGGGTCTCCCTGACTGCAGTGAAGCAGCCACACCGGTAAAGGGTGGGCAGTACCTTCCCCCAGCCAAACGCCCTCCTCCATGCTGGCCCAGCTGCGGTTAACACCCGAGAAAGACATGTGCCGGCACATGGCGCATTCGCAACTGAAAAACCCAGAAACCACCCCTGTGCCACGGGTGGGAGAGCGGGCACACGGGGGGTTGAGCGGTGCAACCACCGAACGGTACATGGCAGAGAAAAGGAGTTTGCCGTGGCAACCTGCAATAATACAGGTGCACTTTGCAGCACGGAGTGAGGGGAGCCAAGTCCAGGACACGGAGTTCGAATCGCCCAGAAAGCTAGACCATAGGATGTCTAGACAAACACAGGTGTGATGGAAAAAGCAAATGCAAGATGGTGGTTCCGTCCAGGGACACAAGGATACAGGAGCATCAAGGTTGACAGACTGTCTAGTGCCTAGGTTGGGTAGTGGATTCATGGGTAACCATTACATTATTCTTTAAAAATAAATGAGTGCATAAAGTAGAACATGGAGATAAATAAATACAGCCCAACAAACAAAGGATGTCTGTCAGTCAAGGAGGAGCAGGTGTCGAGAAGCAGGAGACTCAGCCTCCAGGATCTCCCTCAGCATATGGCACCCATGGGGTGGAACTCGGAGCCTGAACTGGCTTTGGGGGTCCCCTTACTGCCAGTGGTTGCGCAATCTACTTCAGTTTCCAGAGATACAAAAGAGCTGGCATCTACCTGCGCCTGTGAGGTCTGGTCCGGCCCCATCCAGGCTGTTCTTCTGACACCGTGATGGCCCAAGCTCCTGGGTGGTCTTGGTGCCTTTGAGCAGGCTCTCTGCTGGTGTGCCCAACCGGGGCTCAGGCTCCCGGGCGGGAGGGTGGACGGCTGTTGGTGCCTCGAGAGATGCAGAGGTGACCTGGAATGACAGGAGAGGAGACATAGTGAGTCTTGGCCATGCCTGCCTGAAGGTACCCAATGGGTGTGTCCCCCGCCCACCATGGCCTGACCTTTGTGGTTCAGGGACTCAGTGTGACTGGCACAGGGCAGTGGAGAGCAGGTCCCTAGCATGGCCAGTGTGAGTGTCTTCCTTCTCCGCAAACCCTGCCCAGGCATACCAGGCTGGTCGCTGGGCGCTGGGGTTCTACCCGCAGGCCCCATTGCCACCTGAGCCCCCTCAGCTCTGCATGAAAGTTGATAACAACTGCCTACTAGTAAGTTATAACTATAAAGATTAACCCAGCCAACCTTCAGTTCACCCTGCCTGGTAGTCATCCTATCCCCACTCCAACCCTCTTTTTTTTTTGTAATTTTTAATTGTGGTAAAATAGACATAACATAAAATATACCATCTTGACCATTTTCCAGTGTACAATCCAGTGGCATTAAGTCCATTCACGATGCTGTGCAACCATCACCATCCTTTTCCAGAACTTTTCTCTTTATCCCAAGTGGAAACTCTGTATCATTAAAACTAACTCCCCATTCCCCCTCCCTCAGCCCCTGGCGACCACTGTTCTACTTTCTGTCTCTATGACTTTGACCATTCTGGCCGTCCCATCCCTTTTTCACATCTG
>NW_011888947.1:2303222-2313433 GCF_000151845.1 Pteropus vampyrus
GGGAAACTGAGGCTCGGTGAAGGGTGACAGGAGTCTGAGGACGTGAGGCAGGGTGAGCCCAGGTCAGCCGGGGGCTTCAGATCCGGGGCTCTCTCCTCCGATCTCAAGGCTTGGGCAGGAAGCCAGGACCCTGTGGCAAGGGAGAGGGTAAGCTAAGCCCCTGTGTGGGTTTCAGGGCCTGAATAACCGATTGCAGCTCCTTGGGGGCTACTCCCAGGCACTGGAGACCCCCACTTCCTGATTATGAGCTCCAGGGCCAGGATGGCGGTAGAAAAGCAACTTCATGTTGATCCAGTTTTTTTAAGGGGTTAGTACTATAAAACCAAAGTGCCTAAGAGAGATGGATGGCTCCAAATTCCTTGGGCGAGCACAGGCTCCACCAGCCCTACGTGCTAGAGACGGATAAATTTACTATTTGTTTCCGGGAACGCTTTAATTTATGGGATCCATATGGTGACACTGCCCAGACCACAGCCCCCGACAAATCCCACAGGCTTGCTGGTGGCTTTGGCTGGAGCCAGGAGAAGGCGGCACCTCGCTCCAGCACACGTCATTTATTCACTCGCTGGCTTGCTCAGGACTCAGGGGGGCCATCAGCATGGCAGGGACCCTGGAGCCCCATGCAGATCCCACCCCGGCAGTTTTCAGCTGTTCTTGCAACTTTGCCCTAATTATCTCAGAAAATTCTGCCAGGCACGGAACTGCTATGCCTGCCATTAGTCACAGGATGACCCGTCCAGCCAGCCCCAGGGACTATGGGAATTTGAACCCAAGCAGATAGGGAAAACTTGGCTGTCACAAAGCAACCACGGGCGGGGGCTAACACGGCTTTTAAGTAAAATACAGCAGATGGAAAAAGAGAATACTATTGGGCAAGAAGGGGTACAGAGACAAGCACTAAAGGAGTTTAGTGGGAGAACTCCCCAAAGTTTTCCTAGAGGCAGGCTTCCTGGAGCAGACAGAATTTGAACTAGGCTTTCAAGGGGAGCAGGTTTTGGAAGGGAAGAGGGAAGACAGGACGGAAAGGAAGGAGAAGAGATTTGAATACACATCCCTGTGGGGGCCTGGAGTGTAAACCGTAAACCGGGCACTGGGTGGCCGAGCAGCCCCGCTCGGCACCAACAGGGGTTGCATGGAGGTACTTGAACCCCAGCTTGCCAAATCTGATTTTTCAAGAGGCGGCTTGGAATTCATTTTTAAAAGCTGCACTCTCATGATTATTAAGTGCTGGTGACTAATTGAAAACATGTTAGAGCATCGCGTGCCCCCTCCCACACTGCCGGTGGGAGTGCAGTGTAATGTAAATGGTGTAGCCACCCGTGGCAGAACACGGCTTGGAGGTTCCTCAAAAGGTCAAAGATAGAGTTATCATGTGACCCCACAATTCCACGCCCAGGTAGATATGCAAAAGAGCCAAAAACGTGTATCCACACAAAAACTTGTGGGTGAATGTTCATAGCAGCACTCAGTCACACAGACGAATGAATTCTGCCAGCGACCTGAATGAACTTGCAGGTGGGTCCCTCCCTAGTCCAGCTGCCACGTTCCAGCGCAACCAGGATGACACCTTGACCTGCAGCCTGTGAGACCCTCAGCAGAGGACCCAGCTGAGCCACATGATGATAAATGTGTTGTAAGCTGCTAAATCTGTAGTCGTTTGTTACGCAGCAGTGGATAACTGATACGATCTGTAAAGCTCTCGAATAGTACCCAGCCCAGATATAAATGTTCACCAGCACCATTGTGTGCCAAGCCGTGTGCCAGAAACACAAGGGGATGGATGCCAGTCTCTTCTCTGGTCTAGCTCTTCCTACTACTTTGATTCTCTCTGGAAGTAAAACTATTTCACATTCTTTCTCCTGCACTTGTCAGCAGTGCCCAGGACTCCCTGGGGCAGGGGGCTCTATCAATAGTCAATATTAATGGACGGGTGAGGCTGCCAGACACATGCAGTGCTGTGAATATGGATTACCTCATGCGAACCTCATCTTAGGTGGAAGCAAGTTCTCTGACAGACCATCAGACGGAGGCAGAGAGACACCTTTCCTTGCCCTTCAAAGCCGAATTTATAATTCCTCTCTAACAAAGAGCAGGCCCTTGAACCAACACATTCATTGTGCCTTCTCTCTACCAGAGCTACGAGTTCCAGGCTCGGGGTCAGTCTTAATTTAAAGTACTATTAGGGCCGGGCCTGGGACGTATATTCCCCATGGCCTCTCACTCCCAGAGAGCGGCAGCATCTCAGAGCTCATGGAGCCCCTCGAAGCCAGAGCGGGATAAACATAATTCTTCCCTTTATTTCTCTGGACTGGGGCCACTGCATTTAATAAGCAAAGGCCAAAGCGGGGAGGGGATTCCCAGGGTTCTTTAACATAAAAGGGGATTGCAGCCCACCCCTGGATCTCCCAATGAGCTCTCGCAGTGTTACACTTCTCCAGGGAATAAGTGGTCTCTGAGCACAGACTCAGGGTAGATTTGGGGGTTGGGAGTGGAGTGGAGAAGGCAGACACCACACCCTGCTCCAAAGGGGACCACCATGCTGTGGTATTAGTGCCCTGTTTGATTTTATTAACTGTATTAGTGCAAGAGATCCCCACGTCGGACGACCTCTGCTGCATTGTTTTTTGAAGATTTATTGGATACAATTCATATACCATACAATTCACCCAATGAAAGCGTACACCTCAATGGCTTCTGATATGTTCATGGAGTTGTGTAACCATTTCCAAAATCCATTTTAGAACATTTTTATCACCCTAAGAAGAAACCTCACACCCATTAGCAGTCACTCTCCACTCCCTCCCCTCCAGCCCCTGGAAACCACAATCTCCTTTCTATCTCCGTGTGCCTGCTCTGGATATTTCGTATAAATGGAATCCTACAATACGTGGCCCTATGTGTCTGGCTTCTTTCCCTCAGCATCATGTCTCCCAGGCTCATCCACGTAATAATGTGCAAATCGTATATTTTTAAAAACAAGGGACGTTCCAGTTTGAGGGCTCACAACAGCCTAGAGGTCGCTGGACAGAGCGCCCAGGACTTCTCTCTCCAGCAGCCTCTCTGGCAGAAACTGGAAGCTATTCCTAGAGCCTGCTTCCCTCTGCCTCCCAGGTACCCAGCCAGACTCTATCGGCCTCTTTACAGCAGGGTCCTCGCCCCTTTCCCCAGCTGGGAGATCTTAGCAAAGTGACTTAACCTCTCCCAGACTCAGTTTCCCCTTCTGGAAAATGAGAGTGATAACATAGTGACTGCCTACCTCTCAGAGGGATGGTGGAGGGAATTAGGTGAATTAAATGAGTTATTTCTGTTACAGCACTTGGCACACAGTAAGTGCTCAAGAAACAGCAGCTGATCTCATGATCTGACAGCCTAAGTATCTGGAACAAGAGTCAAAGGGGCGCAGTGGCTGGAGACCTCAAAAGGGGCGGGGGTGTGTGTGTTGGGAAAGGCTTTATGGCCTTGGCCTTGGGCGGTTTCAGCCCCCGCTGGCAGAGCTGCCTTTTAGTCCTCTTGCCAGCTGCTGGCCTGGAGCCCCAAGGCAGTCCAGGGATCCCTGCAGTCAGGGGGAAAGGATCTGGGGCATGTGCTTCCCTGCTTTTCCTGATCACCCTGAATCTTCTCTTTGTTTCCAAGTTAGCTCAAGATGCACTCCAGGAAGCTGGCTGTGCCATTCTTGAGTAGAGCAGACCTGGGACTGAGTCCTGAGTTGCTGCTGGCATAACCAGGAGTAACAGGGAAGTCACGACTGCTCTGACCTCAGTTTATGCCTCTGGGAAATGGTCCAGTAATGCCTACCCTAGATTTATTGAGCACCTACTGTGTGCCAGGTGCCCACTGAGCACCTCATGTTAGAAGCCCCTATAATCCTCTCTACAACCCTACCTTAACTGCCACTGTGTAGAGGAGGAAACGGAAGCACAGAGAAGTCAAGTCAGCAGCCCAAGGCCACCCAGCCAATCAAAGTCAGAGCTGAGAATCCAGGCCAGTGTCGCGTCCCCTGTCAGGTATCTAGAGTGCACAGTGTGACCGTGACAGGGAACAGACTCTAGAAGACAGAAGAGGAGATGCCAGTACCTGGATGGCACAAAAGAATGCAGTATCGCCTTCCTTTCACACTGAGGAAAAATCAGGCGCAGACAGGAAACCAAGTTCAAGGAGAGATGCAGCTTCCCTACAAACATCGACGGCCGGGTGCATGCCTTGGCTTAGAAGGCTGGGTGGGCACGACCGAGGAGTATCTCCCGGGCTGGTTGGAGACCTCTGTCACCTGTGAGGGCCACGCAAGTCACAGGACTGGTGCCACCTGCCCCGAAGGGAAGTAAGGGGACACAGGCCGGCCTTGCCATGGGGGTCCCTCCTCCCACTTTCCTGGTTCCCACCAGAGTCCACCCACAAAGACACTGTGCTCAGCCCGCTCTGGTAGGATTTCCTGTTCTGCGCCGCAAGCTGGTGCGTCAGAGGTCGAAAAACAGTATTTTACGCCCCTTAATTCCTTGTAACAGCTCTGTAATGACAAGCAGAGAACTCTAAATACTGCAATAAAGGGACCGATAAGGCTCTGGGTCAGAGGGAGATGAAGCTGCCGAATGCAGAGTCCCCGATAAGCAGACAACTAAGGGTTATTAAATGTGCGGCACAGACTAGGCGTAATTGGGAAGTTATTAGATATGGAATACACACAGCACCCAGTAAATGAGTAATCAGGGACTAATTAAGCTTGTGCAACACAGCAGATCATGCTAGAGAGGCTGGTGGCTGCCACATCTGTGACAGCAATTAGGGGTGCTCCGGCTGCAGTGCTTGGTTGGGGGGGGCAGCCACCAGCTCCAGTTGATCCAACTCGTCCCCATTGGAGTCCCCCCAGGTGTTCCCACCTCTCAGGGACTGAAGGGAGGTAGGGAGCGACCAGGCTCATCGAGCCTTGAGAACAACAGAAACCTGAGTGGACACAGGGGCCAGGACTTGGGAAAATAAAATGGCTTTGCCCCTGGCTTCAAGTCTGGATAGATTCATTGCAGCCACCAAGAGGACAGAAACAGTCATCACTGTCCACCTGGATGATCTGCAAAGTGTGTGCACAGAACCACCTCCTGGAGTTTTGCAATGATTCTGTCAGGTTGACCAGGTGGAGAGTATGACCAACCCACTTTATAGATAGAGAAACCAAGGCTAAGAGGACAGGAAGTAGACAGAGACCGCTCAGCCTCACTACCCTTCCAGGAGGCACAGGGAACCTTACCCCGGGTGTCTGGGCAAGAGGAAGGCCTGGTGTTTCTCAGAAGGGTGGTAGCCAAGCCCAGTGGAGTAAAAGGGGCCAGGTGCAGTTATGTGGCCAACGAGAAAGAGAAAGAACATGGTCCTGGGCACGCTTTTTAATGTCTTTGGGCCTCAGCTTCCCCTCCGAAAAAGAGGGTGCTGAGAGTTATGCCCACAGTGCAGGGTGGTCAAGAGGATGCCCGGGTTAGGATTCGTGCAGCCCAGCACAGGCTTGACACACAGGATGCCTGTGAATGCACCTGTTAAAGAGAGAAAGAGGGGGAGCCCGGCCCCATCCACCTCAGTGAACCAGAAAGTCCTAGTTCAAGATGGGGAGGCTGCCAGGGCTGAAGAATCTCTGGGTTCAGCTGAAATTGGGGGGTCTTTTCAAACTTTAGTGTAAGGGTCATGATCTTAAAGTAGGAAGCTTGGGGCAAAAATGGTTGGGGCTTTCAATGGCTGCAGCTATATGAGGATAGCACATACTATGTGCTAAGTCCAAGGCCAATCTTTGTAGGCACCAACCCATGAAGCCTTAGACAGCCCTGGGGACCAGGAGCTGTTAGATCTCATTATATATATGAGGCAACTGAAGCACAGAAAGGGCAAGTCACTTGCAGTGTTGGGCCCACTGTGCGGGATGGGCAGGTAGGGCACGATGCCTCTGAGATCCATATTGGAAAGTGGGAGTTTGCAGCTAATAGCACTCAGAGCCTCGGGAGACACACCTGGGTAGGTGTGGCCAAGAAGGGTGGGGCCACAAGGAGGCTGGCAGGATATTCGACAGTAGGCAGGCATGCCCAGCTTCTGCTGCTTTTGTGGCTGAAGGGAATATTCTAGAAGGCAAGATCTAGGCCCCCTCCCTAAGGGAAGCCACTATGGCAGCCGACTATCCCTTTCGAGGTCTGGGACGGAGCAGGATTCTGCAATTGAGGAGTTCGCTGTTTCCAGAGGCAAGAGTGCCTCCCCATGGCTGTCAGGCAACAGCATGCAGGTGCCACTGGGGAATCCAGCTCAGGCCCAGGGTTGGGGAAGACAGCCTTCCAAGACATGAAGGCCGTGCGAGTCCTCAACACTGGCCCCCAGGGCCACCTCCTGGAGGCCAGCAGGGGGAGCTAGACTGAGATCTGACCAACTACTGCCAGACTCTACTGGGGTCCTCCTCCTCCATCCCTGCTGGTACCTGCTGTGCCTACTGACCTCTTCCTGCTTTCCAGGGAGAGAGCCTCCTGCCAGTCTCTGGGCACACAGCCCTGCCTGCTCCACCCCAGCCACGTCTGGGCCCGGTGATCTTTTCAAAACACCGTACTCAACCTGCCAACCCCCTGTGTAAAATCCTTTACCAAGGTTCTGACCCCTCCACGTGGTATCCAAGAGCCATGTGATTTGGCCCAGCCTAGTTTTTCACACATCTGTCATACCTCACATCCATCCACCCACCTACACAGCAAACCATCATCTATCCACCCAGCCATCCACCTGTGTGTCTGTCCATCTGTTCATATGTCCATCCATCCACTGTCCATTCATCTATCTGTCCGTTTATCCATCTGTCCATCCATCCATCCATCTGTGTATCCATCCATCTGTCCATCCAACTAATAAACATTTATTAAGCACCTATTATGTGCCTGGCACTATGCTTTGGATACAGTAGCAAACAAAACAGTTAAAAATTCCTGCCCCTTAAGGAGCTGATATTCTGGTTAGGGGAGAGAGATAGTAAATAAACACACATTCACATATCAGCTGGTAGGAAGTGCCAGAAAGACAAACAGAAAGAGACAGAAGGAGGGTGGGCAGGGTAGAATTTTCCATAGGTTGGCCCCATTGTGAAAGGGACATTTGTTCAAAGATTTGAAGGAAACAAGGAAGCTAGCCACGGACATAGATATTTTGAGGGAAGGGTATTCCAGGTAGAGGGAACACCAAGCACGATGGCCCTGAGGCAGAAACACATTTGCAAACTTTTTTGAAAAGGCCAAGTAGTAAGTATTTTCAGATTTGTGGACAAAACGGTCTCTGTTGACCCAGCTTTGCCATCATAGCACTAAAGCACCTTAGACAACATGAAAATGAAAAATGTGTAGCTGTTCTAATAAAACTTTATGAACAATTTGAATTTCACATAATTTTCACGTTGTGAAATATTGTTCTTCCTTTGATTTTTTTTTTTTTTTTTTTGCAGCCATTTAAAAATGTAAAAACCTTTCTTAGTTCATGGATGGTACAAGCACAGGCTGTGGGTGGGATGTGGCCTACAGGCTGCAGTTTGCTGATCCTGTTTTAGAAGCAGCCAGGAGGCCTATGTGGCTGGAGGGGTGTCTGTGGGAGAAGGGGAGCAAGCCTTGACTCATAGCAGAAGCAAGGCTGGGAGAAATGATGGATGGTGAACTGCTGCAGAGGCCCCCACTAGTCTACCTAAATCCGACTGATGCACCGTGAGGGACTGCAGAAGGACGCATTGCATCATGCCCACATGTGCGCCTGCAATGCTAGGCTCATTACCTTCCCTTCTCCCCTCCAGGCATCCTGGAGGGGCTAAGGCAGATGCAGAAACCAGCTTGCCTGTTTCAAATCCCAGTCCTAAACCTATGAGCTGTGTGCCTTCGGGCAAGTGAGTCTACCTCTCTGGGCCTTGGCTTTCCAGTCTGTAAAATGGTGAGGGCTGAGGCTTGGTTCAGTGTTCTGGGTAGAAGCAATATGGGGGTATGCTCATGAGCTGCTGTCAATGTTCACAAGCCCCCCTTCCAACCCTTGATGCACTCTGCTTCTCCCCTGCCTGAAATGTCACTCCCCGATTCTCTGTCTCCTCCTCAGTCAGGATTTGTCTGCCTCCTCTGGGCTCTGTCCCCAGCTCCCCTACCCTGGCAGAGTTGAACATTCCCCCAGCTCACCTTCATTAGGGCCCGTACCCTAGTGCCGCAGACTTCTGCCCCCCAGACTGTCACCGCACCGCTGGATGCCACCATGTAACCTTTGCCCTGACACAGTGTCTCCAATACAGGAGATACCTGAATTATGGAAATAACCATGTGGAGGGCTGGAGGAACAGTGTTTTTGGCATGGGGAACAGTCCATGCAAAAGCCCTGAGACAAGAGTGTGCCTGATGTATTGGAGGAACAGCAAGGGGGCCCGTGTGGCTGGAGAGGAGCAAGGGAAGCAATGGGGTCACATTGCAGCGGGACCGATGGACCTCGGTAAGGACTCTGCCTCTCATTTGGAATGAGGTGGGAGCCCAGGACGGTCTGAGCCGACGAGAAACGTGATCTGATTTTTGTTTTTGTTTTGATTTTAACTTTTTATGTTGAGATGCTTATAAATTCATTCACATGCAGTGGTAAGAAATAATACTGACAGATCCCACGTACCCTTTACTCAGTTCCCCCAATGGAGGAATCTTATCAAACTATAGCACAATGTCACCAGCAGAATATTGGCACTGATGACTCATCTGCCTTCTGCAAACTGATTTCTCCAGTTTGACTTGTCCTGTCCATGTGTGTATTTCGTCCTCCACGATGTTATCACTGGCATAGGTTCCCATATCCACTGCCACAGTTACGGTACAGAGAGTTCTATCACCAGCATGCTCGCGACACTCTTTGACAAGCATACCCTCCTCCCTCCTGCCCCTGCCCCCAAGCCGGGCAGCCCCTGGTTTTCAGTTCTCCATTTCTCTAGCTACGACATTTCGAGCATGTTATGTAACTGCCATTGCACAGCATGTAACCCTTTGGGACTGGCCATGTCCACTCAGCGCACTTCCCTGGGGCTGTGTGCAGATTCCTGAGCTTATTGGTAAGTTTGTTCCTTTCTACTGTGGAGCAGCAGTAATCCACAGCGTGGCTGCGCCACAGCCTGGAGGCCTGTTTGCCTGATTTAGGTGGAGGGAAGCCTTCCCAGCGAGTTCAGCTGCTTCCTTTGCCACGGCCTTTGCCTCACATCCCAGCATGGCCCCGCCTTGTGTCTTCAGAGTCTGCACTTAGCTTCACCTGAGAGCTCTCCATTCAGGGCCTGCACCCTCCACGTATGAACTGTCGCCTCGCTTATCTGTCGTGACGCTTCCTGGCATCACTTTTGACGGCCCGAGCTGGGGAGGTCAGGTGGCTTATTGACAATAACCCTCATCTCATGCTCCCTGTCCAAATGTGGATCAGAGAGGTTTAGCAACCTGTCAAACGTTACACATCTGGAAGATGGGCAGAAGCCTGCCCTAGTGAGCTGAAATTATCACAAAGACAGATTCCGAGGATAAAGTAAGAGCCAGGGGGTGGGGAGGCTTTGCCCTGGGCTCTGTGGGGGCTCAGCTCAACCTTGTGCCTCCACCAAAGGGGGCTTGCCCACTGCAGGTGAACATGACATAATTACTGTGGAAGGAACTGCGCCGTCTCACCCAGGGCAGTCAGTTTATCAAGCGCTGACAGTGCATTAGCTAAGTGATCACTAGACTATTAATTTTTTTCCCCAGCCCTTGCCAGGGGTATTACAGTGAAAAATGGCAGCTTAACCGCAGGGAAATTCTTCAGGGTGACAAAAATAAAAATAGCTCTAATTGAAGTTGATAGAAATTATACCCTTTAAAAACACACGTCGGGGTGCACTGGCTATAATGTAAATTAATGCCGGGGCAGGGTTTCTGTCACAGGATCATAGAAACACGATGACAGCCATAGCAAACAGCCTCACGGGGCGTCACATCTGCTTGGTTGCTGCTTGGCTGGGCCTGGCAGTGTCAGGGGAGGTGGCAGGCACAGGCTGGAGGCTGGTGCCCACGGGCCTGCAGATACAACCTTGCCTGCTCATCGATTCCCCACAGAGGGACGAGGGGGCAGGAAGGCACCGCAGGCCCTTCTCGACTCCACACCGGAGAGTGTGGGAATGTCTTGGGTGTCGTCCAGGCCCAGAGGCAGAGGTCGTTGGACCCTTCACAAGCCAAGTCACTGCCCCAGCC
>NW_011888947.1:2315933-2326270 GCF_000151845.1 Pteropus vampyrus
TACACACCCATTTTATGGATGAGGAGATTGAGGCACAGAGGAGATAAGTCAGCTGCCCCAGGTCATGTACCCAGGTGCTGTCATGCTGTCATCCTCAGTCTGTACTATTAACCTTCACGCAAAATTGTCCCCTAGAACAGCCTGGGAAGTTGCAACGGGGCTTAGGGTACTTCCGTTGTACAAAGGTTAAGCAGCTTAATGTAAACAGCTGTTTAGAGGTGAAGCAAGATCCAGGTGGAGGCAACGCCAGAGACTGGGAAGGGTGAAGACCTATCAGTAAGAGGATCAGAAAGGAGAATAAAGTGAGCAGTAAATGGGGAGGGGGAGACAAGGGTGGGTGAGTCAGCCCTTTCCCAGAAGAGAGGGAGAGAGAGATGGAGGGAGGGAGAGGGGAAAGGAGGGAGCTGGTGGGAGAGAGGGAGGGGGTGGGGGGAGGGAAGGCCATGCTGAGCCTGGAAGCTGAAGGCTCCAAGAGGAGGGAGGGACCCTCCCCCTGTCCTCCATCCATTTTCCAGATCTTTATTCCGATACTGGGTTTCTTTTGATCACTATGAAAAAGAAAAAGCACCACTTACACCTGAAGAGCTGCGAGCAGGGGCTGGCGCGACGTGGATGGCAGAGCGAGCGGGGCTGAGAAGGGATGGAGGCGCTGGCTTGCTTTGTGTGTTCTGTCTCGTTGCGAAGATGAATGAGAGCTTAGGGAGGGTTCCGTCACCCCCAAACCTCAGAGGTGGGAAGAACCTGAAATGTCATCTGTCTCATGTTTCTCAAACTCTGGGATGTGTCCCACATGAGAGCAATTTTTAAAAAGGGAAATGGAAGAGAATAAAAAAATACTGGAGTGCATCACATGTAGTAAAAATGTCATTTTGTGAAACTTCTGTTTCCAGTACCAAATGTATTGTCAACATCACCTCAGACCCAAGCACTCAGGACTCCTGCCTCAGGCCCTGTATTTAGAAGCCCTCCCAGCTCTGGCCCTCCCTGAGCTGTCCCAGAGGGCAAGGAGTCTGTGGGGCCAAGGGGTAACCCCGCAGCCCACCCCTGCTCTCAGGTCATGTCCTGGTTCTAGGACCGGGTCTCCCTGCTGGCAGGCCTGGGACCACATCCACAGCCGTGCAGGCCTTCCTCCATTATGTCCTCCTGAGGGGGCTACCTGTTGGGAGAGCCCATCCAAAAGTTGGCCAAGGGCGGTACCGCGGGAGTGTAGGCAGGTGGGCTGGGCGTCCACATGAGTGAAGCCTGTGTGATGAGGAACACGGCGGCCAGGCAAGAAGAGAAGAGAAATGGCACAAGTCTCCATTCATCCCGTGCCCCAACCCTCCAGATGCTCAGGCAAACCTGGGTGTGTGTACGTGTGTGTGTGAGAACATGTGCATTCGTTGCATGTGGATGGCATGTGTGAATATGTGTGTGTGCCTTGTGTGGGCATGCTTAGGCACATGTGTATAGGTCCGTGTGTGTACATACTCTATAGGCATGTGGCTTGTGAGTGAGCATGTGGATGTGCACATGCGAATGCATGTGGGCGTGTGTGTGTGTGTGTGTGTGTGTGTGTGTGTGTGTGCATGCTCGGTTGTGAGTCTCTGTCCCTGCTCAGTAGCTCACAGTCCAGCAGGGTGGAGGGAACTGCCAGGTCTACACCATTCGCCAAGGGGGTGGGTGGTCTGATTCTGTGAGACCTCTGCCCTTCCCTTCCCCCAGGAGTTCCCTTAATGGTGGCATCTGTGAAACTCTGTCTTCAAAGTCTGATGCGCAGATGGGGAACTCCTTGAGCAAACCCTTGCCAATCCCTGGCCCAGAGCCAGGCTTCGTAAACGTTTGTTGAATGAATAATTGATAGAAGAAACAAAGGCTAAAAAATCCAACAGCCAGGCCCCAAACACCACTCAGTTACACATAGCAGAAGGGTTAATGGATGCTGTCAAATAACCTGGCGATCACCAAAGCCTAAGACACAGCCCAGAGACTTCCAAAAGGACCCCCACCCGTACTCCAGCCAGGGCCAGCCCCATGCCAATCTGTCACAGCTCCAAGACACTGGGGACCCAGGAATGCCTGGATCCTCCTTTGTCCAGGTCCTATTAGCCCCGTCCTAGTGCAGTCCCCCGGGGCGGGAGGAGAGATGGCCCTCGCTGCTGCTGCTGCTGGAACCCGCCCCTGGGCCAGCCAGCCACATGATGGAGGCTCTCAAGGGAGCCCTGAGGTGAGCAGGAAACTCTACACGAACATTTACTGGACGTGAGGGCGAAGGCAGTCCAGACCTATTCCTAGACAGCCGCTTCCTCAGAGGCCTCGTGCAAGGTGTGTGCTTTCCTTGGGCCTCAGGGTTCCCACTCTAAAATGGGCATGCCTTTCCTTTCTGATCCCTTCCTCCTTTCCCTCTCTCTCTCGCATCGGCTGTTATTACTACTGTTGCTGTCATTGGTGCAAAGCCTAAGTCCGTCACCTGGCATCAGCATCGGTGGTGGGGGCTCCAGGAGAACCCTGCAGAGGGGTGCTGCCTGGAGGGCAGGTCAGCCTAACAAACATGCATTTTAGATTTAGATGCCTGGTGGGGCTGATCGAGATTCAGGGGGACTAAAGCACCCCAAAGCCTCCCCTTGGCACTGACGTTCCCCAAAAGGGGGTGCCTGGAGGGGGCCCTTGGTGAATGTCCTGAGCAAGCGAGACCAGTAGAAAGGTGGGTCCTGCTGCTCTGTTCATATCACACCAGCCCTGTGAGCAGTGGTAACAGCCCCAATTTACAGACAGGGAAGCTGAGCTTGAGAGGAAGGTGGCCACCGAGGTTCCCCAGCGGGGGAGTGGGGGGAAGAGGATCTAGGCACCAAGCCTAGGCGTGTGCCTCCCTGTTCCTGGTAATGTCCCTCTGCACCCCAAACAACAGCTGCCCGGCATCTTCAGGAGCCTGACCTACGCAGTATAGCCTCCACCTCCACTCCTGCAGCTCAAGAGGCCCAGGCAGGGCGTGGGATCAGCCAGGCTAGGAGCCTGCCAAGGTGCCAACTCACTGGCTCCTGGCTAATTACTCATTTTTGCAAGATCAAAGGTCTTATTTATTAAAAAGCAGATGGAACTTGCCTGTTTGACTCCCTTGGAAACAATGTTAAGACAGTCCGGCCCTCTGTCTCTGAGCCCTGCCCTCTGCCCCAGAGCCCTGCCCTCTGCCTGACCTGGCTATGCAGAGCCAGCCCGTACCAATCCCTCCCCGGGTACCGGCAGCGGGTCAGCTCAGGGATGGGCTCACCAGCACCTCGTACCTCGCCAGTGGTACGCGGCTGGCTGGACTCAGGTAGGACAAGGAGAGCTGGGGTCTCCAGTGAGGGGTCCCACAGCCCCAACTAAGGGTTCCGGTATGAGAGGCCCACCCACACCGAGTGTCCCCGGAGGCCAACGCGCTGCCCCTGTACCTCAGAGCTCAGTCTCCAGTCGGGGTGCCAGGTGAGGCTGGTGCCTCCAAGGATGAGCAGGACTCCAAGGGTCAGAGCCAAGAGGAAGGGAAGCTGAGAAGGCGAGAGCTCCCCAGGCATGGAGCCCCCCAACCCGGTGTGGAAGGACAGCGATGGTGAACGCAGCCAGAAACGGCCCTCAGGAGGGGCTGTGGGCAACAGGGCCGTGATACAGGGGCCTGTACGTGGCTCTCCCCCTACAACCAAGCCCTGCTCCGAAGTGTAGATAACTGTGACTTCCATGTTCTAGATGGTAAAACCAAGGCTACGCGGCCCAAGGCTGCCCAGCTCGAGAACAGCTGCTCCAGCTCAGAATTCATGCTCTCGATCCCTCTGCTCGATTCCCAGGAGGCCTCTGAACCTGACAGTGAGGGGCCAAGGGAGGGCATAGAGCAGTGCCACATCGCATGTGTGAGCAAGGAGAGGCCTGGAGATTAAGGAAGCAGCTTGGTCGCCAACGGGAAAGGCCCAGCGAGAGCGACGAGGAAGCAGAACAGAGAAGGGACTGGATTCTGGGCAATGAAGAGACTTGGTGCCCACAACCTGGGGGAAAAATGATGGTATCCAACCCTAACCTGACCACCCTTGGGTGGGTGAGGTGCACGGACTGTCAACAGAGGTGACGTCTGGCCTTGTCTGGAGACGTTTTTGGTTGTCACAACTGGGGGTGCTATTGGCATCTAGAGGGCAATGCACGGGACGGCACCCTTCCCCCAAAATGTCAGTAGTGCTGAGGCTGAGAAACCAGGGCCAGGGGTTCCCTCGGACCAGAGAAGAACAAGAGAAGAGCACGTGGGGCAAGCGGAAGTGTGATGAGCAGGAGCCTAGAGGACCCCTGTACTTGAGGGAAGTGGTCCCGACAGCAGCGGTCCCCACAGCAGCGGTCCCCAACCTTTTTGGAACCAGGGACCGGTGCTCCTATGAGAATCTAATGCCTGATGATCTGAGGTGCAGCTGAGGCGGTGATGCTAGCCCTGGGGAGCGGCTGCAAATACAGATGAAGCTTTGCTGGCTCACCTGCACTTACCTCCTGCTGAGCAGCCTGGTCCCTAACAGGCCACGGACTGGTACCAGGGGTTGAGGTCCCCTAACCTACAGGATATCCAGGAAGAGAACCACAGGAAGCAGCCGGAAACGTGGGCCCCGGAGGACAGAGGCTACTGTCCCTGAACACTCAGATGTGCCCGCCCACAGAACTCTAAATGCTCATCTCAAGCTAAGCCAGTGAGCCCTTGCGCCCAGCCCAGGAGGGTGGATGTTACTGTGATTGAAACCCTCACCACCCGGCAAAGACATTAGCTGGGAAGAGAAGGGGAGATGACGGGCAAGGGAAGTTTCTGAGGCTGGGTGCGGGGAAACACACCTTCCCCACCCTACTACTCAGATTAAGAATGCAGGAGGTGGGGGGAGGAAATGTGTTCAACAGTCAGAACACACTTTGGCCCTGGTTTCCTCATTGCTGCCAGACTGAAGAAGTAGAGGGGAGGGAAGGGGGAGACAAGGGAGGGGAGGCGGCTTTAATCACATTAATCAAGGGCTCTGGCTTTGGAATTCAACAGAGCTGGCTGTGAATCCCACAGTGTGACCTTGGGCAAGTCACTTCACTTCTCTGAGCCTCTGCTGCCCCATGTGGAAAGTGTAGCCAACCGTGCTCCTTATTTGGAAGGGTTGCTGGAGGACTACATGAGTTAAGAAGTGTAAGGTATCTGGAGTGTGCTCTCCATATGCTTTCATTGATTGGTTTTATTATTTGGAAGAGGAAGAAGGAGAAATTATACCCATGAGTCTATAAACCCAGAAATCAAGGCACACACATCCAGATTTGATGCAGCAGCCCCATCTCATGGCTGACAGCGACATGGCCCTAAAACAGTGGTCCCCAACCTTTCTGGCACCAGGGACAATGTTCCTATGAGAATCTAAGACCTGATGATCTGAGGTGGAGCTGAGGCAGTGATGCTAGCACTGGGGAGCAGCTGCAAATACAGATGAAGCTTCACTCGCCTGCCGCTCACCTCCTGCTGTGTGGCTTGGTTCCTAAGAGGCCACAGACAGTCCCAGTCAGCGGCCTGGGGGTTAGGGATCCCTGCCCTAGAAGACAGCGCATACCAGCATTGCGTTTTTCCACCTCTAGGTATGAATCTTGTTTGATAGCGGCCCCACTGGCTGGATGCGACTGAGAATCTGGGTCCCCCACGCTGTACCAAAGGCTGCCCCTGGGGCTGCTTGTAAAGGAGAGGGGCCCTGCAGCCCTTGCCAGATGTCCAGAGCCCAGAACAGCGCAGTTGACACACTCAGGTGCAACCAAACTGGTCTGGCACCTCAAGTCTCCACATCAAGGCAGGAAGCACCCGGCAGGCACAGCATCACCATAAAGGTGACTCAGGTGTACACAGCCCTTTAATCCAGAGGTCCCAGGGCCTGACATACACGCTCATTAAATGTCTCAGGTATCCACCTGAGGAGGAGATCCTGTGACCACATTTCCTGTGCCAAGCCTTGGTCTGGGCCTTACATTTTCAAGCAAGCTGTAAAGATCATAAGTATTACCCTGTTTTCTACATGCAAAGGCTGAGCTCAGAAAGGTTAGGTATCTTGCCTGAGGTCACACAGCAGGGTATAAACTTGGTCTCTTTAACTCACAATCAGTTTGGTTGGATTAAGGCTTGCCCCATAGTCAGACTGGGAAATTGAGCCATTAACAGTTCCACTGTGCCTTGGACTTTCTATGCAGAGACAGAATGACTTTTACCACTGACTGCAACTCCTCAGACTTCCCAACCAAGCCAGCTGAAGGTCTGATATTTGCCAAAGGTGGACAGGGGGAGTCCGAGAGAGGGTGGAAAATTTGAGGCCGGGCAGATATCATTTTAAAGCATTTTAAATTATAAAATATTTCAAATATACAGAAAGTAACGTAGCAAGCACACGGGTGCCCACCTCTTGCTCATGTGTCTCCTGTCCTGGATCTCATAGAGATGACCACAGCTGTGCAGCCAGCATCCCTGCCTGAGAGCTCTGAGTGCCCCAATGGCTTGCCTGTCTGTGGGACTGGCCCAGGCCTCCCCTTAGGGGCTTGAGGAGTGACCCATGCAAGGCGCCTGCTACTTGGCCTGGGCATCAGTTTCCTGTGGCATCAGTTTCAAGTGACCACAAACTTAGTGCCTTTGAACAGCTCCAATTCATTCTCTTACAGCTCTTGAGGGCAGAAGTCTGACTCCGGTCTCATCGGGCTAAAATCAAGGTGTGGGCAGGGCTGGTTCCTTCTGGAGCTCTAGGGAAGAATTCATTTTCCTTATCTTTTCCAGCTTCCAAAGGTGCCGGCATTCCTTGGCTCGTTGCCCCTTCTTCACATCACTCCGGCCTCTTACTTCTGCCATCGCGTCATACTTCCTTTCCTGTAGCATCCCCCTCTAGTTCCTTCTCATAAGGACCCTGTGATGGCATTGGTCTTACGCTGATAATGCAGGATCATCTTCCCATCTCCAGGTCCTTAAATTAATCACATCTGCAACATTCCTTTTGCCACTTAAGGTCACATAGGCACAGGTTCTGTGGATTAGAACATGGACATCTTGGGGACCAGTATTCAGCCTGGCATAGCAGGCATTTAATAAATATGTCTTTGCATTGGTATTTTCCACTTCTCACCGACACAGGAAGAACATGTGCACCCCATGAGCCCACCAAGGAGACACAGAGCACCTGCGGGTGGAGGTGGGCTAGACGGGGTAACAGCTAAGGGGCCAGAGGACCAGGCTCAGGGCACCAGGGAAAGCCTGCTGGAGAAAGGGGTCTTGCACCTGCCACTCGAGCCCCCAAGACTTACCCACAATGGGGTGGGGGGTTTGTCTGCTCTGCCCGGGAGGGATGCCTGGCCCTGGTTCTCCCGGCACCCCCACCTCCCTGCCTCCAGCCCTCCTTCCCAGGCAGCCCCGGAGTTACTGTTTTAATGAGTTCTTTGCCCTCTAATTAGCAGGTGCGGCTTTGAAAGGAAGCGCCTGGTGTTTACCTTGCATGGAGCCTTTAATAACCGAGCCCAAGGAATGGCGGGCTGGCTCCCTCCTAATCCCCATCTGAACAGCAGTGCTTAATGAGCCTTGGCACAAGCGAACCTTCTCCTGCCCTCTCTCAGGCGCCCCACAGAGCCCCAGGGGCTCGTTACTGAGCAGCTTCAGCCCTGCCAGGAGACACCCCAGCAGCCCAGCCGAGACCAACATGTGCCAGGATCGAGTGGTGTCCCATGAGCCAGCAGGGCACCCCGGCTAACATTTACCAGCACCCACTGGGAGTCCCTTTTTGTCCCAGGCTGTTCTAAGGCTTCACCTGTCCAAGGAGCTGGCATCCTTACTCCAACCCTACTGTCATCCCCATGTCACCCCCCAGAGGGAGATCAGGGCAGTTGAGACCTGTATATACAGGGACTTGGGCACTTCGCAGGTAGGTACTGGGATTAATTTCACACACCAGAGCCCCGAGAGGCAGGCAGTGTTAACCACCATTTTACAGATGAGAAAACCGAGGTCAGAAAAGCAGAAGACTTTGCCGGCAACTATAGGGTGGTGCCGGGACTCCAAATAGCGTCGGTCAAATTCCACAGAACCCAGGGAGCAGGGAGAGGCGTGGGGGCAGGAGGCAGAGTTCAAATGTTAAAACGGTGGCGTCCCCTGAGCCTAGGGGTTGAGGCAAGGACTCTCCTTAGCCTACCACTGAACGTCTGCCCCACTGGAGGGGCCCAGTCTCTGAGGGACATCAGCCACCCTCCAGCAGATCCAGAAGTCTCCTACTGTGAGGCTGGGGGGCAGGGGGCTGCAGGATGTAGCAGGAGGTCTGGATGGCCTTCTCTGTCCCTATTCATCCAATTAGCTGCAGGAGGCCTGGGGTGGAGCTGGGGCCCCAGAAGGAGCAGCCAGCTGCAGGGCCGAGTGGCAGGCCTCCTAAATCACAGGAGAGGCAGAGCCCACAAAAACTTAAGGAGGGGGAGGGGGAGGAAGGGGTGGACACGGGGACCCAGACCCATCATCTCTCTCTAATTCCCTCCCCAATGTACACCCTGCAGGGCCCAAAAAGGGGCCTGCACGCTGAGAAGGAATATTCTAGAACATGGGGGTTTTTTGTTTGTTTTCTTTTGAAATAAATGGATCTGCCTCTGGGTTGCTGGAGGAAGGCAGAAGCGCCTCCCACCTCATTTTGTGCTGTAGTTACCTCCCCCCCTTGCATCTGAATAGCCTGCCAGTCTGCCAGGGGAGCTTGAAAGGCGTTTGGAGTGTTTGGGCGGGAGAGAAAAGGCCTCTTCTGGCTTCCTTTGTTGGTAAAAGCCCCCGCTGGGCCTTTATGTGGCTCAGTCGCTCTTCCTGCAGCCACTGAGACACCTCCAGGAGGGACTCAGGAGGCTAGTCCTCCAGGCCTCTGTCCCTCCTGGGACTTAGGGGTCACCTAGGCCAGCCTGCAGGCCTGTCCACTCCCGCAGGGACTCTGTTTGGAAGAGGAGGGGTCTGCCAACCCTCGCCACCCCAAGTGCTCTGCTGTGCTATGTCCCCTCGTCTGGCAGGACCCAAGCCACCTGGTATTGGTCAGGCAAAGGCAGAGGTTGAGCACCGATTGAACATTTACTGCATGCAGCACTATGGGGTCAACACGGGAGGGAGATGCTGAAGATCTGAGTGGCCTTCGGGGACATGGCCTAGGGGCCAACTGGATTCAGGAGTGGCCAGGCATCTGTGCCAGGCATTTGGGTGGTGGTAGGGGTGGCGCATGACGATAAAGATGACTCAGCCCCTCCTCTCCAGGACCTAAGTTTTCTCCATCTGTAAAATGGGTTTGTGGGGGTGGGCAGGCAACTCATCTAAACACATCTAACCCTGACCCTTTATGTTGCAAGAATAAACAACATTTTCCAAAATGGCCACATCGTTATTTCCTGTCCCACACAATCTTCTACAACCTTCCCATTTTGTCCCTTTCCTTGAACCTGGGCAGGGACAAGGGCTCTGTGATGGCCTCCGCTCATGGCGTATGGCGAAAGCGGCAGGTGCTAGGTGCCCAAGGAGGCTTGGTCATAAAGGTGATATACTTCAGCTTGGCTCTTTCTCTCCGGATATTTGGTTTTGGGACCCAGCCACTGTGCTGTGGAGGAGCCAACGCGGCCAAGCTCCCAGCTGACAGCTTGCCCCAACCTGCCAGCCATGCCAATGTGTCATCCCGGAGGTAGGCCCTCCAGCTCTAGTCGAGCGTGGAGCCTGCCCACCTCGCCCAAATTGTATTTGTGAGCAAAAGCAATGCTTGTTGCTGTTTTCTGCTCGCTGCTGAGTTTAGGGTGGTTGGTCACACAGTACCAGCGCATACCAGGTGCCCACAAATACTTGCTAATGATCGGCTCAAAAAAATGAACTAAAGTTCACACGGTAAGTAGCTCTTAAGTGCCAGGCACTGTTGTAAGTCCTGAACTCATATGCATCCTCGAAGTGTTCATTCTCCTTTTACAGATGAGTACATTGAGCACAGAGAGGTTAAGTAACTCGCTGAGGTCACACAGCCAGAAAATGGTAGAACTGGGATTCAAACCCAGACAGTGGCTCCAGAGTCCTCGTCATTAACCTTTAGGCTTTCCTGCCCCTTCCCCAGTGGTTGTGACAGTACCATGTCCTAAAAAAGCCGGGAGGGCGCTGACTCCAGAAAAATGCTTTCTTTCCAAAGAAAAAATGTTGTCGAGTGCAAACGTTCAGGCCATTTTTCTGTCCCCACGTGAATGTCTTTTAAAGTCAATTTTAAAATATCCTTTACAGGATCATAGGGCCCAGGTTTTGGGTTGAAAACCATGGTCGTGATAGAGCGAGAACTTGGAAGGACAATAACGAGCCCTAGAAGTCAGTGTGGGACATAAAGATA
>NW_011888947.1:2326320-2332337 GCF_000151845.1 Pteropus vampyrus
ACATCTAACCCTGACCCTTTATGTTGCAAGAATAAACAACATTTTCCAAAATGGCCACATCGTTATTTCCTGTCCCACACAATCTTCTACAACCTTCCCATTTTGTCCCTTTCCTTGAACCTGGGCAGGGACAAGGGCTCTGTGATGGCCTCCGCTCATGGCGTATGGCGAAAGCGGCAGGTGCTAGGTGCCCAAGGAGGCTTGGTCATAAAGGTGATATACTTCAGCTTGGCTCTTTCTCTCCGGATATTTGGTTTTGGGACCCAGCCACTGTGCTGTGGAGGAGCCAACGCGGCCAAGCTCCCAGCTGACAGCTTGCCCCAACCTGCCAGCCATGCCAATGTGTCATCCCGGAGGTAGGCCCTCCAGCTCTAGTCGAGCGTGGAGCCTGCCCACCTCGCCCAAATTGTATTTGTGAGCAAAAGCAATGCTTGTTGCTGTTTTCTGCTCGCTGCTGAGTTTAGGGTGGTTGGTCACACAGTACCAGCGCATACCAGGCGCCCACAAATACTTGCTAATGATCGGCTCAAAAAAATGAACTAAAGTTCACACGGTAAGTAGCTCTTACGTGCCAGGCACTGTTGTAAGTACTGAACTCATATGCATCCTCGAAGTGTTCATTCTCCTTTTACAGATGAGTACATTGAGCACAGAGACGTTAAGTAACTCGCTGATTCAAACGCAGACAGTGGCTCCAGAGTCCTCATCTTTAACCTTTAGGCTTTCCTGCCCCTTCCCCAGTGGTTGTGACAGTACCATGTCCTAAAAAAGCCGGGAGGGCGCTGACTCCAGAAAAATGCATTCTTTCCAAAGAAAAAATGTTGTCAAGTGCAAACGTTCAGGCCGTTTTTCTGTCCCCACATGAATGTCTTTTAAAATCAATTTTAAAATATCCTTTACAGGATCATAGGGCCCAGGTTTTGGGTTGAAAACCATGGTCGTGATAGAGCGAGAACTTGGAAGGACAATAACGAGCCCTAGAAGTCAGTGTGGGACATAAAGATAAAAAGCGTGCAGCCCAGGCTTCAGGCAACGCCCTCACCCCGAGACTTCTTACAAACCTGAGACATAATTCCTACATCGTAAAATGCGCTCCTTTAAAGTGTACGACTCAGAAGACTCAAAACCCTGTACAGCTTGACAGCCTCTTTGGAATCAAATTCGCACAAGCTCTGGCCTGCTAGTGCCCCCTGACCTCTAGCCTTTCACCCGAAGGGCAGCTGAAGTACACAGGGGGCCCAGTCTCACTAGCCTGTGGTCTCCAGCAATCATCAGAAGGTTCCAGAAATGCCACACCTTTGTCACTCACTTTGTGTTCTGGCACAAAATTGCCTCGTCAGACCATGTGACCCCGTTTTTGGACCACGAGACTGTGGTCCCTGGTGTTCCAGGCCTACCTGACACTGGCTCCCAAGCCGTTCTCCAAGGTTCCGTCTCTGCCATGAACCACAAATGCTTACAGGCAACAGACAGCGGAGCCCTGTTCTCTCTTCCCTTTCGACAGCTTTTGAGGAGGCTGGAGACACAGTGGAAACAAGCGTGAGCTTTCACCTCAGACCGACCTGGGGCTTGTCCCTCCGGGGTCCCTCACCAGCAGTGACCTCAGCATCGTCTGAGCCTCAATTTCCTTAAATGTAAAATGGAGACAAAGCCCTTCCTGTGTGGAGCTGTCCAGGGGCTGGACAATGTCCCGAGAGCACCATAGCTCAGTGCCTGGACCCAGCAGACCCCCAGAAATGTTAGCTGTTGGCGCAACTGCAATATAAACAGCCCACTGGTCACTGCATGTGGCAAATTCAAGTCTGATTAGGTTTATGTATTTATTTTTCTTTGCAACAGGGTTTGGAAGTGCAAACTGTGTGGCTGCCGGTTACGTTTCCAGAAGGCTCAGGGAGTTCTTAGCCACTCTGGGTGGGCTGCCCCCCTGCCCCTACACCCTTGGCTTTGAGGTGCTGACCTATCAGGCGCTATCAGACCCAGAATGGCCGCCAGGGATGGCAGAGGATGCTCTGTTTCCTGAAATGTGTGCCACGTGACACTGAGCTGGCCTTTGGCGGACGGTAATGTTGAACTTGGAAACTGACACTGCTCCGGAGGCTGGGAGGGTCCACCCAACCTGCCCTTCTGACCTGCGTGTTGCTGGGTGCAGAGCCCTGGGCATCCTTCCACACAAGCCTAGGGCCAGCCCTGAGTAATGGTCACCGAGGCTGCCCGGGAAGGGAGGAGCTGTGGTCAAGCTTGGTGTGGGGACACAGCCCTGGTGCCAGAGAGCCGGATTCCGGGTTTGGCCCTACCCAACTGGTTCAGGGATCTTGGGCGTGTCCTTGACCCTTCCCAGAGCTGCAGTGGCCTCATCTGTAAAACGGGGTTGTTAGTCAATTGGCTCTCCCCCCACTTCAAACAAGAAATAGAGAAAAGCACAACCACTCAGATATAAGGGATGGGAGAGCATGAAGCTGACCTCTTTGCTTCCTCGCTCCTGGTCTTCCCTGTCCTGGACACGAGACGAGGCTCCTCTGCTATGTAAGTCGTTATTTTAAGGACACTGTGGTATTCTGTAAAGCCTGAACACTTGAGTTACATGAGACTTCATTCAGACTGCAGATTAGTTGAGTACCTGCTAGGTGCCAGGAACTGTTCCAAGAGCTGAGATATTGCTATGAACAAGACAGACAGGGTCCCTGGGCTCCAGACTCCTAAAGACAGAAAGATCTCTATGAAATGTGATAAGATATACACAATATGAAACATACGATCTACAGGAGTAAGTGGCATGAAGGAAACTAAAGCCACGTAAAGATCAAGTGATGGAGTGTGTAATTTCTAGGAGAGCATTTGAGGAGACTCGTGAGGGAGTTCTGAGTGCCTTTCAGGCAGGGGGAGCAGCAGGTGCAAAGGCCCTGAGGTGCTTTGGAGGAGTGGCAAGGAGTGTGTGGCTAAGGCAGCCGAGGAGAGAGGGAAGAAAGGGGGCGGGAGATTGAGCTAAGGGGTCCAATCACAGCTTGGCAGGCTAAATGTCCTGGGTCGAATAGCATCCCCACCAACTCATGCCCCCCTAGAACCTCAGGATGTCCCCTTATTTGGAAATAAAGTCTTTGCGGATATAATCAGTGGATTATATCCTATGAAAGTATCTTTATCAGAAGAGGAGAGGACGGACAGAGGCAAGGCCAGGTGAAGACAGAGGTAGAGGTTGGAGGGATGCGGCCACAAGCCAAGGAACAGCACAGTCTCCAGGAGCTGGAAGAGGCAGGAAAGATTCTCTCATGCTCCCCTAGAGCTTTCAGAGGGAGCAAAGCCCAGCTGACACCTTGATTTTGGACTCTGGCTCCCAGGACACTGAGAGGATAGATTCCTGTTGTCTAAGCCCTCAGTTTGTGGTCATTTGTGGCCGTTCCAGGGACCTCTGACGCCCAGGGAAGGACTTCAGTTTTATCTGGGGTGAGATTGGGGTCAACACGGACTATGAGCTTGGGCATGGCATGGTCTGATTCGCATGTGAAAGGGTTGTGTTGCGTCATGGTGCTCTACCGGGCTCCTGGCCTCAGAGGAAGATAATGCGAGCAGCATTCTGGGAGAGAAAAAAGAAAAACCGCTTATTGGCTGTGGTCACCCAAGAGCCCTCTAGTGACACATGTCTGCTAAGCCACCCACATCTCACAAGCCAGCTTCCTCCGTGGGAGGGTGACCAGGGCCCCACCTGGGTGGGGCCATAGCGTCCTACCCCACTCTCCACCCAGGCCCCTCCAGAGGGCACTGACACCAGGAATAAGCAGCAAAATGGATTCCCCGGCCCTGACTAGTTCTCCCTGTTGCCTTATTTAAAGTTTCCCAGACAGAATTTCTCCTCTGAAAAGTTGAAGCCTGTCATTATCCATCTGAGAACCTGTAATTTTTTTTTAAAGAACGCAGCCCAGAAGGAGAAATGAGTCAGTTGGGTAGCGTTAGCTACACGTTTTGCCTGGGGACGAGGTGAATAGAGACAGGGATGGAGGGAAGGTCATCCACTGACTCAACGAGCATTTATGAAGCACCTTATGTTTGCCAGGCACTTTGCTAGGTGTTTTGACAAATGCAGCTTCAATTCTGTTCGACACAGTTTTGCTAAATGTACACAATTTGTGAAAAGGCCTTCAAGGAAGGTGAAAAAAGAGTGAGATCCAAAGCCCAGCTGGAATAACTGGGTACAAGGCAGAATGTACAAATACCCACAAGATAGGCCTCTAAGAGGTCACAGTGAAGTTTAGAGGGAACACGGTGAAGTAACATTGGATCTGACATTCGAGGCCGCTGTGAACTTGGTGTTCTGGAGAGACCCTCAGCTTGCTCATCTGTGAAATGTTCATGATAATGGCTGCCCAAGACCTTGCAGGGTAACCGCCAAGCTCAAATGGGATGTGGCCAGAGAACCTATCCTATAGTTAGCTCATCGGTCCAACGTGCAACACCCTACCCCGCCTCACCTCAGCCGGATCCAGGGAAGGGAGAGGACACAGGACGGGGCCATCTGAGCCCCTGGGTCCTCTTGGCCCTGCTGGCTCCTTAAGAACGCTGCCTGACCCATCAGCCACAGTGCTTAGGGATGCTGTGAGGTTGCTGGGCCATTTCAGAGGCAAGAACATTAAGGCCCAAGGTCACTGAATGACAGACAGATCAACATCGTGGCTGAGATTTTCAAAAGCTAAGGGGGCTCAAGTCTTGGCAATAAATCCCTCCTCCCAATGTGTCTCCTGGCACCAGCTTTGGGGGTGGTCGTGGGGAGGGAGGAGCTAAGAAGCTATCCCCTCACTGGCGGTTTGCTACAGAGCCTGTCTGGTGATCTTGGTGTGGCTGCGCCAACACCACCACCAACAGTGACCTCAATGACAGCTCCTGCTCCGTGTGTGTGCCCCGTGCCTGCCACTGCTCTGAGTGCTTTCAGACACCACTCACTCAGTCACCATAGTCATCCCCATTCTGTAGATGAGAAAACTGAGTCACAAGGCGGCTCAATGACTTGTCTTCCAGGGGCAGCCAAACACCAGTGAGAGACGCCCCTAAAAGGGTCCCATTCTTCCTGCTTACAAAGGGCTGTCTCTCCTAAGGGGCCTGGAGGTGGGTGCCCCATGCCAAGACACCCTGCCCACCCAGATGCAGGTCCCCACAGCCCCACCCCTAAATCTGAGAGGGCCTCATGTTGCTACTCAACTGCCCTATTCAAACCCTGCTCTGTCTCACTGCCAGACCTTTGTAGATGCTGCTCTCCCTGCCTGGAATGCCAGCCTCTCTCTTTCCCAGCTTTCTAGAACCTTCTCAGTTCTTCTGAGGCCCTCCTTAGGCCCCATCTTTCCTGGGACCCCCAGCCCTAGGATGATATTCAAACACTTTACAACTGGTAAGGTAGGCAGGGCTTTTGTCTTAGTTTGGGGTCCCCAGAAGCAGACCCTGAGACAAGGCCTGCAGTGAAAATCATTGATTTGGGATGGACCCAGATGCATGGGTGGGGGGTGGGACAAGAAGCAAAAGAGCCAGTGTGGGGTGCTTTGCTGCTCATTAGGCTGTACTGTGGGTGACTAGGGCTCAATCCCACTTGAGGGGGCTAGTGGCTGTGTAGATCAGGTTGTGCCATCTGAGTGGGAGGAGGTGGGAGGACTTGCCCAGCACCTCTTGTTGGCTGCTGGGCTGAGAGCTGCTCCAGGGACACTGTTCCATGGTGCCATTGGCAGAGAACTCAGAGAAAGACCTCAGGGTAGAAAGTGTGGGCAAGCCCCAAAACCCTGTGAACCAAGTGTAGGTTGTCACTGCTTACAGGTACTGACTAACCAGATCAGAGGTCTGCTGCGAGTGGCAGGAGGGCCCAGCAGCACCTGCCAGTGGCGTGTGAGCCCCGACTTCATAAATGCTCCCACCAGACAAAGGCCCAGTCATGTTCCTATGCTGTCCTCAGAGCACGATACCTGCACAGCACACAGTAGGTGCTCAGTAAATGCTCATGGCTAAGTAAACACATAGCAGATGAAGTGAGAGACCTTTCCACA
>NW_011888947.1:2334492-2342640 GCF_000151845.1 Pteropus vampyrus
GATAAGTGTGGCCACCAGCCTCCCGTCCCTCGCTGTCAACCTGCCCCTTTGTCTCCTCCGTTGTCAAAAGCGAACTCTGCAGAGGTGCCCTTGGAAGTTCTTGGAGGAAGATGCTAAAGACAGAGGTCACTGGGCACCTGGGCCGCTTCTGTCCAGAGTGGGCAGCACTGGGTGCCTGGGCGTTAGCTGGGCCCTTGCTTTGTCCTGGACACGCACAGCAGATTTTTCTGAGCTGTCTCTGATTTGAAACACTGTGACCAGTTGTCTTTCCAAACCCAAATATCCTGGATGTTCCGCTAGGTCAGCAAACAGCAAATGCAGGGACTGCGCCAGTTTCCATCTCGATCAAGATACGAAGGCTCAGAACTCTTAGCGGGGAAGCAGGAGCCCCCGCACTGCCCCGTCTCTCCCACCAGATGCCCTGGAAGATATACAGGAAACAGAAACCACACTGGTGCCTGCCCTCGAGGGATCTTGTCTGAGATAAGACTCCAGAAACAGCAGGAGGAAAAGGCAAGCCGGGGAGAGCTAAGCGTCGAGTGATGGAGTAGAGACAGCTCAACACTGTGGGTTTCCTAAAGAGCGGTGAGCTAGGCTCGTGGAGCCACCTGGGAGCACACGCGAGGAGGCGGGAGAAGACTGAGGGAGCCTGTGTGTACCTGTATGTGTGCGCATATGTGCACGCGCGTGCACGCGAACATGTACTTGCACGTGTGTAGGGGACAGTAGGGCAGCCAACCTGGCTCCTTCCAAGGCTTGCGGCCTCCCTAGGCCTCACTGTGCCTACCAACCTCCATCTGGCCCCCAGCTGTCCTCTGCCCAGTGCTGGGCCAGGTCACAGCGTGCCATGTGCGCTTCACCTCCACTCTCCACCCATGAGTTGTGAGCTTAAAAATGAATACCAAGAAAAAATATGAATACCTAGAGCAGTGTAAAGAACTTTCCAAAGGGTTCCTGGAAGGTGGCAGCATTCATGCCCCCGATTTGGGTGAGGCACGTGCAATGGGCCTCTGGGTCTGGGCTGCTTTTGTGGCACTTGTTAACAGAATAACCTCTTTTCCTTTTCTCTTTCTTCTCTCAGTTCCATGAGGTGCTGCCAAGGAGGAAGGCATGTGGACAGGAGGGGCCCCCTCTCTGAGCCAGGCTATACCTCTCCTCCTCCCTCACACAGCTGGGACCAGTACAGTATCACATCATCCCAGGACCTGCTCACTTCTCTTTGGTCCCCCAGCCTCAAGCCCAATGCGCAGGTATGGAGACCTAGCAGGCCCAGAGTGGGCATTGCCAGCTGAGCCCAGGCTGGAGGGTGGTAGAGGCCAGGACTTGGCCACAAGAGCAGCTTAGCAGCTCCTGCATCCCTTCACCATAACTGTCCAACAGTCCAGGCCTCGGGGACAGCCCAGCTTCAGCCCTCGGTGCCCGCCTGAGCTGGCTCCAGAGTCCTGCTTTCGGCCTAAGGCCTTGTTCCTCTGGCCCAATGCCCCTCCAGCTGTCCCGGGGTGACCAGCAGGGCAGGAAACCCTCTCACAACAAGCAAAGGATGGGGGAAGGCAGGAAGGAGAACTGGGGGCAAGGGTGGGATTATTCTGCTTGGCTTCCTCGGAGCTGACATGAAAGGGGCTGTTGTCCGTGAGAGAGAGAAGTCCAAGATGGCCTGGCCCCGACCCAACCAGGCAGGCCATCCTAGGACATCCACCAGGGTGGTCTTCAGGCGGGGCGGCCCCCAAACATGGAACCACATGGGACAAGGGTCGAGCAAGGTGTCTCGGAGGCTTTGAAGAGGAGAGACACAGCAGTAGGGGACCGGCCTGAGAAGCAGGGGGGCGGGAAGGCACCGCTAGGAAAACATCAGGGATCAACAGCCCTCATGTGCTGTTCCCCGGATGGAGAGACAAGCATGGCCAAGAAGGCACAGAGCAGGGACTTGAACCCAGAGCGTACCGGGCGGCGCGAACGCCCAGCTGTGGTCTCAGGGACAAGAGGCCACTGCTGGGCCTGTCCCTCCCCCTCTAAGGCACCACGGGCTTCTTTCCTGTCAGGATGGTGGAGCAGCTCTGCCCCATGGCCGGTATCAGTCCTCAGGGCCTCTCTGAGCATCTATCTGCGTGTGGCCCTGACGCCCCTTCATCTGCTCGGTGGCTCAGCACATGGGGAATCACTCCAGTCCAGCCAGGTTTGGACCACAATGGGAGAGGGGGCCTCAGGTGTCCCTTCTCTGAGACCGGCTTCAAAATGGATGGATAAGACCTTTCCCTCCCCCTCCTGCTTGCACTGGGGTGAACAGTGACCCCACCACCTTGCCGTGTCCTCCCAGAACCTGTGACTGTGACCTGATTCAGAAAGGTCTTTGTAGATGAAATCGAGTTAAGATGAAGTCAGCCTGGATTGGGGTGAGCCCTGAATCCAATGACAGATGTCCTTTTAAGAGAAAGGCAGAGGGAGATTTGGGGACACAGAGAGATAGAGAGGAGAAACCAGGTGATGATGGAGGCAGAGGTTGGAGGGATGTGGCCACAAGCCAAGGAAAACCTGGAGACCCCAGATGCCCTGGCAGGGAGCCCACTGCCTAGCAGAGGGGAGGGGGCACCTCCTCTTATGTCAGCATCAGTGGGATTTAGGTCTCAGCCATCTATTGCAGAGGAGAGCCCAAGAAACGGGGTGTTTGTTGGGCCTTGGAATGTGAGCCTGGTAACAAGGAGCAGGCTGTTCCTCCCCTCCCGGCCATGCCCCTCGCAGTCAGATCGCTGGAAGGCCAGCTAATCCTTCCTGACAGATCCACCGCGGCAGAGAAAGGCAGGCCAGGGCCATATTTATCTCAAATTACTCCTGCCAGGGAGGTTCTGAAGTTTGAGGGTACTGAAGGAAACGAGGCCTCTCTGTGTGTGCCCCAGGAAGTGCCCAATCCTCTGATCAGACTGGGACTCAGGGCTTTGGCTGTGAAGTGTGAGAGCTCTTACAGTGGGGGGCGTACTGCCAGTTGGTAGGGGCGGACAGTCCACCTGGCTGCATGACCTGGAGCCCTGCCTTGGGTGCTAAGCAGAGTGGGTGGGCTGGGAAGACAGAGCCGGAAGAGGAGCGCAGGCCACCGCTAGCCTGAGTACCCTCCCTGGGTGTCCTGACTGGCACGTGCCTTTTCCAGATGGGGCTGGAACCCCCTTCCCAGACTGGCATGCTCCGGCTTCCCCCATCTCAACTTCACGGGCCTTGGCAGTCCCCACTGCCACTGGTCAGCCTGGGCCTGGGATGGCTGACAAATGAGGCCCAGGTGCCAGGGTGCAGGGGGAGGAGCGGGGCATGTGGGGGTGTAGATGAGAGAGTCTAATAGGGCAGGAGTGAGTGATGAGGACAAAGGGAAAAGGCAGGGGGGTGATGAAAAGAAGAGAGAAGGTGGAAGAGAGGAAGGAAGACTAATCCCAGACATAACATGAAGGGTGGGTAATGATAATATTAATGAGAATGATGGTTTCATAAAAATAGCTATTATTTCTCGAGTTCTGCTGGCTGGTTTATACATATTAACACACAGCCATCCATCGAGGGTAGCCATGCCTCTTCTTCCCATTTCCCTGATGATCAAACCAAGGTCCACAGCAGTTATAGGCACCAAAATTGAGGGTGCTGCTCAGGATTAATGGGGCTCCCGATTCTTGAGCCCTCCTTGAGTCTTCTTCTGTTACTGACAACACAGCTCTGCTTGGGCCACCCTGCAGGAGGCAGCTGCTGGGGGAGCTGGCAGGAGGCGCAAGGCCGAGGGTGGGCCCCCCCCAGTCCAGCCCAGCTGAGCACCCGGTGGTGGGTCAGGGGTGAGGCGGCGCTAAGTGGCTTATGCTCCGTGCAGAGGCCAACTGACAGACGGCTGGATTAACAAAGACGCGTTCTGTTCCCGGGCAGGTCATGTGGAAAGCACAGCCACGACCCCTGTCACTTCTCCTTTTTTCTTTTTTTGTAAGAAGAGATGTTTGTTCCTGAGCCTGGGCGAAGGAGGGGGGGCGCCCGCCTCTTCGCCAGCTGTAACCACATCAACTGCTGTGGGCACAATGGATGCTTCTCGGCCGCGTCCACCCCTCGCCCCAAAGCCCCAACCCCAGGCCACCAGCCGGCCCAGCACACAGGCCTCAGCCTGCTGCCCAGCTTTGCAGCAGAGCGACGCTCCTGAGTGCCAGCTCGCAGAGCAGCAGCTGAAAATGGATCATTAGCCCCAAATGGAGCCTGCAGAGAAGGGGGCAGCGGGCGGGCAGGCCCTGGCAGCTGTGGATGCTGCTCCCCGCCTGATCCCTGGAGGGACAAAGAAGGGTTACTGCCGCCTGCCCGGCCCCTTTGATCACATGCTGCAATGATGCTATTTTGGATATTCCCAGTTAAATAAAATATATGCTTAAAATGAATCTCAGCCTTTTCTTCTTACATTTAAAATGTGGTTACTTGGCGATTTGACATTACTTAGATGGCTGGTGTCCTACTTCTATTGGGCAGCCCGAATCTAGTGCTACGCTAATCAGAGTGGTCCAGGCGCAAAGCATCAGCATCCCCTGGGAGTTTATTAGAAATGCAGATTTCAGGTCCCCATCCAGGCCTATAGGATCAAATCCCAACTCCCAGGACAGCCCTGGAGCCCCACAACCACTGTACGTGTGACCTGTCGCCAAAGTGAATCGGGCTTCCCTCACTGCCACGTGTTCACCTGAGCTCTTGCCAAAACCCAGATCAGCGGAAATGCCTCTATTCGAGGCAGCACAGTCTCCGGTTGGGGGAAGTTTCTCTTGTGGGTTATGGTAGCAGAAAATATGATCTTAGAATGCTGAACTTGCCCTGGTTTCTACAGAGAACTTCTGGTCAAAAACTCTCTGATTTAGACTAAATGAATTCAGCCTGGCTTGCAGGATTCAAGAACTGTGTTACTAAGAGCCTTCCACAGGCAAAGAGTTTAAAATGTATATATTTCTTTTCTTCTTCTTCTTCTTTTTTTTTTTTTTTTTGGAGATATATATATATATATATATATATATATATATATATATACATATAACACATATATAGCAATGTCAAGCCAGGCTTGGTTCTTGAAGATCTTTGGTTTTAATAGATAAGAAAGATAAGAAACAGATAAAAAAGAGTTCTCATTAAGCACTGACTGTAGCAGGTAAGTTGACAGTTGCTTTCAAAGTTCTTGCGGAGTCTGTTTTCTCCAGGAGTTTAAAACGAGTGCCTGTATTCTTGTCTGTCATTAGCACTACGCTTTGTGGCTTAAAATGGGTGCTGATATTTGAGGATGGCATCATAGGCCTGGGAAGCTGAGAGGCTGTCTGTTTTGACACTTAATCTAGTGTCTTAAGAAATAGGATGTGTCCTCTTTCCTGGCTGACCCAAAAGGTTCCTTCAGGATCCTGGGGCCCATGGCATCGTGGGGGCAGTCAGCCCTTTCTACCCCTTGGCTCTGGCCACCCCAAGGGCCTGGCTGTCACCTCTCGGAGCCAAGGGCAGAGGAACTGTGCATGCAGTGAGGTCTTCAGAGTTCCTTCGGATATCTCCTTTGAATTTAGAGAGGTAGTAGCTCTAAATTCTAGTTCAAAAATGAGGAAACCGAGACTCCGACACTTATTCAGGGTCTCCCCAAAGTTCGTGGCTGAATCCCCCTTGTGCCTCCCTCCCACCCTGGAGGAGGCCGTCAGTGCTGCTAGCACAGGGCTGGGGAGGAAGTAACCACATCTTTGCCTGTGTATCAAGGACCCACTATTCACTTCAACAGAGCTGAATCCCAAATTCTCAGACTCCCAGGTAATGGTGAGCTGCGAAGAATGAACTGCCCAGAGAGGTCTGGCCTCTGCCCTTGGCTCCGAGAGGTGACAGCCAGGTCCTTGGGGTGGCCTGCTGGATAAGAGCCGCTCTGTTTACCTGAGGCCTTGAGCCATGCCATATAGTCTATACTTCGATGTGATTTATGGTGGGGGTCTTGGCCACCTCCAAAGGGCTAGGGGCTAAGGTCACCCACGTGAGTGGTCTGCCACGTCTTTGTGACCGAGCCCCAATAAAAAGTCTGGATGCCAAGGGCCTTATGAGCGTCCTAGGTGTGACACTCTGTGTGTATGTCGCCATCATTGGCATGAGCACTTAACGCTGCCCTGACTCCACTGGGAGAGGACACCTGGGAGCTGTATGCCTCGACCCCTCCTGGGCTTGCCCCATGTGCCTCTGCCCTTGGCTGTTTTTGGTTTGGATCCTTTTGCTGTCATAGACCATAACCATAGGTATCACAGCTCTCAGCTTTGAGTTCTGAGTCCTTCTAGCAAATTATCGGACCTGAGAGTAGTCTCGGGGAACCCCCAGCTCTGCTCTGATGGGAGAGGTGGGGGCAGTCTTGTGGATGGCTCCGAACCTTGTAGATGGCTAAACCATAGAGCACAGAGAAGAAACAAAAGAAAGGCATAGTCCCTGGCAAAAAGCCGCCAGATCTGATGGGGAGGTTACCTGCTCCCACCCTGCATGCCATTTGAAGTCCCTTAGAAGCCATACATCAGCAGGTGAGCCATGTCTGAGCTTCCTCCACGCTGGGGAGGCAGCAGGTCTGCTACAGCCTCTCTGTGTGGACTGAGCACAAACCCTGCCCGAACTCTGCTGCTGGGTCCACACTGTGGAACTCCTTCACCCGCCCTCACCTGCCAGGTGCTGGGGTCCCACCCCGGCACTCAGGGCTGGACTCTTACATGGCGTGAGCTGCGTTTGGACACCGGGCCCCTTCTCTCCCAGAGCGGAGCCTGTGTCCCAGGGCGCGATAGGAAGGAGCACTGGAAACCAGAACACCCAAGCTGTGCATCACCCCTCTCCCTCTGTGAACTGGCTTTCTGCAGGGCCGCTCTTGGTGGAAAATGCTCGGCCTAAAAGCCACTCCATCCACCCACCACTCCCTCGAATCTGCCTCTGTGTGGCCTTGCCCAGTGCCAAAGGCAGCCTACTCTCTGGTTGGCCTCAAATTGCTAGAAAGTTCCTTCCCTACTGAGTCAAAGTCTTTCTCCAGGAACCCCACCCTCGGTCTGAGGTAGCCCTTGGCTCCACCCAGAATACATCTACTTACTCTCCGTACAACGCATCCAAGGTGTAGGAATGGCCGCCAGGCCTCCTGTGATTGCGCTTCTGTGACCCCCTTAGCTTCCTCCAATGGCATGGCTTCTGGCACTCAGCATCCTGCCTGACCTCTTTCCCCAGATCTGTTTTTTGGGTCAGTGATCCACGGCAAGGGCACCTGCCCTCCTGTCCTGTCCTGTCCTGAGCAGGGGGGATTAGGAAACGTAGCTGGGTAGGAACGCGGCCAGAGCTGGAAGGTGTTTGGGAGACACTTGCGGCCAATAAACTATTGGAGGAAGGTTCTCTCTCTGTTTTAGCACAGCAATTCCTAACCCTGGCTGCACATCAGAACCACTGGGTAACTTCACACAACACTGATGCCTGAGGGCCATGGTCAGAGATTGCCGTTTAGTTGGTCTGGGCGCGGGGGGTGGGGGCGGGGGGAAGGGCAGGGCATCAGTATTTTGCGAACAGCTCCCTAGGTGGTTGTCACATGCAGCTGGAGTCTAGAACCACTGCTCCTCGGTCCCTGCTAAGTGGGGAGACCCTGGAGACCCCGCCCCCCCAGGAGCAGCCTGGCCTGGGCAGGGCCCACCAGCAACCCACCAGGACGCCCCTGCAGTCCAGGTAGGTTTATCTCACTGTCAGCAGCAAGAGGCATGTGCCCAGGAAGCACAGTGTGTCCCATAAGGGGAGCGGAGCTGGGCCACGGGTGAAGGGGCAGCTGTAACAGGACTGGGCTGGGCGACATGGCTTCAAGCTCGCTTTAGGGAAGTGGGGCTCGCTCTGGGCTGTCCTAAAGCAGGCTCTGTTTGGTGATGGGGGAATCTTAATTTTTTCTAGGAGCTATAGTTAGTTGTACTGGCTAAGGAGGAAGAGCAAGTGACACTAGTGGACGAGGTGACATTCAGTCACCTTGTGGTTGTCTTGTTCCCGGTGAGGTCATGAATGCCCTAGCCTGTCCTGCCAGGGGGCCATGATGTTCCCCGCCTAATACACCGAGCCACAACAATGGGTAAGACTCAGAACTGACCTCAGGGAGCAAACAGTGCTCTCAGGCTGAGATATATGGGCCCCCTCTTGGGAATT
>NW_011888947.1:2342956-2352855 GCF_000151845.1 Pteropus vampyrus
GGGGGGTGGGGGCGGGGGGGAGGGCAGGGCATCAGTATTTTGCGAACAGCTCCCTAGGTGGTTGTCACATGCAGCTGGAGTCTAGAACCACTGCTCCTCGGTCCCTGCTAAGTTGGGAGACCCTGGAGACCCCGTTCCCCGGGAGCAGCCTGGCCTGGGCAGGACTCACCAGCAACCCACCAGGACGCCCCTGTAGTCCAGGTAGGTTTATCTCACTGTCAGCAGCAGAGGCATGTGCCCAGGAAGCACAGTGTGTCTCATAAGGGGAGCGGAGCTGGGCCACGGGTGAAGAGGCAGCTGTAACAGGACTGGGCTGGGCGACATGGCCTCAAGCTCGCTTTAGGGAAGTGGGGCTCGCTCTGGGCTGTCCTAAAGCAGGCTCTGTTTGGTGATGGGGGAATTTTAATTTTTTCTAGGAGCTATAGTTGTACTGGCTAAGGAGGAAGAGCAAGTGACACTAGTGGACGAGGTGACATTCAGTCACCTTGTGGTTGTCTTGTTCCCAGTGAGGTCATGAATGCCCTAGCCTGTCCTGCCAAGGGGGCCATGATGTTCCCCGCCTAATACACCGAGCCACAACAATGGGTAAGACTCAGAACTGACCTCAGGGAGCAAACAGTGCTCTCAGGCTGAGATATATGGGCCCCCTCTTGGGAATTATCAGGAGCTCTTGTGAAAAATGCAGATTACTGGGCCCCAACTCATACCTTTTGAATCAGCAGCTCTGAGGGCAAGGCCCTGTAACCTACATTGTAAACTAGCATGGCTGGTGATTCTGATGCATAAGCGCATTTGAGAACTGCTGGCATTAGAGCAGAAAATTATGTCCTCTCATTCGATGCTAGAGAAAGGTCTTCCTGCCTGAGCCTCGCCCCCACCGTGTTCTGTCCATGAAAAGCCTTGACAGCAGTACGCTGTGGGTGTGGGGAGCTCGTGAGTCATTTGTGGCTGATGGTCATTCAGTAAACTGGGCAGACAAGAGAGTCATTAAGGTCCTCGCTTAACGCAATAACGAATTCATTGAATTCTGATAAGGTCGTCCCTGAGCAGGTGGGATAAATCGTGGCTGATCTCTTGTCAGGACGACTCTGAGTCATCCTGGATTAAATTAATAATGATTAATTGGGGCTCCTGAAAGCTGAGCCGCCGAGCGAAGATTAGAGTGTGCATTCGAGCTCGCTCTCTCTCCCTTTTATTTCCTCTCTTCCTTCTTGAGCTGCGTCTCCTCCCCCAGGTGACATTCTAAGAGGGGAAATTGGAAGTGGAAGATTTGGAGATCTGGGGCAGCCATTAACAGCTGTTCAGAGGGCCGCCTGCAGCTGAGCTGGCAGGGAGGTCTGGGAGGGTCCCTGCCTCAAGAGTTCTGGGTTTTGTGTTCTGACCCACCGGGCAGAGCTATCTGCCTGAGTCACGGAACCCGGATCGGCTTGTTCCTCCCTCTCGCCATCGTAGCCTGCTCAGGCTGGTATGCACCTGGATTCCCAGGCAGGTCTTGACTACTGGATCCCGGAGGTGGATGGGCAGAGTTGGAGCAAGGTTGTGGGCTCCTGGCTGTGCTCGTTTCATGAGACAAACATCAGGGCCTCACACCCAGGCTGACGCTGCTGCCTATGGGGAGACCCCTCTGCCCTGCCCTGGAGACCCAGGGAGACAGGGCCTGGCTTCAAGGGCACAGAGAGATGAGACACAGAGCTGGAGGGACGGATGGTGGTCAGATAGCACCGTCCCGACCTCTACATCACAGCTTAGTCCTAGCTTAGTCCTGACAGCGCTATTTTGGTGGGTTTCCTTTCTGTTGCCCATTGCGGGTGGCCTGGGATAAAGCTAATCGCTCCCACCACCAGGCCCCGCTTGTCCTATTTTATCTAAAGTGTGGCTTGTGCAGGTGAGGGCAGAAACAGTCTGTGCTCAGTGGCAGACTTTTGGGAGGAGATTGCATTTTCTGGAAACCGCTCATTACTCCCAGAACCCACCTCCCAGGGACACACACACCCCCATTCCAGGGGACTCTTCAACTGCCCCCAGGAATTCCATGCACCCCGCCCCCCAACCGTGCAGGCTGCTTCTGCCAGCTGCCTGGGTTATTAGCAAACATTTGTGGAGGGCACCACTCTGCTGGGCTCGTTAAATGCAACACGGTCTCGACTTGGGAGGTTTAACCATAAACATTCCTGCAGCGGGCTTGGCAATCTCCCTGACGCCGACGCCAAGGCGCCATGTGAGGTGAGGGGAAGGGGGTCCTGGCCAAGCCCTATGGGTCTGGGAAGGTTTTGTGCCACTTCAGAGGGCCGGCAGCTAGAACTGTGTGGGAAGTCTGTGCAGGGGGAGGATGTTGAGAACGGGGTGAAGGTAGCCCCTGGGGAAGAGCCAACTCTGGACCCTCTCACCCTCCCATCCCACACTCCAGAAGGGCCAGGGAGGTGACAATCCTGCAGTACTGGCTCATGGGGACCAGCCGCCTGGCTGCAACTCCTCTGCCTGTGTCTCCCCATCTTCTAACCCTACCACACCCCCCAAAGAAATAAGAGGCAGGCTGCTGGGGAGTTTAAGGTATGGAGCGTAGAGTGCAACCACCTGGGTGTGTCCCAGCTCAGTGGCACACTAGATCGGTGGGCAGGGCCAGGTTACTTAACTTCGTAAATCCTCGGTTTTCTCATCTATGACATGGAGCGAGGCTGCATCTAAATCAGAGGGCCGTTGTGAGAACTAAGGCAGGTGCATAGTGACTGCTCAAAAAAACTAATCCTTAACAGATGAATAGATAAACAAAATATAGCCCATACATACAGTGGAATATTACTCAGCCATGAAAAGGAATGAAGTTCTGACATAAGCTATAATATGGATGAACCTGGAAAACATCATGCTGAGTGAAAGAGGCCAGGCACAAATGGACAACTATTACATGATTCTATTTATGACATATCTGGAACAGGCAAATTCATAGAGACAGAAAGTAGATTTGAGATTACCAGGAGCTGGTTGGAGGGAGATGGGGAATTATTACTGAATGAGTACAGAATTTCTGTTTGGAAAGAGAAAGTTCTAGAGATGGATGGCAGTGATGGTTGTACAACATGGTGAATGTAATTGATGCCACTGAATTGTATACTTAATGGTTAAAGTGGCAAGTTTTACATGATATATATTTTAACATAATAAAAATGTAATTAAATCTACAGTTAAAACCATTTTAATTTCTGCAGAGCAAGGGGTAGGGCAGAGGCCTCAAACTGAACATGCTGCCCTTGCATCTTAAAAGCAGGAGCAAGCTCACTGGTCCCTCAGAGGCGGGCCCACTCTAGGACACTCCCTGCGACCTTAGGCACATCCCTTGGCCTCACTTATCTCTAAGGCAGAAGTGGGCATGGAGGCTGCCTGAGCTTTCCCTGAGGCCAGGTGAGGGCTGGCTGGCTGGTGGCACACAGGAAGGCCGAATGGGACAAAAAGGCAGCCAGGGACAGAAGCCTGGGTCCTGCCACCCACCAGCTTGCTGCCCTGAAGACACATGAATTTTGCCGTGCCGGACTCAGTGCCCTGGACATGCAGGACCAAACCCATTAACCACCAAGGTACTGTTTGGCCCATCATGTTTTCTAGACTTGCCAGGTCAACCCCAAATGCAATTTTAGTCCCTAAATATGAGACGGTGCACATATAACTGCATGAAGTTTGATTACTTTCCACCATGGCACGTGTTCACTAAACAAATTTGCTGACCAGAGGCTATGCCCTACACCTGGAAAATACAGCCACGAAATGTCAGGAGGACACACAGACAGATAGGGACGGGGTGGAGTCATCAACTACAGGTGACTGGGGAGGACCGGCTATGCCAGCTGAGAAGGAAAATTGTCCAACACCATGTACGTAAATATCAAGACTCCCTTTGAGCCCACTCCCGAAAGTTCTGCCCTATCCGCAGCCAAGTGTCCATGCCCTACTCATGACATCAACAGGGCTTGAATCTGTTTGTTCTAAAATATATGATGTCTCTTTTTCAGGGCCAGACAAAGAGATGCTCCTCCCAGAGGCCATTTCTCATAGACCAAGAGCAACAACCAGCAGAAGAGGGTGTTCCAGACCCCAAGGGTGACACAAGAAAGAAGCCCCTTTGCAAAGCACCTTCCTAGAACTTTGGGCTCCTTCTTCCACAGAGGGGTCCCACTGCCCAAGCTGGCTGTGGAGTGCTGCAGACGGAGACTCTCTTTGGGATGATCGATCTTGAGAAACGGAAAAATGCTCACTGGAGGTCAGGTTTCCGCCTCATCTTCTTGCCCCTCCTTCTCCACTCCAGGCCATCCCTGGTCCATGTTCCCTGCCCCTTGGTGGTCCCCTGCATTCCTGGCCTTTGAGTTTCTCTCCTGCCCCTTCTTACTGGTCCCCCAAAATGTGGCCAGCAGAATGGCCCCCCAAAATGTGTCTGCCCTGATCTCTAGAACTTGTGGATATGTGACCTTACATGGAAAAGGGGACTTTGCAGCTGTGATTAAGTTAAGGATCTTGAGACGGGAAGATGATCCTGGCTTACTGGATGGTTTCCTGGCTGTGGTGAGTGTGAGATGTGACTATGGATGTAGGGGCAGAGAGAAGCAGCACTGCTGGCTTTGAAGATGGAAGGGGCCCCAAGCCAGGGATTGTGGGCAGCCTGCAGAAGCTGAAAAAGGCAAGGAACCAGCCCTGCCAACACCCTATTAGCCCAGTGAGACCCATGTTGGACTTTTGACTTCAAAACTACGGGAGAACCCATTTGTGTCATTTTAGCCACCGAGTTTACGGTAATTTGTTAAGCAGCCACAGAAGGCCAGTGGCCAGGCTGTGAGCTTGTCTTGAGCTGGTGAGATAGGATGGGGTTGCTGGTTGGCTGAGCTCAAGGTAGGTCCTCTGAGGAGAACTCTCTCCCCCGATGGATTCCCTGAGGGGCTGTCCTGGGCCAGGCTCTGCCACGCCCCAGCTTCTCAGCCAGTTTGAGCTCCTTCACCTGTATTTCCATGAGGTCTGCAGGTGGAGGCTGCTTGTTAAACGCCCAGGGCAGGCCCCCTAACAGGCAACTGACAGATGTCTACAGGAAGAACTCCCATGGATGGTATCGGTTGCCTGACTATCGAAAACCTTCAATGCTGCCCTGCCACCCACAGAATTGACTCTACCAGAATGCTTCTGATAGGCAGCCTCGACCTACCCATTCCCCTGCTCCCCTAGAAGGACCTGCTGCTGAAATCTCACTGTCTTCCTCCCTGTGCCCTGGGCCTACTGTGAGGCCACTCACCCAAATCCCACCCAAACCAAACCTTGTGGTTTAACTGAAGCCCCCATCCCTCACAGCATTGCCTCCTAGGACCACCCGGACCACATCCCACCCCCGGTCCAACCCACACGCTGGAGCCCACCCTCTCGGCACCTAGTAGGCCAGCCCTTCAGTGCACTGAGAACTTCCGTCCTGCCTCCAGTGTTCACGAGAGCATGGATCCACATGGCAGATGCTGGGTAAACAGCTGAGGACCGACTTAGACTTAGTAACAACACATGTGTTTGTGTCCCGACTTCCCAGTCAGATCATAAAACTCCTCCGGGGCAGGGAGCCCTTTCTTCTCAGACTTCTGAGAATCAATGGGAATGAAAAGCCAGGCGTGAAACTCATTAAGAAGAGAAAACGAGGGTGGCAGCCTCAGGGTAGAGACGGGATTTCTGCCGTCCCTGGCTTAACAAATGAGCCTGTCATTCTACAGGGGGGACCCCGATGTCTCTTCATCTCTTTCCATGTCCACGCAGAGGGGGGACTGGGAGGACCCCGCCAGGCTCCGGGAGCCCCTGCCTGGGACCTGCAGGGACATCACCTCCACAGATGGCAGAGCTAGGCCCTACTCACCCCTCAAGGGCTCAGGCAGGTGGAACTGCCCACCCACCCACTCTTCCCCTTCTGACAACAACTGGGTCAAAATGCAGCGGGGGCTGCTCCGCCCGCCAACCCTTCCCTGGCCGGCCTGCCCACCTGTAGCCCGACATGCGCCCAGGACCCTGAGCAGAGGACTCTGGGGCTGCTGCTGCTCATGTCCCACCCCCTGGAAGATTGTCTCTTTGGGGAGGGGGTCCTCTTGTCTGGCAGTAAATAGCAGACCATCTAGGGGGACATCAGCCTGCAAGTGTTCTGGTCAAGATTTGGCTGTGTCTCATGAGTCCCTCAGCAGGAATAGTCAGAACCATAGGAGGTGGGATGAGGATAGACTCAGGAACATTCTAGAATCACTTCAGCAGGCTGATAATGGGCTGGATGTGGCTATCAGTGAGAGCCACTGGGCAGGGGTGGAGCCACTGGGCAGGAGTGCCGCCCATGCTGAGCTGGAAGACCACTGGTTTGGGGACGGATGGAGGTTAAGTTTCTCCTTGGACATGTTGGGTTTGCCTCTTGGGGACATCTGGGGACGGGGCACCTGGGTGGAGGAGTCTAGGCTCTTGATCTCAGAAAGTCCTCCATAAACCACCAACACCTGGCCTGGAGCTCCCCTAACCTGGGGAGTCTCAAGCCCCAATGAGACTTGGAGAATCAGAATCTGCTTTTTCTAAACAAAATCCTGGGTGAGACACATCATATTACAGTTTGAGAAGCGCGGGGTGACCTCACCTCTTTGAAGAAGGGAGACTCAAGCCTTTTACAACTGGATCTCAGTGACCGGTCTCAACGTGTCTTTACAGAAGGCAATCCTTAAATTGGGCTTGAAATAACCAGGCCTGTTTCTTACTTTTTTCCCCACATTTCTGGATGGGGTGGAGCAATTTAACTACAAGTCACAGGGTACCTGAAAACGAGCCCTGCGGGTGATGACGTAATGCCAGCGTGCCGGAAACAGAGGAAAAGGGAATAGAAAACTCGAAAGATAATTGCCAAGCTCTCATGCCTAGGCAACCCATGATTCTTGTGGTGAGGGGGGGCCTGCACTGGGCTCGTGTTATTAGCACAACTAGAGAGGCTGAAGAACATATATAAGTAATTAGTGATTCTTAAATGAAAATTTAAACGTCAGCCCAGTGTAGATGAAAATTCAAGGAATTTACAAATGCCTTTCTCCTCTTGCTCAGAATGTTTCTCCCTATCTCTAAAGTTTGCCAGGAAAGAGCAGTGCCCTGTACTCCTCGGCAAGGCACTCAGCTGGTGGGCTTGGCAGACGCCTGTGGCCCATAAGCCCATTTTCCATGTTCACTTTCCGGTGGCTCGGGTTGATTTGCAGATGCTCCTGCTGATCACAATGGCACCCCTAGAGGGAGAAGGCGGAACTGCAGCCTCCTGACCCCCCTCCAGGGAATCCACCTCACCCACTGCAGGTGGAAGCATGGATACCTGGCATCAGATGGGCAGCAGGGATCACTTGGGGGCGGAGGGTGCTCAAATCCCCTCATTCCTCATTGCTCGGAAGGCCTGGGGTTTCACAGGTCCCACATGTCCTCACTAAAGACTGGTTGGGTCTAGGAGGCCAGGGTGAGGGCGAAGGTTGGGCTCAGGAGGCCAGGGTGAGGGAAGCTGGGCACTGGGCCAGGCAGCATTGGTCAGCAGTGTGGGCATGTTGCCAGACTTCCTGGATTCAGATCCTAGCCCTTCTTCACAAACTACAGGACTAGGGGCAAGTGCATAATGACCCTATGCCTCAGTTTCCCCATCTGTCAAATGGAGGAAATGACATTCCTTCCTCCCGGGACCTCTGTAAGAACTAAAGGAGTTAGAATATTAAAAGCAGGGAAAACAAAGACTGCCAAAGAGTAAGTAGCAATCATATTAGCTCATGTTACTAGCACAACTAGAGAGGCTGAAGAACACATATAAGTGGCTCCTGCTGAATGCTTTTTGCTTGTTTTAATGAAATTCTACCCAACCTCCTGCCTCATGCCTCCTGTCTGCACACGTGTATGGTGAGATGGATGAGGTCTGGGGTGGGATAGGCAGCCTTGCACAGGTTGTCCCCTCCCTCGCATGCCCTTCCTGCCTTGTTCCAATCCTGAAACTACCTCCCTGCTGGGCCTCCAGCATAAGCAGCCCTGTCCCCCACTCTGTGCTCCCACTGCCCTGGCATAAACCTTCAGCTCTCTATTTCCCACATTGTCCAACCTGATCTCAGACTACGAGGTCTGCGGCTTGGCTTGGCTGAGAGGAGAGCTCTGATGTCTGCTTTCTGCATTTGTGCTCAAAAAGGCTGGATGGGGACTGGGTTTAGTGCAGCAGTGAGGGTCACCTACACATTTTACAAGTAAGGGGCCAGAGCCAGGGGCACAATGAAAGCCCCAAACTAGCCAGTCATCAATCGGATGAAAAAACATTTTGTCTTTTCTATCAGCATCACTGCCAATGGTCATAAACTGCATACACAAATCCTGTGACACCTCGCCCATTGGAAGGCAGATCTCATTCTCCTCTAATTAATGAAGGCTGACCTCAGTGACTACTTCTAACAAACAGAATGCAGCAGAGGTGACCCTACGGGACTCCAAGCTAAGTCATAAAAGGTCCTGTGGCTTAATATAAACACTCGTACACCAATGTTCATGGCAGCACTATTCATAGTAACACAGGTGGAAACAAGCCAAATGTCCATCAGCAGATGAATGAGCAAAATGCAGTATGTCCATACAATGGAATATTATTCAGCCATGAAAAAGGAATGAAGCTCTGACACATGCTACCAAATGGATGAACCTCAAAAACACTAAGTTGAGTGAAAGAAACCAGTCATGAAAGGCCACATATGATTCCATCTATATGAAATGACCAGAATAGGTAAATCTGTGGAGAGAGAAAGCAGATCAGCAGTTGCCAGGGGCTGGGGCGGGGAGAGGCAATGGGGAATGGCTGCTTAGAAACAGGGTTTCCTTTGGGGGCGATGAAAACGTTTTTGAATTAGATGGAGGTGATGGTTGCACAATACCGTGAAAGTACTAAATGTTGCTGAATTGTATACTTGAAAATGGTTCATTCTCTTAGATGAACTTCAGTCAATATTAAAAGACCACACAGTCTCCACCTGTTGTGCTCTGTTCCCTCATTCTCTTTTTGGACTTGTACCTTGAGAATGCTGGCCCATCATGTAAGAAGTCGGGCTACCCTGAAGCCACCATGCTGGAGGACACATGTGAGGGACCGCAGAGCAGGAGAGAGACCTGGGGACCTGGGGAGCCCCAGCCGTCCCTTCCCTCCTGACTGAGTCTTCCTAGCTTGGCCCCCATGTGACAGAAACTACGTAAGACCCTGAGTGACAACCACCTGGCTGAGCCCAGTCGGCCCCCAGGTTATAGAAGATCACAGAACATCGGTGGTTACTGTTTTAAGACACTAAGTTTGGGGTGGTTTGTCATGCCTCGCAGATAATCAGAGCTTTCCCTAAGGAAATCTCTTGGGGCCCCCGCCCCAAGCTGCAGTCAATATAGGTACTAAACTGGCATCTCTTTCAGGGCCTGGGGGGCATCTGCGGTGAGAAATGGGCAGTGGGCAGGGTGATAAAGAGAACTTGCAGGAGATCCTTGCCCTCTTGAGGGGACCAACAAATGTTGACTGCAGTTGGCACAGCCACTGAACCACCGCGTACTACCTGAGAAGACTCTGAACAGATCTGGCCCCCGCCCGCTGGACTCAAATCCTAGCACTGCTGCTGGCCAGATGTTGGCCCAGTTACTTACCCTCTCTATGCCTTATTTTTCCTATCTGCATGGGAGGGTTATGGGTAGAATTATATGACTCAGAACAAATCAGGTGCTATACATGTGTCAAAAACCAGGAGGGCAACCTATGCCTTTGCCTCAGTGTCTACATAGATATGAGCATAGCTTGCTACTGTCCCCGACCTCCATGCCCATGTCTTACAGTCCACCCTTGGCCTCCAGCTTTCCACCCAATTCCCACCTTTGAAGGTGAACAG
>NW_011888947.1:2352905-2354771 GCF_000151845.1 Pteropus vampyrus
CTTAAATGAAAATTTAAAGTCAGCCCAGTGTAGATGAAAATTCAAGGAATTTACAAATGCCTTTCTCCTCTTGCTCAGAATGTTCCTCCCTATCTCTAAAGTTTGCCAGGAAAGAGCAGTGCCCTGTACTCCTCAGCAAGGCACTCAGCTGGTGGGCTTGGCAGACGCCTGTGGCCCATAAGCCCATTTTCCATGTTCACTTTCCGGTGGCTCAGGTTGATTTGCAGATGCTCCTGCTGATCACAATGGCACCCCTAGAGGGAGAAGGCGGAACTGCAGCCTCCTGACCCCCCTCCAGGGAATCCACCTCACCCACTGCAGGTGGAAGCATGGATACCTGGCATCAGATGGGCAGCAGGGATCACTTGGGGGCGGAGGGTGCTCAAATCCCCTCATTCCTCATTGCTCGGAAGGCCTGGGGTTTCACAGGTCCCACATGTCCTCACTAAAGACTGGTTGGGTCTAGGAGGCCAGGGTGAGGGTGAAGGTTGGGCTCAGGAGGCCAGGGTGAGGGAAGCTGGGCACTGGGCCAGGCAGCATTGGTCAGCAGTGTGGGCATGTCGCCAGACTTCCTGGATTCAGATCCTAGCCCTTCTTCACAAACTACAGGACTAGGGGCAAGTGCATAATGACCCTATGCCTCAGTTTCCCCATCTGTCAAATGGAGGAAATGACATTCCTTCCTCCCGGGACCTCTGTAAGAACTAAAGGAGTTAGAATATTAAAAGCAGGGAAAACAAAGACTGCCAAAGAGTAAGCAGCAATCATATTAGCTCATGTTACTAGCACAACTAGAGAGGCTGAAGAACACATATAAGTGGCTCCTGCTGAATGCTTTTTGCTTGTTTTAATGAAATTCTACCCAACCTCCTGCCTCATGCCTCCTGTCTGCACACGTGTATGGTGAGATGGATGAGGTCTGGGGTGGGATAGGCAGCCTTGCACAGGTTGTCCCCTCCCTCGCATGCCCTTCCTGCCTTGTTCCAATCCTGAAACTACCTCCCTGCTGGGCCTCCAGCATAAGCAGCCCTGTCCCCCACTCTGTGCTCCCACTGCCCTGGCATAAACCTTCAGCTCTCTATTTCCCACATTGTCCAACCTGATCTCAGACTACGAGGTCTGCGGCTTGGCTTGGCTGAGAGGAGAGCTCTGATGTCTGCTTTCTGCATTTGTGCTCAAAAAGGCTGGATGGGGACTGGGTTTAGTGCAGCAGTGAGGGTCACCTACACATTTTACAAGTAAGGGGCCAGAGCCAGGGGCACAATGAAAGCCCCAAACTAGCCAGTCATCAATCGGATGAAAAAACATTTTGTCTTTTCTATCAGCATCACTGCCAATGGTCATAAACTGCATACACAAATCCTGTGACACCTCGCCCATTGGAAGGCAGATCTCATTCTCCTCTAATTAATGAAGGCTGACCTCAGTGACTACTTCTAACAAACAGAATGCAGCAGAGGTGACCCTACGGGACTCCAAGCTAAGTCATAAAAGGTCCTGTGGCTTAACATAAACACTCGTACACCAATGTTCATGGCAGCACTATTCATAGTAACACAGGTGGAAACAAGCCAAATGTCCATCAGCAGATGAATGAGCAAAATGCAGTATGTCCATACAATGGAATATTATTCAGCCATGAAAAAGGAATGAAGCTCTGACACATGCTACCAAATGGATGAACCTCAAAAACACTAAGTTGAGTGAAAGAAACCAGTCATGAAAGGCCACATATGATTCCATCTATATGAAATGACCAGAATAGGTAAATCTGTGGAGAGAGAAAGCAGATCAGCAGTTGCCAGGGGCTGGGGCGGGGAGAGGCAATGGGGAATGGCTGCTTAGAAACAGGGTTTCCTTTGGGGG
>NW_011888947.1:2355851-2359876 GCF_000151845.1 Pteropus vampyrus
GAAACTACTATAGCCACAGGAAACTAATATAGGTCTATAACTGGCCCAATAGCTGATAGATAAGGCACAGCCATAGTGAAAGAAAACAGATCCATGGCTGCCAGGGGCCGGGGAGGGAGAGGGAACTCACCACAAAGGGGCACGGCGGAACTTCCTGGCGTGAAGATGGTCTGTGTGTTGATTGTGGTGGTGATTACATGACTGTATATATTTGTCAAAATTCATTGAATTAGACACTTAAAATTCATGGGTTTTATGATATGTAAATTATACTTCAATAAAGCTGATCAAAAAATAAAACAATTTAATCTGCGTACAAACACAAATAATTACCCATTATAAGAGAAGTAACATCTATTATTATCCCCATTTTACAGATGAGAAATCCAAGCCCAGAGAGGTTAAGCAATTTGCCCAAAGATGCAGAGCAGGCAACTGTGGGTGTGGGATGATGGAACCCTCCAGGCTGAGGGTAGTTATTTTGTTTACCTCTCTGCCTCCTTACTGGGCTCTGAGGGTCAGGAGCAGGGCTGCCTTATTTTTGTCTAAGTCCTCAGAGCCTGACCCAGTCAACCCAAAGCCAACTCTAATAAAAGATGAAGGGAATAAGGGCCCTTTGTCGCAGGAGTGACAAGGGCAGTGTTCTGTCTATGGAGCGGGGAGGGCAGAGCTGGGCCAGGAGTTCAACGACCCCACAGAGAGGCTTGTGGGGTGGCCTCTCACCACTGAACGACTGTGCTGGCCCTGACCTCCATCCCCAGCCTCCTGCAGTGGGAGGACAACGTGGGGAGGGTCTCCCGGGGGCCAGAGGCCCGGTCAGCAGCTGGGGTTGGCAGGGCAAAGAGGGGCTGGGATGAGGGCCAGCCTGCCTGCCGGGCAGAGGCCACACACTGTGCCCAAGCCATGGCCCTGAGCCCTATGGGCACGTCTGCTCTGTGAGGGTGGATAGCCCTCCATTCAGCACATGGGGTGGGGAGGAGGCAGGGAGGCACAGTGTCCTCTCCAAGGGTGGTAGCAGGTCTCTTGGAAGGGAAGAATCCACAAAATTCTGCTTGATTGCTTTAGGAAGGAAAGAAAACACAGTGAAAGCCAGACAGGCACAAAGGCGCTCTTCTACAAAGTGGGTGCTGCGCTGGGCTTCTGCATCCCCGAGGTGGTGGAAGAGTGAGAGGGACAGTGGCCCTGGCTCCCAGACCCCCTGCCTCTTACTTGCTTTCCAGACCAGGCTCAAGGGTTCAAGAGGCCTCAGCAGCATGGATTCTGCAGCCACGCGGCCTGGTCTGGACCCTGGCTCTGCTGGGTGACCTTGGGGGAGTGACATACTCACTCAGTGCCTCAGTTTCCTCATCTGTAAAATGGAGATAATGACAGTAACTACTCCATAGGGCTGTCATGAGAATTCAAAGAGATATCAGATGTCACATGTGTGGACAGTAAGTGCCATGTAAGGCTTTGCCATTATTATGGTTATTCTTCAGGGCCAGCGGCCCCTGCTCTGAGTTTAGCTGCTCAGACTCTGACAGTAGAGAAAAGCTTCCTGCTTCCCTCCCACCCCCCGAATACTGAGCAGACACTGATGGGCTGCCAATTCTTGGGGAGGCCGGGCAGAGGCTCCCACCCTGGCCCACTCACTCCTCGGGACCGTGCAAGCTGGTGGCAGCTGCAGGAAGTATAGGGCGTGGTCTTGCCAGTCATATCTGGTCAGTGCCATAAAACAAAAAGTCACTCAGAAACTAAAGGACAGCGTGTGAGGGGGCCACATCCTATCTTCCTTGTGTCTGTCTCAGTCCCCCACAAAGGCTTTATGCAGAGTTGGCTAATATTACAAAAGAGGAGCAAGGTATAAGTTAGAAAAAGGTGCCCCCTTGCTCCAGGACACGTGGTCTGGTGTGTGGTGTACAGGCCGGATTGATGTTGTGTGGTGTGAAACCTGCACAACTGCACATGGGAACCCAAGAATAATTAACAGAAGGCTCAAAGAGCGGATTCGAGGCAAGTTTGAGCCTCTATCGTTTTGGGGGAGGCTATAAGGGTCAAAATGAACTCACGAGCAGCCTCCAGCATTGTGGGGGAAGGGCACTGGGCTTCACCGGGGTGGTGCATTTGCATCTGATTGTGGAAGCAAGAGTTTTGCATGTTTAGGAATCAGGAGGTGTCAAGGCAATGCCTTGTTGGACACCCAGGGCTTTGCTGAACTTGTTCGAAAAATAAAATCCACCATGAGAACAGGGTCTGAGTGTTCAGAGATGGTGAGGGCTGCTGCCGCACTGACCCCCAGGCAGGGGGTGGAGGTACGAAGGATGTCCAGACCCCGCTGCTCTCTCGCCAACCTCCTCTCCCCACAGCATCCCTAGTGCCACCCACACCAAGTCTCGCCAGGCCAGGGCTCCTGGCTCATTGGTAGCAGGAAACTGGATTTCAGCTCCCACTCGCCCCCTCCCCAACATGGGTGCCTTATGTGAACGCTGGCAGCCTGGCCCCCCTGCTTCCCTGCTTTGTTGGAGCTGAAACACCTCCTGCCACAGATTCCACTGACCCACACACAAATGCTACCTCCTCCAAGAAGCCTGTTCAAACCCCGCATCAGCTCTGGTCCCTCCTCTAAGGATCAGACTGCATCCCTGACTTCTGCTATTCTAAGTGGTGCCAGAGTGTTGCCTCCCCAAACACAGGACTCCTTAGGAACAGAAACCTCTGAACCTTCTTAGATGCCCAGCTGGTGCCTAGCATGTTGCAGTTTCTGAGGCCACCCAACATTCTCATCTGTCAGCTCAGGTTGCGGGGTGGGCGAGGCAGGCGCAGAGGTGCTCGGTGTCAGCTTGGGCAGACGGCTTCCGTGTTCCAGGTCTCTGACCATTTGCCTGGTGGTTCTGTTGCTTGTGGGGCTTCCCACTGGTCCTGACATTCTTTAATAAATTTATTTTTTTAAATGTCGAAATGTGGCAGGGTGTTGGTAGGGCTTACTTCTCACTGATCTTCATTTCTTCCTTCCACAGATATTTATTAAGCACCTACTGGGTGCCAGGCACACTGTTCTACGCACTGTGCACACAGCCGTAAACAAACGGGGCCAACCCGGGCTAATGGAGTGAACCTGAGTTTCAGTGGGATTGGGGGAGACGGAGAACAAGTAAAACAGCATGTCAACAACACATGTGAAGGAAGAAAATAACGCTTAGGAGCTGAGAAAGGAACTGCCAGATTGGGAGCTGGAATTTCGCATAGGGTGGTTAGGAAAGGCGTCATGGAGAAGGTAACAACAGAAGAAAGACCCAAAAGGAAGTGAGGGACCCAGCCACGTAGACAGCAAGAGGAAGAGCATTCCAGGCAGCAAGAGCAGCAAGTGCAAAGGCCCTGGGGCAGTGACATGGTTACCATGCTCGAGGAACAGCAAGGCCCTGTGGACTGGAGTAGAATGAGAAGAGGCCAGAGGTGAGGTGTGGACAGATCATAAAAGGCCTTATGGGTCATTGCGAGCATGGGAGTGGTTGTTAAGCTGCAAGGTCCTTTAAGAGGTCTTCTCATAAAACCTTGGCGTGGGTGGTGCAGGGGGTAGACAGGTGGCAACCCCCCTACACTCTCCTGTTTGCTGTGGGCCCCACCAAGTCAGCCCCTGAGGCCACCCTGGAAGCCCAGGCCCCTGCAGTCCCGCCAAGTGTCGCATGTCTTGCACAATTTCCGGGAGCCAAATCTGACAGAGCCATCTGTCTCGAACAGACCCCAGCGCTTGCCTCCAGCTGGTCTCTTGCATGAGCCAGAGTTCTCAGTGACACCGCAGAACACTCATCTGAGGTCCCTGTCCCCCCAGATAAACCAGAGGCGCTGAGAGCTGGGGCGTGCAGCAGGGCCCAGGTGGCAGCATCGCTGGGGCAGGTAAAGTGACCCCTGGAGCCTGCAGCCCCTGGTCCTTTCTGGGGGGTGGGGAGGCGAGTCCGTTTGCAACAGCTTCTCTTTAAGCAAAGCTGCTTCCTGTGGCGCCCCAGGTCCCAGCCCTGCACCACAGGACAAGGCAAAAACTCCCTTGT
>NW_011888947.1:2359926-2363016 GCF_000151845.1 Pteropus vampyrus
GGGGGTAGACAGGTGGCAACCCCCCTACACTCTCCTGTTTGCTGTGGGCCCCACCAAGTCAGCCCCTGAGGCCACCCTGGAAGCCCAGGCCCCTGCAGTCCCGCCAAGTGTCGCATGTCTTGCACAATTTCCGGGAGCCAAATCTGACAGAGCCATCTGTCTCGAACAGACCCCAGCGCTTGCCTCCAGCTGGTCTCTTGCATGAGCCAGAGTTCTCAGTGACACCGCAGAACACTCATCTGAGGTCCCTGTCCCCCCAGATAAACCAGAGGCGCTGAGAGCTGGGGCGTGCAGCAGGGCCCAGGTGGCAGCATCGCTGGGGCAGGTAAAGTGACCCCTGGAGCCTGCAGCCCCTGGTCCTTTCTGGGGGGTGGGGAGGCGAGTCCGTTTGCAACAGCTTCTCTTTAAGCAAAGCTGCTTCCTGTGGCGCCCCAGGTCCCAGCCCTGCACCACAGGACAAGGCAAAAACTCCCTTGTCATTTTCACATTCTTCTTTTTTAAGTCCCCATACAGGGAATAAATTATCCCACACTGGCTAGTAATATAGACTCGCCTGATTTGAAACTTCCCAAGTGATACTGGAACAGATGTTCAAATAGCCCCCCAATCCTTCATCTTTCCAAAAAAATCCCAATCCATCTGAAGCTGTTGGGCATTTGGATCAATAGATGTGTAAACCACAGCGCCAAATAAGCGCTGGCAAGCCCGAGAGCGCCTCATGATGGCCACAGCTCAGATGCGCCTGTTCTTCATTACCGTCACAGCCCAGCTCCCTGGCCAGGCCAGGCCAGGCGCCCCTCAACGATCTATGGTTAGGGAGGGAACTCTGCTAGGAGGACGAACATCTGCAAGCCTCCTCTTGTGAACAGACACCCTGGCACGCCAAGTCTCGAGTTCAGTGAGGTGGATGACGGCATCGATTTTAGGGGAGACCGGCCGGGCACGCAGATATGACACCCCATGTTCTTTTCTAGAGCTGCATTGTCACACATTCCCTCAAACAAATGTTCCCATTTCGAATCAGTCACTTGGCTAGAATACCAAGCACTTCTGCCAACACGTGAGTGACCCGCCTGAACCCTTCCTCAGAAAATACCAAGTGGCCATTGTGTCCCCCGCTAACAAGCTCGGGAGAGCAGGCCCTCTGCCTGTGCTTGTTTTTCATGGCAGGGTCTGCTTACCTCCTCCTGGTTGAGCGAGACGCACACATGTGCCCTGGGTTGTAAACTCAGCAGCTCAGGACGAGGAGGGAAGAGAGGAACAGATGTTCTGTGATAGGTCAGGACATTCCGCCTTTTCCGCACTAATAATCCAGGGAACCACCCTGTCTCCCAGGTAACCAGCCTCACCCCAATGGCCTTCCACTTCCCCATTTGCTTCCTCTCATCTGCCAGGGTCACGCCGCAAAGTTCTGTTTTTCTGCATGGCTCCTTGTAATGCTGAAACTAATTAGATCACAACCATACACCCTTGGACTTGGAAGGCACTGAAGAATTCGAGAGAGGTGTCGGCAGCCCATCCTGTGCATATGAAGCCCCGGGGTCTTGTCACAGTGCAGGTTCTGTTCTCGGGTGGGGGCACAGCCTGAGACTCTGCATTTCTTATGAGCCCTGGGGAAGAGGATGCTGGGTAGTAAGGGGCTGGCCCAAACCCTACCTAGTGCAGAATCAGGTAGGTCAGGAAGCACACACTTGTCTCAATTTAGCCAAACAGGCCATTTTCAGCAGGAATACTTCAGCAGTGACACTGTCCTTCTCAGTGTATGATAACAGGCCCATGATGTCATTTGTCCCACCCTCTATTTTAGTAACATTGATCACATGATGTAGGTGGCACCTTCCTGGTTGAAAGTGACCACTTTCCCCTTCGAAATCAGTAAAGATCTCGTGGAGAAATACTTTGAAACAATGCAAATATCCTGTTTCCATTATACCATCATCTGTCACCCACTGATTTCAGCAACCACTGATGATTCTTGCCTGACACGATGGTTACTGTGCTGTTTGCAAATGGTGACTTTGTATTTCCATCATTCTCTCTACATTCACTAATTTTTTAAAATTCAAATTTGGGTCTGTTATTATAGATCTAATACAAGAAATAAAAAATGGAAAAAGACCCCAGATGCCCTTGAGCTGAAACCTTAGCAACACCCGTTTCCTGTCTGCTGGTGAAAAGTCCACACAGAGCCGAGAAGGTGCCTGTGTGCCAGCCCTCCCCTGGCGTAGGCCACCCATCCTGTGTTACTCCATGGACCACCGTTTTCTCAGTGTTCCCGCCATCCCGAATGACCATGGCTGTGGACGACTCCTCCAGCAGCGGGAGTTTAATATCCAGTTAGCGGATTCTCACCTCCCCGCCACCGGCTTGTACACAACATCTACACAGAGTTCCCAAGAACTGTCAACCCAGCAAATCCCTTAATTGGTGGACGTGGAAAACCGATGCTGTGCGCTGTCATCACAGAGTCCTGGGGGCCAAGCAACATCATGCTGCTTGAAGATCAGGTGTCCGGGGCAGGAACAGAGAGGAGGGCATGGGGGCAGGTCTCCCAGCCGCCTCCCCTGGTTCTCACTGAGTGGATGTAAGCGGAGGCTCAAGGGCCTGGCCCCGCCCGCTCTGCCCTTCCCTGCCTCCTCTCTGTCTGATCCTTCTCTGCTGTCATGTTCTTTGTCCCTGTGCCGCACGCTGTGATTACACGCCAAGAGTCATCCCGCAGTGACAGCTAAAGCACAACCCATCAGGCAGATTCTCAATTCTCCCGGCCTCCTGACCCGAGGGGCCATCTCCTGGGCTGGGGGCATCTCAAAAGCAGAACAGTGTGCTTCTGCGGCTGGCAGGCAGCTGTGGGCCCGCACGCCCTGCACTGCTGGGAGAGAGGACAGACTGCGCAGTCCTACCTCCCTTCGCTCCCCTCTACTGAACTCGCATGAGGAAACTGAGGCCCAGACGGACAAAGAGATGGACCCAAGGGCACCGAGGCGTGAGGAATACACAGCAGAATGGATAAGAGGAGCAACTCTGGAGCCAGACTGCCTGGGTTCAAATCCCAGCTCCGCCATTTCCTAGCTGTGTGGCCTCAGGCAAGTG
>NW_011888947.1:2364611-2396727 GCF_000151845.1 Pteropus vampyrus
GAAATCAGGCTGGACGGAGTCTGAGCTTTATGCTCTTCTGGGGTTTCCTTTTTCTGGAGTGTTGCATATGGTTTTCAGAAGAAAACAACAAAAATGGAGTCTTTGAAAGTACTTGGAGACTAATAGCCCCGACTAATTAAGAGGCAGGTTAGATTAAGCTGCCATGCAGAGTAACTTCTCCATTTGGCATTTAATACACTCGCTCAACCCCTGTGGGCCTTGGTTTAACCACCTACAGAGGGGATGTGAGTAATAATTATCTCCTTTGGAGAGGTGCTGGGAGGGTTAATTAACTTGTGGCTGGGGCTGCTTTGAGCTGCTCCATGGCTGGTTTGGGGGGTGTGAACGTCACTACCAAGTGCTGTTCCAGGAAGAAGCCATCACTTGCCTGCTGTCAAGAATTCGTGACCTCAGAGAAGTCACCTGGCTTCTCCGGGCCTTGGATGTCCTCCTGCCCCACCCCCATAAGGTTCAGAACTGATGACCTTGTAAGATGCCTTGCAGCTCTAAAGCTTAATGGTGCTTGTGTTGAAAGAGAGGCCGTTTTCATCTGGGTTTATTCTGGGTGTCTCCTTCAATAACTTAAAGCAGGGAGAGCCAATCTTCCCAAACTTCCCCACATCTGACCAAAGACATGGGCACAGCAAGGGCACCTGGCCCTTGCTGGCTTGGCCCTTCCCAGGTGAGCTCTCACCTGGCCCTGTTGCTGGAGCAAACTCAGCCAGGATGACCTGGGCAGGCAACCGGAACTTGGTGATAATTCAGTCCTGGGGAGGCAGCTGGGCTCAGGGGACCCTCTCCTTGTCCCTGGCTCCCTCTGCTTCTCCCTGCATTGGTTTTAATAAGAAAGCAGACACAGGTGTACAAGACAATGTCATCAGAGGACTTTGAAAATGGAAAGGAATTTGTGCAAATACAAGGAAACAGGGGTGACATTTTGCAAACTAATGATAATAGTTTGCAGGAATATTGTGGGAGGAAATCCTCACATAAAAGAGATCACGGGTCCTAGTCACCTCAGCCCAGGAGATGACCCCTCACTGGTGTAATGAGAGGAGACCTTGGTGCTGGAAGGAGTCTTGGGCACAGAATCTTCAGCCTGGAAGGGTGAGAGAACTTGCTCAAGGTCACTGGGAAAACAGAAGCAGGACCTAGACGCACGTTTCCCAAGCCCTTGGGACGCCTGGCCCCGTGTGCCTCCCACCACACCTCGGGCTCCACCTGCAGGGAAGCGCGGTCTCCAGGGGCCAGTTCCGTCTGCTCCAAAATTACCTGGACTGTGGAACAAAGCTGCAGACCTTCCAGCTCTGGGAAAACTGCCAACCTAAGTGCTGACTTCAGCAACCCTTGGGTGAAGGGAGCGCTTTCTGGGGCCTGGGCAGAGCTCAATCTCCCCGCCAACTCTGTGGGTGCAAAGAACGAAATAATTCCACTGATAACTCCTGGAGTCACACATTTTAACTCAATGAATGGCGTCTCCCTGATGAATAGTCCCACCAGATCAAAGCCCTCATTTGCTCTGAGATGCTGTTCTTTCCATTAGGAAAAGCACTTTTCTCGAGATTCTGATATTAATTTGGGCAGGGTAGAGACAGTGAAGATCAGAGAAATTGGGATTCAGAAAACAACTACTTCCAATACTGGCATAGCTCCTGGCGGACTCATAGACATTCAGACACGGGGCTCACTGACTCCCTAACAACCGTGAGAAGCAGGCAGGAATGGCTCGACCCCCATTACAGGTGAGGAAACCGAGGCTCCAAGCCCAGGAGCTACTTTCAGTGAGATGAACAGCAAGCTGGCTGGGGAGAGGAATTCAGGATCGGGAATAGGAAAACATAGGCCCCCAAGCCAGGGGGCTCAGACCACAAGCTTCCTACTGCCCTCCCAGGACCTGCTCATGCCCCACGCATGAGCCACAGTGCTCAGCACCTACGCGAGAAGAGTAAACCAGGCCCCGAAAGCCTGTCTGTCCCTCAACATCACGTGACATCACACCATTCGCATTTTTAAAAATTTTAGGTAATAATATAACCCCCAAATATTTGAGGTAAAAAAAAAAAGCTATAAACAACAACTTCAAAAATTCGTGCTCATAGGGAAAACACGTCAGTCCAGGGTCAAGTGATTAAAAAACAAACAAACAAATGCCACCTTTCTCAAAAAAAAAGAAAACAAGCAAATAAAATTAGAAAGCAAAGTGCCGCTGAGGAATGGGGCACAGAGCCGCCTGCCCCGAGGAGTGGATAAGGGCCGCTACTGCTCTCGCCCTCTCAGACCCATGGCTCTGCAGCGAGAAGACAGGTGATCTCAGGCCGAGACCTGCAGAGCCTGGGTCAGTGGGGAGTGCCTCGCTGCCCACGGCGGATGAGTCCAGGGCAGCCCCTTGCCCACATGGGACCAAATCTTGCACTTTGGCCAAGAGAACTGGGCACCTGTCTCCTCGGTTTTGACCTTTCCTATGGGGCCGCTGTAAGCTTTAAATGGCATTGATAGAGAGTAGGTGTGGCTGCCATTGTGCCGCCTCTGAACTGAGCCAGGACAGCCTCTGAGGCTGTCTGTCCTGCTGCCCAAGTCCCCTCTGTATGCAGAGAGAGCCATGGGGACCCAATGTACCCTCTGTGTGCAAAGACTGGCTCCTGGGGAACCGACATCCCCTCTGTATGCAAAGATGGCACTGAGGCTCCCGGGCCAACTTCCTTAGGGTCTCCTGCCTCAGTTTACCCCTTTGGATTAAGTAAGAAGATCCGTGTAAGGTGTTCAAACAGTGCATATAGCAAGATATAGCAAGTGCACAGCAAAAGTTATCAGCCACCAGAAGGGTCTTCCAGCTGCCCTATAAGGTGGAGACACTAGCCTGGTCTAGTCTTCCCAGCTGTGTGACTTTGGGCAAGTAACTCAACCTCTCTGGGCCTCGGTTTCCTCATCTTAAAAGTGGGGCTGGGAACTCCGCTAATGCAATCAAACAGGACTACCTTTTCTGAGGCTCTGGCTACCTCTACCTACCAGGTGCCGTCTATCAAGTGGCTTAATTACCTATCAGCTCCCCACTCTGAGGCAAGAAATATATCCATTATTTAGATATGGGGACTCCGAGGCCCAGGGACTTAGGAAGCACCCACTCTGGCTTTGCCCACAGTCTCGTTGGAGCTGAGGGAGGGCCTGTGTGAAGTCTTGCACCCACATGTGCAGAAATAAACCTGGGCCAAAAGGCAGCATGCAAGCAGAGCTGCTTGGCCATCTGCCTCTTCCCAGGTCAGTCTCTTCCCTTCCTGGGACAAGGGCGCCATCTGCTGGGAGCATGGGGCTTAGCACCCCCGCACCCTTTTGCTCAGCTCCCATCTGGGTCTGAGGCCTGGGGTTAGAGAGGCATGACCTTAATGTTCCCACGTTGAACTTCTAGGGTCCCTGTGCGCTGACTGGTTCCCCACCCCCAAGTCGGACCCCCAGGATTCGACCTTGACTCTCATGGATCTGGGGGTGGTCATGCTGGGTGCTGACTCCAGAACCTTCTCTCCTTCCCTTGGTGTGGCTCTCATTCAGTAGATATTTATGATGAGTCTGGTGAGGCAGCCCAAGACTCATGCCAAGGCACTTCCCTGTGTAAGATCCAGGCCCTTCCCTCAAGATGGAAAGGGCAGTGCCAAGGGCACAGCCCTTGGAGTCCCGAGCTCACGCCCACTTACGCTGGGGCCTTTGCTCTCGGGGCCCTCGGTCTGGGCGTCCCTCCCGCACCCCTTCCCCTACCTGCCTTCTACACGGCTTTCGCTTCTGGGCTTTCCTTCACTGTTGAGAAGCTCTGCCTGGCTGTCCCGGCACGGAACTGCCCACCCTCCTCTGAATTCCTGAGGCTGTGTGCTTTTTCTCTGCCTATGTATTGGGGGGAGGTGGGGGGGGGCGCAGCACAGGCCCAGGTCAGCGCCTGTGCCAGCTGACCATTCCATGCCACACTCCATGGCCGGCCCCGGCAGAACTACATGTGGCCCCTCATTCCTGACAACCTCCCAGCACTGGCCACAGGCTGCCAATGAGCTATAATTAGGAACATTTTCTCAGAGCTGCTGAAGGAGAAACTGCAGAAAATGCCTCATCTTCCCCATGAACTGCAGAAGGTGCAGGGCCAGGGCCCTGGGGGGCCTGCAGGGTCCAGGGCTCGGCTTTCTGTATCAAGAAGGTGGCAGGTGACCTGCTCCTGGGGGTAGGTGCCAGTGACCAGACCAGCTTGAACCACAGACCTGGGTTCAGTCCCTTCCCCTGGCGGGAAAGGAATGGGCGCCTGGCCCGTCAGCGCCGCTGAGACTAAGCCGCCCTCGTCTGGCTTGCAGAGAGCAGGCACACTCTCCGTGGTCCTGACGAAGTCCCTAAATCCCGCAGGGAGCAGAGCGTAGAGCGCTGGGTCCCCAGGGGGCCAGGCCTTGGGAGAGCCCTGACGTGATCGCCGATGTGGTGTCGCTAAAGCTCTTCCCCCACTTTCACTCTCTGCTGTGGCAACTGGCAAAACGCACGTAAGATAAACCTGAACATTGAACCACTGTAAGTAAACCGTTCGCTGGCATTAAGTACAGTCGCCACGCTGTGCGACCAGAACACTTCCATCGCCCCACGCAGAAACCCAGTCCCGCTGGCTGTCACCCCCCCTTTCCCCTCCCCTGGCCCCTGGCGACCACTAACCTGCTTTCTGTCTCCATGGATTTTTCTATTCTGGACATTTCATATATGTGGAATCATACATATGTGGCCTTTCGTGACTGACTTCTTCTGCTCATGGTGTTCTCAGGGTCCATCTGTGTTGCAGTGTGTGTCAATGTGTCTGTCATTCCTTTTAATGGCTGAGTGATGTTCCCTTTTACAGAGGGACCACTCTTGTTTGTCATCTGTGGTTGGACATTTGGGCTGTTTCCACCTTTTGACTACTGTGAATAATGCTGCTGTGAACATTTGTGTTTAAGTTCCTTTAAAATGTTTTAATGTCAGGTTTACTGAGGTGTAAGTGATACAGTAAAATCTCCCCTTCTCGAGTAGATACTTCGCTTAGCTTTGATGTTCCCATGTCTTCCCTTTCAACTCTCGCATCCCTTCGTGCAGGGTGTCACCTCACCCCATGTTAGAGATGAGGACATGGGGTGATGGTCACCCTCCATCAGAGACGAGGACACTGGGCCTGGAGAGGCTGAGCAGTTGTCTTGGGTCCCCTGATTCGGAGGGTGCAGCTGGGGTCTGAGCATGCCCGTGTGGCCTTGAAGCTGACACCGTTCACTTCCAGGCTGTCATCGTGTCAAGTCCCTGGCTTCTATTCCTGCCTAAGAAGAACAGGGACGCCTTGGCACAGGCAGCCTGCAGGGTTCTCTTCTGCTCCTCCTCATGTCCCTAAGCCAAGTCCCCAGCACTGCCAGGAGGGGACTGTTTGTAGGGGGAGGCAAACCTGTGGCTTCTCGAGAAAAGGAGCAGGTGCCTGGGACCGGGGGAGGTCGGGCAGGAAGGGGGTGGTGGGTGCCAATCCGGCAGGCGCCCAGAGGGCTGACGTGGAACACCGTGCGCAGCTGAACGCGGCCCGTAGGCAGGGCTCACCATAACCAGTTTTCCAGAAAGCAAAACGTGCCAAATTCATCCGAGAAGCAGAAACACGAACAGATCCCAAACCCGGGAAGAAACAGAGAAAGTTGTCAAAGGATTAACTGCAAGGATGGGGGAAGACCAGACGTGGTCCCTTCGAACTTGGAGGAACCGATCGTTCCCACACTCGAAGCCGTTCCAAAGCGCGAGCCAGGCTGGAGCGAACACACACACCAAAAAATCTGAGGACTGTGTAGGAAAAAGAGAGACTGGGGGTGCCTGTCCCTCAGCTAGCAGTGGGCCTGGGACACACTCGCACCTGTGCCCAGGCTGTCGGCGGGATCATGCACACATCAGGCTGTCCTTCTGTGATGCTCAGGAAGTGACGTCCACAGAGAGATGGGTTAGGTGAGAAGGTGTTTGCAAACACCGAGTCCTTTCGAGAAGGCATCCTGCAGACACTGGCCTGGCCACAAAGGCCCCACAGATACTCCCAAGGTCCACCCCCCAACCCCAGCCCTGGGGCCTCTGGTTGCTTCCCCAGAATGAGGATGTCTTTACCAGAATGTGACCCAGAAACTGCCATCCCTGCCCCCACCCGTCCCTCTCGGAGATGCTGCCTTCCCAGCTGGATCTCTGCCCCAGGCGCCGAAGATGGTGGGAAAGGGGAGTACAAGGTCAGAAGACCCCTCATTGGCCTGCGACCCCGAAGGCCCCTTGGCCTCTCTGAGCCTCTATTTCCGTCTGTAAGCCGGGACTGGCTCTCATAGGCCTGAATGGGGACAGGGGCAACAATGGAATGCTGACAGGTAAACAGTTTATAAACTGTTTCTCCCTCACCCTGGCGGAGATTTTAGGCTTTGGGGATGCCTCTCCATTCACCCCAAAAGACCGCTGATGCAATAACCACAACGACACTTTGCTACCAGCTCACAACATCTTGTGTCCCCAAGCCGGATTCTGCATCCCACTGAACCCCAGAGGCAGAAGGAGGCAAAGACTCACAAGTGAGCAGAGAAGAGGCGGGTAGGAGGGGGAGAAAGGCAGGGAAGGGAAGAATGTCAGCAGAGAGAGCCATGCTGAGCAGCTCGCCCAACCCTCAGTCCTCGATCCTGCCTGATGGTGCTCTGGGGATCACTGCAAAGACACAATTAAGTGGTCCTCCTGACAGGAGGGAGCTGGGGTATCCATACACCAATTCTCCAGCCATGGGTAAAGGGCACTAACTTCCAGAACTTCTGGCCTGCCCTGTGACAGACTGGGTATCTTCCCGAGGTCCAGAAAACACCTTGAAAAGAGATCCATTCGTAGGTGGGCAATCGGAGGCCGGGCTGCAGGATGAAGTGGTAAGAAAGACGGGGGTGCAGTGGGGCCTCCCAGTATCCGCTGTGCCTCTAAACAAGCCACTAGCCGGGGAAGGGGGCGGGATTGGCTCCCATTAAGAAATAAAGAAACCAAAGCTGGCGGAGCCACTACGAGACGAGGTAGACATTTGAAGCCCACACAGTTCGCCTGCTTTCCATTCCTTCCTGCCTCCGTCTGGCCCGGGATGGATGGGCTGTCGGAGGCAGCAGACAGGCCCATTTAGAAACTGCTCTTTCCAGAGCAAATGGCAAGACCTCATCCAGAACCTCTCCCACCCTGGAAACGCCCGGGGCGACGTTCTCCGCAGCTCTGGGGAGCAGGCCTCCCGAGGTTTAGTAAATGGGTCTTTCCTCCCTCTGGTGTGCGTTTCCTTTAAGGCCGCACGCAGGACCGAGCAGCAACAAAGCAGGCAGCCCAAGGCAGCGCCCGTCCAGCAAACACAACAGCCTGTGCGCTTTGATTTAATAAAATCGGCCCCCACTGGGCTGCTTTAATTGTTTCCAGATTCTGAAAATGTTTGAAAAAGAAGATGCAAATGGAAAAATCCACCTCTGGCTACCTCAGCATGTGGAGCTCGCTGGGTCTAATGTCCACGTGGGCTGTGTCCTCAGAGAGTCACCTGGTAAGAGGGAGCGAAACTCTTATAACACTGAGACAAATGGCCCTGGAGAAGGACACCAGACAGGGCTCCTGAATGATGCCAGCGGAACAGCTGGTCACCACACCACGGTCATCGCCCTCACTGAGATGGCCCCCGGGCCCTGGAAGGACGAGTGCCGGGTCAATGCTCTCTCATTCCTTAGAGACCAAGGAACTGTGTGGTGGCAGGCAGGGCGAAGGGCTGAAACTCCAGGAGTCTGCTCAGGGAGCTGGTGGCCCAGGGAGGTCACCACCGAGTACCTGTCTAGTCCCTTCTGGCCAGAGCGACTCTAGAGTGGAGCCCCCCCTGCCCCAGGCCGCGAGTAGCAGGCAATGCGGCAGCACAGCGGGAAGAACACAGAGGTGGAGCCCAGCGGACTTGACTTTGGATCCCAGCTCTACCAGTTGTACAGCCTCGGGCAAGTCACTCACCCTTCTCTGGGCCTCAATTTTCACTCCTGCAAAATGGCCTGGCTACGAAAACTCCAAAATGCTCAACAGCATCCATGGAATGCAGCAACATGCCGCACTGCCCGGATGCTGGTTGGTCAGTGGCGTGTGTGCGAAGCTGAGACATCCCGCCTACCGGGCGAAACCCTGCTGCTGAGCGGAGGGCAAAAGGCTCCTTCGGCTGTTTTTTCAGGAGCACTGGAGCCTTTTCCCCACGGCTTGGGTTTCAAGGTGGCCACGGAGGCTGGAGAGAGAGGCTTCTCAGGAGCCAGAGGAGGGGCTGGGCAGGCGCGGCGTGGGAGGAAGCTCTGGGGTGTTGGCAGTCCCTTGTTCTGTCCCGGTTCCCAGCCCTGTCTGCCACCTGCGTTATGTTTGTGTCTCTCCCTAAACAGAAAAGATTGTTATCTCCATAAAACCTGAGGGAGGGAGCATGCATACATGCACACACACAGCACGCACACGCACGAACAGGTGCACTCCCACCCAAGCCTGACACAGATGACAGCCTGTCATGGTCTGTATGTTACAAGTCAATTACGCCCACCTCCCAGCCGGCCTCTGATGCCGCTGGGGGCAGCCATCTCACTGAATCGGGACACCGAGGAAGGACGTGGGAAGATCCCCCGGGAGGGGCCGGCCAGCCCTCGAGAGGCTGCCAACTGTCAGTCAGGAGGAAACTGGAGGTGGGGGCAGCTCATTTATTTTCATCCCTCAACCTCCTTATTAAACAGCTTGACAATAAAATAAAAAAAAAGGAAAGACGATGACGACGACTGCCGTGGCCTCAGTGTGGCCTCGAGCAAGTTTCTGAACAGCCCTGCCCCCCAGTTTCCCATCTATAACATGGGGTCCCCTGCGCACCCGGAGCCACCACGTACAAAGCTCTTGGCTCAGAGGGTGTCACGGTCAGCCTCCCTCTCCCAGAACCTCCCTGGACCTTAATTTAAATCAGAGTGTGCCAGAGGTGGGACAAGCTGGCCCACCACCCAGGGCAGAAATGGGTCTCCTCCTTTAGACCTCGTGTCTGGCAGCTCTGAGTGGAGAGAGAAGACCCCAAAGTCCACCCCAAGGGGTGGTGGCTCATGGGCTGTCACCCAGGACTGCGGCCACAGGCGAAACCAACGCTCCTCTGGAAGGGGAACACCCGCTGGTCCCCCCTAAAGGATGCAGAGTGGGATGGCGGGGGCCCCTCCAGCTGAGTGAGCCCTGATGGGTGAACTGTCCAGGCTCTGGGGACAGCTGCGCCCTGAGATCACAACAGCAGCAGGCCAACCTCTCAGGCTCCACTCCTGTTCTCGGCAACTGGACACAGTCCAATCAGACACCTGGATGCCCGTAAAGGCTGCCCTTTGTCCTAAGCAGTTTGCAGCCCAGAGCTGGAGCCCCTGACTTACAACCCCCACCCTAGGATGTTGACACACACTGACACCACTACTCTCCACTGAGGACCCATGCGTGGGGAGGGAGCCAGTGGGGACGGGGAAGAGAGGTAAGGGCCGTGTACAAGGTGCAGAGTGAGAAAAGGGGGCTCACCAGGCAGCCCCTGTGTGGTATGATGGTGGTCGCCTATAGTGTTAATATCATCATCATTACTATTAGGAGGAGGACCTGGGGGTGCAGCTGCTACAGCATCAGAGCCAAGAGAGGCTCTGTGTTAAATGATGCCTCTGCGCCAAGTTTTCTGGGACCCCCGCCTGCCCAGGCCTATGCTGGCACTGCAGCTCGACGGCAGATGAGAGATGACCGTCGCCAAGGTCAGGCCCGGACAACCCACTGGGGTGGCCAGACAGACAGAGCTGCGTGAACACAGAGGACAAGAGAAGGCTCTTGAGCAGCTCGGGTGGCTAAAAAAGCCAATCCCTCCTCACCAACTCTGACAAACCGTGACACAGCCCTGGGGCTATGACAGGTAGTGAATGAAGCTCCTTACATGTGTTGCTCATTTACTCTTGACATAAGCCCTTCTGTCATCCCCATTTTACAGATAAAGAAACAAGCTCAGAGAGGCAACTGGTGAGGTCGAAGTCACCGGCGAGTTTGTGGCAGAGCAGGGTTTGAACCAGGCATCTGACTCCATCGTCCGTGTTTAACCAGCACGCTGCTGCCTCTTACACGGCAGAGCGTATCACTGCGGTGCCTAGGCTGTCGGAGGAGGGGCCACCTGCAGAAGGTTCTGAGGGGTCAATAGGAGTTGGCCAGCAGAGGAAACAGCTCAGGGGTCAGGGAAAGTGTGGATGTGCTCAAGAGAATGCAGGTAAGTGAGTATAGCTAGAGAGAAAGTATATGCCTGGCACGTAGCAGGTGCTCATTAACTACTTGTTGAAGGAGGTGCTGGAGGCACTGAGATGGAGACTAAAAGGTTAGCTTTATCCTGCACGCACGTGTATGCACACAAGCACCTCCCATCCCCCATTCACACACAGCCATTGCCCTCACTTCCTGCCTGCTCCCAGCAGGGCCCCTGAATGATCCCATGGCAAGCCTACTGCTGCCCAGCACCCCCTTCCATGTCCAGCGTCCTTGGGGAGTCTCCAAGGGGGGTGGCTGAGAAGAGAGGGGACTCACGTGGCAAGGGGTGGGGAAGCTGGTCCAGTTTACTTCTCGTTTTTATGGACAGGGCAACATCTGGGGGAGAGCGAGATTAGTGGCTGCTGCTGCCCCCGCTTCCTGGCTCTGGGCTGGGGAGGGGGCCTCAGATGTGGCTCTGCCTCCGAGGAGGGGCCGGGAGTCTTGAAGGAGGCCGGCTGGCGGCCACTGCTGCTGCTCTGATAACCTTCAGCCCTGACCTCATTTCCCACTGAGGCTCATGCAATTTCTTCCAATTTTCCACATAATTAGCTGAGCGGGAGATGCATCCCCTGCTCTGAGGCAGGAAGGAGCTGCGGCTCCACGCCTACGGGCTGAGGGCAGAGCCACCCCCACAGACTCCCTTCTGCTCCCCCCAGCTTGAGGGGCACGCGATGTCAGGCAGTGGGGAGACAAGGGGGGAAGGGGCAGGATGCGGGTCAGGGGTGTTTCAAATCCCCGCTCCCCCACCTGCTGACCGTGTGAAATCAAGTCAGATGTCAGTCCTGAAAGATGTGGGTCACACGGGGTTTTTTGAGGATGAAATCGCATAGGACTCAAAGTGACCAGGACCCATGTCAATGAGATCCTTGTCTCTACAACTCCCAGAAACTGTTCACCCCTCCCCACTGCTCTCACTCTTTCTTCAAGACCCCAAATCACCCCCTTCTCTTCCTGGAGAGGCCGGGGCAAGGCGGTTAGGAGAGTTGGTCTAGGAGCCAAACAGCCAGGTTTGGGCACCCGGCTCCATCCCCTGTCTGCTGTACGACAGTCACAGCATAGAGCCGTGGGCCTCGGCCTTGCCATCTGTGAAGTGACAACAGAAGCTACCTAAAGTTGGGACGAAATAGGTCCGCAGGGCACAGGCCGCCTGGCTCCTTGGGCGCGGACGGAGTGGCTGCAGGAGCCCTTGCTAAGTGCTGGAAGCAGGAGCTCAGCGCCGCCACCGGGTCCCTCTCATGGTAGACGCTGTCACTCCTGCCCAGTTAGAGGGACACCTTGGGCGGCGCTGGAGAGCTTGCAGGCAGCAATGCCCAATTTGGCTGAGCGAAAGCAGAAGTGAAGGGTAAAGGCCTCCCTGATGGGCCCGGACAAGCACTAACTCGTTCCTCGGGCCTCAGTTTCCCTAACTGAGCGATGAGCAAAGCCATCCCTGCCCCATCTTTCAAATCACTCCTTCCTGACTGCAAAAGGTCCCTGAAAGGGGAGACGTACTCTCACCGCCTCGGCCCTGGGCAAGAACGGGTCACTTCGGCCTCCAAGGAACCCGCGGCCTGGGGAGGAGGCTGCTCCACTTCCCTGGGGAGCCTTGGGCTCCTTGGAATGGCCTTCCCCTGACAGCATGAGCGATTCCCTTCCTCCCTCCCGAGCTGGCGCCAAGGCCTGGAATCCATCATTTCCTGTCGCCTGTCTAGGGCTCTGCCGGCTGCCAGGCTACTCTCACGGGGAGTGCGGCAACCGCCCCCGGCAGCACAGGGCACAGGGCGCCCAGAGCACGTCAAGGCTGAGTGCAGACAGCTGGGCCCACACCTGCCTCTGACTGGGGACATGGGCCCTTACCTCCCAACCCTGGATGCTCACTGGACAAATGTGCCACTAGGTCATGTGAGCCTTGTACACCTGGGTGGGATGGGGTCTCGCATCCCATTTCCTGCATGCAGCAGATAGCCCCCCACGGCCCAATCAGAACATTCTTCCCTCATGACAACCAGCCTGACAACCAGCCTGCCCTGAGATGTCCTTTCAGTGCCTGCCCCCAGCAGTGGCTGGGCAACGGTGGCCTCCAGAGCCAGATGGCAGGTCAGGGTCTGCACCACAGCCACACGGTGCCCAGGCAGAGACCATCACTGCAGGATCCTGTCTCCTGGGGCAGCTCCCCACACTCTGGGGACAGGGAGTCTCAAGGGTATGGTCTGAGAACAAAGGACCAGTGGGAAGATCCCAGTTGCAAGAGACAGGCCAGGCATACTCAGGAGGAGGCCAGAAGTGGGCCAGAGCTTGGAGAGGGTCTATGTGGTGGGGTCCGAGGAGAGAGACCGGATCTCGGGATGTCAGACTTAGCATGAGGGGGATGGCAGTTCTGAGCAGTCAGATCCCATTAGGAGCAGTCAGGACTGCCTCCCCGACCAGAGCGTGGCCTGCAAGCTCATTTCTGCTTTTTTTTTTTATGAAACAGGCAGCTGAGACTGGTGACAAGTTTTTCCTGCTTCAAATAAGCTAATTTCAGCCCCCCCTCCTGTCCCCCTATTTATATTCCCTGCATCCACCCGCAGGCCCTTGTTAGTTTAATCCCATTGCTCGCTTGCTCTTAAGAACAACAAAATGATACTCGTTTCCCTCCCATCACTCCCAATATGGCCATACAGGGCAAGCAGCCCCGCTCCCCATCCCTGCAAGTGGCACAGTAAAGACAGCGAATGTTTATTGTGCATTTACAACACACCAGACACCCTCCAAGCACTCCGGGGGTGCCAACGAACATGTTTACTCTTCACCACAGCCCTACACTGCCTTTGCGCTGTTACTGTTCCATTTCTCAGAGGCAAAAGCTGAGGCACAGAGAGGCCAAGTCGCCAGACTGGCATCACAGCAACCCAGAGTCTGATCTCACCTCCCTTAGCCTTGCTGCTTCTATGCTCCAGACATGCCCTACACCAAGAGTTCTCAACAAAGGGAGGGACCAATTTCACAGCTTTGTCCCCTGACTTTATGTATAATGATGGGATGACCAGTGTTAGGAGGCTGGTTCACCTGGCTGCGCAGGGCCAGTCTGGGATGGCGTCCCTGTGGGGTTTCCTTGTGTTCCAGAAAGGATCTGGGAGGGAAGCAGACATCACACTCTGTGTCCAGGACACGTGTCCATACAAAGATGTTACTCCCCATCTGTCAGGGGCCCCCTCTGCCCCTGGAAGAAACCCCAGGATGAAATGTCCCTGGCAGGATATCTGAGGCCCTAGCAGAAGGGCCCTCTCCCCAATCTAACTTGACCCCCACTCCTCCCCCAGCGGGAGCACGTACTCCTAACCTCCAGGGGAGATGTCTCTTCCACCTGGAATACATATCTCACCTTCCCTACCTGGTGGCCCTGAGAGTCTGTGGATATATCACTCAGGTGTCACCTCTTCCTGGAAGTCTTCCTTGATGCCCAGGCTTGCTAGGGGCCCACCCTGGGCTGAGCTCTATTCTGGAATGCCATTGTCTGTACGTCTTTTGTCTTCCCTGCTGACCAGCAGCTTCGTGAGCTCAGGACAACTGTTTAGACACAGCATATATGAAGCTGAGCCGTATGAAACGGAAAAAGTGGCGATTTCATATAGTTCGATCCGATCTTAGGTGCCTCTGAAGTCTTTATGACAGGAATCACCAACATCACCTGGGAACTTGTCAAATGCAGATTCTGGATGAGAAATTCTGGGGATGCCAAGCTATCTGTTTAACAAGCTCTCCAGGGGACCCTGATGTTGCTGGAGTGTGAGAACCTCTTCCCTAAAAAGGACAAACACATTGTGTTTTTCCAACAAGCCCCCACAAAAGCCTTGATGATCTTTGTTATTTGTCTTTGTAAATAAACATGATAGTAATAACAATCAATAATGATATTGTTAGTGAGGCCTTTCCTGGCCACGCGATTGGGAAGCGCAACCTTCTCCCCTCCCCGCACCCGCCCCCCACCTTCATATCCCTCCATACCTCTAATCACCTCTAATGAGCTGTCAGGAGCATGCCAGCCAGCCCAGCCCCCTCCCCACAATCGCCAGGATCACACATGCTGCATTTTAGTTCCTTACTGTCTCCTTCCCTGCTAGAAGGTCAGCAGCCATTTTGTTCACAGCTCTACCCTAGCACCTAGAGCAGGGCCCAGCACACAGTAGGTGCTCAGTACATACTGAACTGATGAATGAAGGAACCCGGATGCTTAGTTCCTTTAGCGGCACGTTCTCCTACTGGAAGCCTAGTGAGTGCTCGGATACACAATTTGCGGATGAGGAAACAGCCTTGGGGAAGGGCAGACTTGTTCGAGGTCACCGGCACCTTGGATTCCTGCTCTGGTCTGGGTCCTAATCCAGAGCCCCAATAATTGTTGGTAAATTCGGTGCCCGGGGATCAGCCATTCTGGCCTTGCCCTCCCACCCCTGCCACAAGCAGGCCCCAGAGTCCAAGGGCACTGCCAAAATGGAAACCATTACCCTGGAAATCTCTAAGCTGGGGATGGAGGACAAGGCCTCAGCGTGCAGCCTCAAGGCCATGAGGATGATGCCTGACATATGAGAGGCCCCCAGTGCAAAGACACACAGCTAATTAGCTGTCAGGAGCGATGCACACTCTAGCCTGGCCCCTCCCTGACAATCTCTCCCGGAATCGCCCTCTGCCACCGCGTGTCACCACATGATAAAAGGAAATATGTTCAAAGCCGAGCCACTAACAAGAGACGGGGAGGCTCACAGACACAGAGAGAAGCAGATTGCCTCTGACGCTCTCCAAGAAAAGGGGGATAAATTAAAACCATTAAAAATAATAATTTGTCATCGTCAGGTTTCAGAAAGAAGTTATTCTTGAAGAGCAGGGCGTTCTGAGTGTCACTCGGAGGTGCCAGCAAAGGGGTGGAGGGACTGGGCTCTGTCTGGATTCAAAACAGGCTCTGCCTCTTACTACCTGTGTGATCAGGTACCGCACTCCTGTGCCTCAGTTTGCCCAAATATAAAGTGTGGGTGATAAAAGTCCCTACCTTATAAGGTTTGGGGGAGATCCTATGAGATGAATGCATTTTAAGTGCTTAGCATCATGGGCGTATGGTCAAATTCTTAACCTCGATCAATTTCCCCATCCACTCAGAACGTACCTGAGTAGATGTTTGCTATCTTGGTGATCCATTCAAGGGCATTTGCTGGGCCCTGTGGAACACAGTGGAAGGTGGATGGCCTCAGGATAAGGGGGACCAATAAACACTGAGCCTTCTCTAGCTGTCTGCTGGCGCTTGGGCAGGCAGGGCCCAGTCTCTGACCCTGAGCTCGCTCTTGCCTCTCCAATGCGGCCCCCATGGAACCTGCTGGAAGTGCTCGCTGGGGGTCACAACCGGTTGTGCCACCCTGGAGGTGTGAAGGCCCCCCTTCTCCACAGGATAAGGAGAAGGATACCAACAGCTGACCTTTGCTATGCGCTAATCACAAGATAGGCACAGTTCTAAACTCTACATGAATTCACTTATTGAGTTCTGGCAACAGCCCATTGTATAGACGAGAACACCGAGGCCCCAAGAGGCCAAGTTATTTCCCAAAAGTCACACACTACTGGGTGGTGGTGCCAGGAATCCTGCCCCTCCCAGAGCCCTTTTGGGGTGTGGCAAGGACTAAATCATGCACATAAAGGTTTCAAGTGTGCCTGGCACACAGCGAGCACCCAATAAATGCTGGTTGGTGCTGGGGCCACAGCAGAGGTCCTATCAGCGGCAAAGCCCTGGCTCTGTGTCCAGGCTGCAGGAACACAAGCAGAGACAGGGTGCCCCAGGGCAGAAGGACAGCATACGGGTCATGGGGGAGGCCTCGGCCCTCCAGGCCCTGCAGAGAAGAGGGGGAGATGAAGGCAGACCATGAGGGCTAGTAGCTTAAACACTGGCTCAGCACCAATTCTCAGGTGCCAGGCCTCTTCCCGGGTGACCTGAACTCCTGGGAGAGACAAGACCCTTTAGGACACAGCCTCTGTGAAACTGGGTGTCACAGGCTGTCTTGGTTGAATCCCCCCACTCGCAAAATGCCGAGTAGGCCTCACATCTTTTCCACATGCCTCCCTTTCTCTCTGCAGCAGGACTGGGCGGGTCAACAGATGTCCCCAGGAAAAAACAAGAGCCCATCTGGATGCTGACGACGGAGACGGCACATGGATTCCCTGTGTCCTCATGGACAACAGCCCATGTGCTCATATTACAGGATGTCGGGGCCGGCAGCAGGGGCTCCACTTGACACGATCCTGGCCTTCGCAGCACAGTCCAGAGGGCAAGGGGCAAGCACAGAGTAGTCACAAGTCACCATGGGAAGCGCTAAGATGGTGGGTATGCAGGCAGGAGCACACAGTGGCTTCCTGGAGGGAGGAGAGCTCAGGGGGCCCAAGAGGGTGCTGTGGGTCAGCCCTGTTGCCATAGAAACCCACTCCTGCTGGATGAATCCACTGAGTTGAAATATTTGACCTGACCAGCATCAAGGTCACTGAAAATAAAGCCACGGTGTGACCTCAGAGACCAGTGGTGACAGCAGGGCTAGGTGGCCAGGAGGGCTTGCTGGGCGGGGAGGGGCTGTAGCTAGCCCCTCAGTGCTACTGAGGGGGCAGGTGGGCTGCCATGGGGCCCCTCTGATGGGCCGCCCCAGCCTGGTATCACCATCCAGGGTCCTTTTAGGAGCTTGTGCTTGGAGGGGTGTGAACTTGCCCCATTCCTTACTACACCCAGCCCCCTTCTCTTCAACCTCATTTCCAACCCTTCAGCTCCAGCCAGACTAACACCCTGGCTGCCCCCTCCAGGAAGCCATGATCAGAGGCCCCTACTGCCTCCGAGCTGCTCCAGGGCTCCCACCAGCAGAGCCCTCCACACTGGCCTGGACCCCTTTCTGCTTGTGCATCTCCCCCTGCAGATCCTCCTTTTCCGTGGGTCGCCCAGACCCGATCTCCGACACTGATATTTCCATAGTGAGAACAGCCCCTCAGAGGGAGGTCTAGCTACAACCTGAGCAACACCCTCATCCCAACTCTGTGCAGCTCGGCGCCAGCTGCTTATCCTCTCTGTGCCTCCGAGAGGGTCTCCAATCTCCCCCAAAGGCTGTGACTGCAGTCTCTACAAGACACCCCTGCAGGGCTGTGTTTAGACCTTCAGACTCCTCACACAGGAGTCTTCTGGTGCCTGGCACACAGTGCAGTATTGGGGCACACAGTGGGGGGTTAGGGTAGGGCACACAGTGGGGTATTGGGGCACACAGTGGGGGGTTAGGGTAGGGCACACAGTGGGGTTGGGATGGGGCACACAGTGGGAGGTTAGGGTGGGGCACGCAGTGGGGTTGGGGTGTGGCAGACAACGGGTAGGGGTGCTGTGCACAGCAGGGCAGCGGTGCTGAGGGGAGTCAGCCAGGCCCTTGGAGATCTAGAGCACATGCACCCATCCCAGGTTATTCTACTTCATTTCTCTCAGCCATCCGGCTTCCCTCCATCTCCCTGAACACCGTGTGGAATGTTCCTTCTTTGCCTGGAGTGTGTGCCACGGGCCCCCCACCCCCTACCCCGCCATCCCTCAGCAGGAGTCAATGCCTGGCCTGGGCCCAGGACCCTGCCAGGCCTCTGGGAACTTCCCCTCTGTCTGGTAGCTCCCAGGGCCTCCCTGAAGTGGCTCTGGCCCCAGAGAGAGATGATGATGGGGGAACAGCAGGCCCCACTGACATAGTGAAGGATTGCCATGGCAACCATGCAAGGCCGGGCCAGCTGGCAGGAATGAGTCTGGCAGAGCCACAGGCCTGGCCTCCCACCAGGGCCGGGTTGGCCTGGGGGGCAAAGGCCATGTGGGGTGGGGTGGGGACCCCACAAGCACCCACATGATGGGGCTGTGTCTTCTCACAGCTGGTTACCTGGTAGAGCTGGACATCTGGGAAACCCACCTCCTTCCTCCTCACACATGGAGGTGAGGGTGGGGAGCTCTTGTTAGAATTCTCTGATGCCTTCTGAGTCAAAGGTAAACCCTGCCTCACTTCCTCTCCGTCCCAGCTGGGAAGAGCCGCTAGGCTGCATGCTGTTTCTGCAGCATGTAGTTGGTACTCGGTGAAAATATGCCAAATACAACAACCAACAAACGGGCATGTTTATGACTCCCTGCGTCCGAGGCTTGGGGGAGGCTGCGGGGTGCAGGGCCGGGACGAAGCATCCCTGAGATTCAACTCTGCCGCCCCCTTCCTCCTCTGTCCCGTGCATGCAGGAGGCAGGACCTATAGTCTTCTGGGCTCTTTTCGCTCTCATTTGTACCCTAGAAGATCCCAGAGTCCACTCCAAGGACAGGATACCTAGAAAATATGCATATTTTCTTATCCCAGCTCCGTCCCTTCTGTCCTTTCTCAGAGTGGACGAAGAGGCCCCTGCTCCCACCAGGCCTCCCCCAGGCGCTGCACGTGCAACCTCTGCACCGAGAACCTCAACTCAGCAAAGGTTATTCCGCTTATTCTATAGAGCAGCGGTCCCCAACCTTTTTGGCACCAGGGACCGGTGCTCCTATGAGAATCTAATGCCTGATGATCTGAGGCGGAGCTGAGGCGGTGATGCTAGTGCTGGGGAGCGGCTGCAAATACTGACGAAGCTTGGCTCGCTAGCCCCCTGCTCACTCCCTGATGTGCAGCCCTGGTTCCTAACAGGCCATGGACCAGTACCACTCTACAGCCTGGGGGCTGGGGACCCCTGCCATAGATGATGAAACCGAGGTCCCAAAAGTGAGCCAAGTTGCCCGAGGTCACTGGGCAGAGCAAAGTATACTGAGTCCGGGCCCTGTGCTCCCCACCACCATACCCAGACTCCTGCAGTCTCCAAGCTGGGAGATTGAAAGACACTCCGTTTTAGTTCCTTTTTCTTTTCAGTAAAGGTAATATGTAAAATGCTTAAGCAAATGCAATTTCATTCTCATATCTCTTAAGACTTTAACTTACAAATATGTGAGCACTACTACCCCTGCTCAGACCATGTGCTCCAATCTGAGGTTTGGTAAAACAGAACAGAGCAAGTTCTTAGAGAAATACAGCATAAAATGCAGAGTGGTTCCAGTATGTTCCCGCCTGCCTCTCAGGCCCGAATAGCAAGTGTCGCCTTCCCTTCACCTCTCCAGCCTCCCCAGGTCCTCCTTCCCCCACCCAAAATACGATCAAATGACAACACTCTCCAATAGAATGGTCTGTGATGATGGAATGTTCTAGATCTGCACTATCCAATACAACGACTACCAGCCACATGTGCTTACTGAGTCCTTGTTACGCGGCTAGTGCAACTGAGGAACTGAATTTCTAAATGGCCACATGTGGCTGGCGGCCACCTCACCGGACGCTGCAGCACTAGAATAAAACCTTTATTGTCTAGTGCAAGCACGTCCTGAGGTCAGAGGGTAGGCGAGGAAGGGGAGAGACCTGGGGCTGACAGCACAGCGGGGCAGTCCCTGGGACTGGGACGGACAGGTGATGTGAGCTGGTGGACCTGGGCAGGTGGAGGAAGGAGGGGCGACAGGACCCGGGAACCTGGCTGGAAGCATTGAGCGAGCCGATGCTGAGAGGCCTCACCTAGTGCTGGAAGTCAGGCTGGACGAAAGGGGGGCTTTGCAAAGGGATGCGGAGCAAGCACCTCCATCACCCCATGCCTCAGTTTCCCCTCTGTAAAACTGCAACAATAACGGGACTAAACCTAAGGGTGTTGTATGGTTAAATGAGTTCACGCGTGCGAAGCACATAGAACGTGACTGGTTCTAGAGCGCACGCTATAAATGCTGGCCTATGTTTGGGGGCAGTTGTCCTCCCTACCTGAAGCCTCCCCTCCAGGGCCATCTGAGTCTCCCTGGCAAGGACAGAGCCCACAGCTCATGCCTCCTGACATCCCCTCCTCTTACATGCTTTTACCAAAATAAATTCCTTTCAGCGCCCCCCCCAACACTACAAGTCGGGTATTAGTATAACTCTCCCCATTTGACAGATGGGGAAACCAAGGCACAGAGTGGGTAAGGGACATACCCAGGATCACTCAGCTCCACGCAGTAGGGCCAGAATTCAAAAGCAGGCACGGAAATCACCCCATTCTACAGATGGGAAAACTGAGGCTGGGAGGAGGCATTTTCAGTGGTCCCTGGCCGCACGGCCAGGACATGGCTGAGCTGGGCTGGCAGCTAGGCCTGCAGGCCTCCTGACCACTGGGCTCTTGGGCTTCGCAGGAAGGCTCCAGGGAGGGGGTTCAGGGCGGAGCCTCTGGAAGGGCTAAGGAGGCAGGTTGAGAGGGAGACGCCGACAGCAGGCTGGGCTCTGCCACTCTCTCCCACCCCTGCTTCTCACACCCGCCGCCGCGGGGGAGCCAGAAGCTGGCAGCACCAACTGTTGCCGCCGCCTCCCCTCTCCCTGCCCATCTGCTCCCCCATGGGATCTGGGTGGGTGGTAGGTCCTTGCCTAGACTGCCCGCTGCTGCCCCAGTGGAGTTGTCCGCCGACTCTCCTCTTCTCCTGGGCCTGGGGGCTCTCAGGGGGCATGGTGCGGTGGGCACGGCAGGCCCAGATACCCACCCCCTGAGCCTCGCTGTCATGCATGTAAATGGGCATAGCACAAGCCATTGATGTGGCTGTGGGCTCTGAACGAGCTCCTGCCCATAACTGGGATCCCCTGCCTATTTCCTTCTCTCTGTAGGTTTCCTAACTGCAGGGCCTGGAGTCCACAACCCTCCCACTGCAAATGTCCTCTGCTATCCCAGAAACACTTATCCTTATCCCCTGGCATGTAGGCTCAGAGTAAGCAAGTTGGGGAGCCGCGTGTGGACCAGTGGCCTCGACACTTCCCAGCTGCCGGCAAAGGCCCCTGGAGGCTGAAGGCCAGAGCCATCTGTCTCAATTTCTGATGGTTGTTGCCAGACCTCCTGGGGACTCAAGGGATCCTCTCCCATGGTGGAGCCATATGAGGGGCCACCTAACAGCAGAATATGTACTGGATGCCTGCTGGTGTGGGGGGCACTGTGGGAGAGGCGAAGGGACGACCTCGAAGTGTCAGCTCGGGTCCCAGCCTGGGCAGCCAAGAGAACAATGCCCATGGGGCACCTGGATGAAAGGGGGCACGGCTAGGGCAGGGTGGTAGGCAGGGCCCCCAGGGAGAAGAGCTGAGTCCTGAGGGATGAGGAGGGCTCAATGGGCATCCCAGGGCCTCCCTCTGCTCCCCCACTTCTGATGATACCCAGTGAGAAGGCTCTATACCAGCTCTGCCACTTTCTGTGTGACCTCAGGCCAGTTACTTAGCCTCTCTGAGCACCAAGTATACCAAGGGGTAAAACAGCACTCCTTTCTGGATGGGAAAAGGTAATGCCTGGCACCTGGAAGCACTCGATACCGGCTGGGCAGTAGGGGGATGATGAGGTCCAGCTCCAGCTCCATTCCACACCTTTCCACGCTCGTGCCATGCTCCAGCCACCCAGAATCTCCTTTGTTGCCCCCAAGTCCACAGCACCAGGCCTGGTGCCACCTTCTGGCCTTCACACACACAGGTCCCTTCACGGGGAACACCCTTGCCCACACTCTCTCACCACTTGGCTAACTCGTAGTCTTCCTACAGGTGGAGGGGAAGGAGGACCCACCTGTTCCGAGAAAGAGGCTGGATTGGGTGTCCCAGGTGGAGACACAGAGGAGGTTGCCCAGGCAGCTCCATGAGAGACCCCACCCCATTTTTAGGGGCTCTTTAGACTGTGGCTCTGCCTGATCTTGCAGGGGACAGTGACATCTAGTGGGCAGCAGGCACATTGCCCATCACCACAGGAGGTCACCCCAGGGCACCCCAAGTCCCCGAGGAAGCAGAGGCTCACCTTCCAGGGGAGGAGAGGGGCAGCGGGGCACAGAGAATGTGAGGCAGGCACAGTGCATTGCTGGCGGCGACGCAGGGCTTAGCTCCCTCTCTAGAACTCCTGCCTCCTCCCGTGGGCTGCCATGTTCCCGCGTGGCATATGCCGGCCATATGCTCTCCCTGTCACAGCATCCTCAGCGGGCCTGCAAGCAGCCTGCTGGCGGGGGCGGGGTACCTTGGAGCTGGAGCGCACCCCAACTGCTACATCGAGCAAACTGCTCGGAGTTGCTCTGAGGAGTGCCAGCACCCCAGTGAGGGAGGTGGCCTATAATCCCGTACCACACACGGCCATACTGAGGCTCAGAGAGGCTGTGTCTTGCTTGAGGCCACACAGCTTACAAGGGCAGACCGGTCCTGTCACCTAGAGACTCTGACTGTGCATCTGTAACCTGAGAGGGGCTGGCTGGGCAATGCCTGCAGCACTCTGTGATGCCTGCAGGCTTGGTGTGTTCAAAGCTCATGCACCATCACCGGCCAGAGCACCCTCCGTCTCCTCCAGCCCTGTTGCAGCTTCGGGGCCCCTTGCAGACCATGGTCTCACTGGTTTCCTCCTGTTTCCGCAAACCCAGCAGTGGAATCTTCAGGGCACTCTGGGCCTGAAGCCTGAAAGTGACTTGTGCTTTTCAAACTGGGTTCCTCGGAGCTCTGGTGTTCTGCAGATGAGCTTGGGGTCTGCCCAGGGAGCTGAGGGGGGAAACTCAGGGAGAAAAGGCTTGTCCCCTTAAACCAAAAAGTATCTAAAGTTGATTTCTATAGTAGGCACAAGGGCACACACGGCCTAAGTGATGGAGGGAGGGGAAGAAGGTTCTGGAGTTTTGTACTATGCAGGAGAGAACACTGAGTACGTAATAACAGGCCTAGCCTCCTAATGCCCCCAAGTTCCCCTGAGGAGCCAGGCTGAGGTGACCCCATGGAGTGGTTTCCTAGGCAACAAATGTTTACTGAGCATCTGCTTAGTGCCAGGCACAGTCGCTGAGCTCCATGGTACAGGGATTAAACCCAGGCTCAGGAGTCGGGATCTCGGAGTTCGAATCCTCGCTCTGCCACTTGTTTGCCAGCGTAGCTGAGAGACTCCATCTCCCTGTGCCTCGGTTTTTTCATCTCTAAAATGGAGCCAATAACAGCTCCTACCTACGGATGACAGTGAGCATGAAATGAGTTAATAGACTGTGTCACTTTCCTAGGGCATGTAACAAATTACTACCAACTGAGGAACTTAAAACAACAGGAATGTATTCTCTCACAGTTTTGGAGCATATTAGTCTGGCGTCAAGGTGTTGGCAGGACTGTGCTCCTTCTAAAGTCTCCTTCCTTCCCTTTCCTGCTTCTGGTGGCAATTTTTGGCTTGGCTTAAGGCAACGTCATTCCGGTCTCTACCTTCATCTTCACATGGCCTTCTCTCCGTGTCCCTGTCTTCATATGCCATTCCGTCAGTGTCCAGATCCCCTTCTTCTCATAAGGCCACCTGTCATTGGGCCACCCTAATCCAGTATGACCTCATTTTAACTAATTACATCTGCACAGACCCTCCTTCCTAATGTCACTCACCGAGGCTGCAGGTGGACAAGCATTTGGGGGTGCACTATCTAAGCCACTACATACATTTCCAGGAATTAGAGCAGCGCCAGGCACACAGAAGCCCTCAGTGCACGTGAGTTTATTGATCCTCACCACGCATCTGAGATGGGAGACTTAGGCACACTCCTCTGGGTAATGCTACGGTTCAGAACAGTAAACTGTCTGCCTGGAATCAGCCTCGCAGTGTAGGGCTCGGATCAGATCCAGTTTTGTCACGTCTACCACCTAGGCATTACGCAGGCCTAAGCTCTCCCGGCCACCTGTCACAGCAACGGCAGGCACTTCCCCTATGGGCACCACCCAATGCCCTGGAGGGGGAGCCCATCCACAGAGGCTTGCAGCCCACCCAGCCACCATACCAGCCTCTCTGGTCTTCTAGGTACCAACCTCAGAGGTGGGGAGGAGGGTGTGGCCCAACCAATGGGGTGTGGCCAGGGAAGGGCGTGGCCAGAGGAGGGGAGACACCTCCGCCCAGGATAGGGTCAAGGGAGCCCAGCATTGCTTACTGCAATTAATGTAGCAGTCTCATGCTGGTATGGAAAAGTACGAGGCAGGAATGGGCAGGAAGCTCCAACAGACTATGTTCCCATCAAACAAACAAGCAGTGAGACCCCTCTGTGCCAGGCAGGTGACCATGCCCACATCACAAACAAGGTGATGCCCACAGCCAGGCCAGCTCTGTTCCACAACTGGCTGGCCTGGTGGGGAGGTGTAACTAGGGAACACAGAGCATCTCAGGGTCTGGGCACACTGGGGGCCTCGTTATCCAGAAGATCAGCAGTGTGAAAGCAAGGCCTGAATGCAGATGGGAGGCAGGGAATTAGCTGACTCTGATGGAGAGGGATCAGTGTGGGGCTGAGGAAAGAGCTGGGTGCCAGGCCACTGGGAAGCCACTATATTACTCGGGTCTCTGGACCCAGAATTACACAAGAAAGAGGAAACGCTTTCTGTGTTTAGAAAGAGCCTCGTTTGCACCCCTAGAAGCTGAAGTCCCACCCGCAGCAGGCAGGCTCAGGTGGCCCGGCAAAGCCCAGTGGGCATCGAGACAGGCAGGCAGGCCCCAGGCCTAGAGTAGAGGTTACTCCAATCCTCTACTCTAGTCCTGTCTGGCTTCTGAGTCAGGCTGATCAGGGACAATGACCTTGGGCCTGGTCACCTGCTGACCCCAGTGAAACAGGAAGGACAGCAGTTTCTGCCTCTATTTGAGCCAGCTGACAAGTTCCAGGCCCTGAGCAAGGCAACAGAAGGAAGCTGATCTCCCTCTGTGCACAAGGCCGATGAGGCTGGCAGAGGTACCAGGCTGCAGGGCTCAGCCATCCACCTGGTGTTTACTGAGCACCTACTCTGTGCCACTACTGTGCTCAGGACTGGAACACAGTGGCAAACAGGACCCAAGTCCTTCCCCCTAGGGACAGGCTACACTGCCTTCGGGGGTGTCCATGAGAGGTCCAGAGTCATGGAGAGGCAGGGCCTGGACAGCTGGAAGAAGTTCTGTTGCAAAAGTGACTGATAACTGAAGTCACTTTAACCCAGCAATTCCACTCCGTGGTGTGTACCCAAGAGAAATGCAAACCTATGTCCCCACGAAACCAGCCACGCAAATTCAGAACAGCACCATTCATAACAGCCCTGACTGCAAACAGCCCAAGTGTCCATGGATGGTGACTAGATAAACCAAATGTGGCATATCCATCGATGAAATATTATTCAGCCATACAAAGGAATGAAGCACTGATACATGCTACAGCATGGATGAACCTTGAAAAGATTCTTCTAAGTAAAAGACGTTAGATACAAAAGGGCACATATTATATGATGCCATTTATATGAAATATCCAGAACAGGCAAATCCACAAAGATAGAAAGTAGATCAGTGGTTGCCAGGGGCCGGGAGAAGAAGGAACACAGAGTAATTGCTAAGGGTAAGGGGTTTCTTTTTAGATGATGAAATGTTCTAGAATTAGATAGTGTACTGGTTACATATATCTGTGGACTATTTCAGAATACGCTGAACTCTACACTTAGGTAAATTGTTACAAAATTGTTATTTTAAAAACCTGCACTTAAAATAGCACTTGCAAAATGCCATTTTTCACTCGTCAGGGTGTTTTTGAAATTATAAAAATTAAAAGTAATGAGCCCTTAGTGTTTTATGACCAGAGAAGTGAGGGGTGCTTGCACGGCAAGGGCAAAGGGATTTAGGAGACGGGGCAGTGGAGGCTCAGGGAGGGGAGATCTTGCTGGAATTCCTCAGGAGGCAGCAAGGCCTGCAGCGAAAGAGAGGCGGCCACCCCGTTCCCGCCAGCCCAGCTTGCCAGAAGTCCTGGAGATAGCCAGCTGGCGCAGGGGTGACTGAGAACAGACACCCTGGAGATTGCTCTGTCTGCAAACTGTCAGTGGGTCCTGTGGGGCCAGGCTGTGGCGGGTTGTGGGGGGCACACAAATCTGGTGCTGGGCAGGGGCTCCCAGGGGTTTCTGCCTTGGATCATGTGGTGTATGGGTGGCCACCATGCCACCCTTGACAGGAACCCGTCTTCTCTCTCTGCAGTGGGCAGGAGGTGAGGAATCTCTTGAGGGCGCAACCAAATGCTCGGCCTAGCCTCAGGACGGTGGATGAAACTGGAAGAGGACTGGCAAGAAGCTGCCTGAGGCTGTGACCAACATAATAACAGACACCACCTGCAGGAGGAGGTGCCTGGCAGGTGCTGTTCCACAAGCCTTACACTCCCCCCCAACGCCGTGAACCCCACAAGAGAGCAGGAACTGGCGCCATCCCTGTTGCACAGATGAGGAAACCGAGGCATGGAGTGGTACCAGCTCCATAGCTCTCGGCCCTATGGCACCGACCGCTGGTGTACCGGTGACACTGGCCATCCTCACAGAGGGTGTCGGGGTGTCGGGCTGTGGGGGGCCTTCTGCCTGCCCCCCTGCCACTTGCTTCTTGGGCCCAGAGCTGTGAGAAGCTGGCCCCACACAAAGCCAGGCCTGCAGGCCAGCAGAACGCCACTCTCCCTACGACTAAGATTCACTTCTGTCCACGGGACACTGCTGACACTAACTGTGTGGCTTTTCTACACCAACAACCCACTCTGCAGCTCTCTAGACAGGGGACACAGATGGTGTCCTACAATTTGATTTAGTTCTGACACTATTACCAGAGTTAGCACAGAGCCCACAGGTCAAGGGCTCAGTCCCATGAGACTGTTCCCTACTTCAGACACCAATCACAAGTCCTGGATCTCTGTACTTCTGATCGCCCAGCTTATAAATCAGGGGTTCTCATGACCCCCTCCTCAGGTTCGATAATTTGCTAGAACAGCACACAGAACTCAGGGAAACAGGACCGACTGGTACCGATTTATTGTAAAGGATACAACTCAGGGACAGCCCCACGGAAGACCTGCAGCATCTTGCTGGATGGGCAGCTGGGCAGCTGGACCCTGGATCGGTCCCTGGCCCAAGAGCTGGCCCGGATGCCCGCCTGTCCCACACCATGGCAGAAAGCCCAGGGCGCTGCTTTGAAGAGCTGACGTTTCCACTGAGTGACTTCCACTGCGTGAGGTCCCTCGTGCTCAGGGCTGAGGGAATCCTTAGAGTCCCCGCCCCGGAACTGGGAGGCCTGGTTTGCACTCAATTCTGCCTCTCAGTTTCCCAGTCTCTAAACTGGGCTAACACCCTCCTCCCTGGGGGGGATGTTAACTAGGCAAAACCCTTAAAACACTGGAACCCAGGATGGCCTGGCAAGTGCTCCATCCACAGGAGCGGCTGTGGTCCTTCCTGTGGCCACCCCTTGCTGGGCTCCATGCCTTCTTCTGTGAGGCCAGGGGAGGGTCTGCAGCTGGGGTTCCCCCTTCCCCTTGGAATGTAGGGAAGGGACCCAGTAGGGTGGGTCTGGCCCAGCACCCTCCCTCTGAAGCAGCTCCGTGCCTGTTGGTTGGGTATATTGGGCTACTGAGTGCGATGAAATCTGAACAAACACTGCTGCCACTTAAATATCTTTTGTGCCTGGATGTAGCAGAATTTCTTAGCTGTGTCTCAAGCTGACTGAGCAAAAGATGGACTCAAGCCCTTGTGGGAAAAGGGGCGGTGCATCTTATTCCTAAGCCTCCAGCAGAGGACTTGATGCTCAGAGGCAGAGCACTAGGACTCAGGAGCATGGCCTTGGGTCAGAAGGACTTCAGGCATGCGTAGATTCAGAGACTCAAACATCCCCTGGGAGCTGCCTCCGACTTTGTCTCTCCCCCTCCTTCTTCCAGCCCTGAGATCTTAGTGTTGGGGAACTTTCTCTATGTCATGCCCTCTGGAGGGGGTGCTGAGTACCCAGTACCCACCCAAGTGAGTCCAATGAAACTACCCCCAGCACTGAGCCTGCACCTCCTGGGACCTTCAGCTTGGCCCCTGGCATCCTCACCCAAGGTCCCAATGACCAAGGTCCCAATGACCAAAGACCCTCTGAGCGGGTATCAGTTGGGGACGATGGCACCAGCTAGAGCCGCCTCTCCCCGCTTGGTTCCAGCCAAGATAAGGCTCCCAAAGGACTAATGCTGGTGTGTAAATATTAGATACTTCTGTCTCCTTTGAGACCAATTACACAGATCATGGCGGCTCCCCCAGGACCATGCCTTCCACTTACTGTATCATCATTAACAGCCTATTAGGTAACAGCTGCTCAGGGAGAGAGGGAGAGAGAGAGGGAGAGAGGGAAACAGAGAGGGAGTGGGGTGGGGAGAGAGAAAATGAGAGAGAGAGAGAGAGAGAGAGAGAGAGAGAGAGAGAGAGAGAGAAGAAAATAGAAGAAGAGAAAGAGACAAAAGGAGAAAAAGAGACAGTGAAGATGACAGAGACAGAGAGAGTGCAAGAGACAGTCAAGAGATCGGAGCGAGACAGAATAGTCAGAAACACAGACGCTTGGAGGAAAGACTGGGAGAGACCCCAGAGAGGCAGGAGGGAGCCGAGGAGGAGAGAAGCCAGGGAGAAGGCAGCTGTGAGTTCTCGGAGGGACATCAGGCCCGCCTGCCCTCGGGGTCTGCTGTGGATGCCCTGCCTGCTCCTGTTTGCCTGCCCCTCTAGCTGTGCTTGCCCCACGGTGTCCCTGGCCTGCAGGCAGGTGGGCAAGGCTGGTAGGCACCAAGTGGGCCCCAAGAAAGCCCTTCTAAGGCCAGGGCTGCCCGCAGCAGGCCTCAATCCCACATGCTAGGCTATTTATCCGCAGGGATTCCTATGGCCAAAACCGGGAGATAAGAGCCACCACGGCGAGGAGCCCCGGATCTTTCTGCGGAAGCCTTCAGGTGCATGTCCAGCCTGCCTGCCAAGCGCACAGTGGGGGCCCAACACTGTTTAGAAGAGAAAGCAGAGGTGAGGAATTTCCACCAGCAATTACAGACCAGCCCCCTGGCAGGTCTTCCACGTTCTCACCCCCTCCCTGCACCCCCGAGTCCTTGGAACAGCCTCTGGAGCAACAGTGATGGGCCCCGCGCGGAGATAAGAAAGGGAACATAGAGGCTGAGTGGCGGCCTCCCTGAGGCCACCCAGCTGGACAGCCCGCACACCGGTGTTCAAGGCCAGTGACCCAAGGTCAGGGCCATGCTTCTGGATCCTGGTGCTCTGCCTCTGAGAGCATCAAGTCCTCTGCTGGAGGCTTAGGAATAAGATGCACTGCCCCCCCCCACCCCGCCGCCGCCCCGCTTTCCCATGAGGGCTTGAGCCAGGATCCCCAGGGGAGGAAGGACAGAGAAGCCCTTGTGTAGTCACCAAGACCAGGACTCCCCTCCCTGACGAGCATGCATCACTCCCCTGCAGGATGCCGCTCAGGACCTGGGCAGTCTTCACAGCCGCCTCCTCCTTCCCCAGGGACCCCACTGCTCCTGAGCTCTGAGGTCCTATCTGCCCCGAGCCTTGGCCCCTCGGCACGGTTGCAGGCTTACCATCTGTTCTCCATCTGTCCCTCCAACCAAACCATAAATGTTTACTGAGCCTCCCTACCCACCAGGCACATTTCTGTGCACTGGGGACAGCACGGACAAACAGACACAGACCACACCTGCATGGAGCAGAGGATACCTGTGGTCAGGGACGAGTGCCAAAGAACACATGGTCAAGAAAGGCTTTGGTGACTGTGAAGGCAGAGCAGCACCCCTGAGAAAACGGGGACCAGCATTCCAGGCAAAGGGAACGGAAGGTGCAAAAGCTGAGGTGGGAACTAACTTAGCGTTTCTGAGAAGTGGGGAGAAGCCACCAGTGCTTGGGGGCATGTAGGGTTAGGGGGCCACAAGATAAAGTCAGACAGTAAGGAGATACCCCTTGAGCCCTGAGGATTTGGAATTTCCTTCTAAGAGCATTAGGGAAGCCACCTCAGGGACCTAAGCAGAGGGTAACGAGTCTGGCCCCTCCACAAAGCTGCCTTGGGCTGGCTGTGGGGGACACACCAGCTATAAACTTCCTTGAGGGAGAAGTTGACCCCATAGGCCTGAGCCCCTGACCCCTTCAGTGCTCATAGGAAGTGACAGACGCTCCCCACCCAGGTCTGCTCCTCAGAGTGCCCCTCCTTCCATCACTTCCAGGTGTAGTACCTCAGCTGCCTGGCCCCCTCTCCAGGCCTCAGGGCCCTGGGGCCTTTGAGGGTGGGAATGGGGCCGGCCTGGCGCCCCGGAGCCCCTGCCAGGATTTCAGGCTCCTGGCCCTGTAAAGCATTTGATTTCTCCTCCTCCAGGGCTGGAAATAATTAAGCGGCCGGGAACATAAATCACAGCCTGGCTCTGTACATCTGCTAATCACATCTCCTGAGGATGAGCGAGGCAGGGGCGGGGTGCAGGGTTCCTGCAGCTGGGGCATCCTTCGAGGAGTCCACAGCACCCCACATCAGCCATGCTTCCAGCAAGGGTGTGGGGTGCTGGTGGAGAGTGTGGGATTCCAGGTTCCCCAAAGTTCTCACCCACACACAGACACACTCATACATACACACACCCACCCACACACAGATACTCACACACTTTTACCCACTACTGACAACACGCCCAGTTTCCCCACAACTCACACACAGACATCCATACATACACAAAGACACACACAGACCCCCTCCCCCACAGACCCCACAGACACACTCACACACATTCATACACCAACCCTGCCCCGATACACACGCACTTGCACACTGTATCCTGCAGGTAAGAAATGGGAAACTGCAGGTTTGGGGCTTGGGGTTTGGGCGCCACCTAGGGTCCATGTCCCGGCACTGCCGGACTAGACACCAGCCGACCCAAAAGCAGCGCTCCCAGACCCCACCTCCTCCCTCCAGCCAAGGGAGGAAACTGCTCTCTATTAAAGGCCCTAATTTGTAACAATCCATATAAAAAGCACGAAATTAACTGGCAGTGGAAGGGAATACTGAGGAGTATTTTAAGAATCAAATATTTAAAAATTTTAACTTACCTGCTTTAAAATTAAGGCATATAACGTTATCTCAATACATCCAACCGAAAAGGTCAAAAACAGGGAGGTTTTTGTCAGACAGGAGCTCCTTCTCCACTGATGACAACAACAACAACAATAACAGGGTGGCTACTGGCTGGTGTCGCCGACCACAACTATGATGTCATGCTTCCTTTAAAATTGAATTTGCTGAAGAAAATTGAGATCTTAAATTCTGAAGTGAATATTAGTATGAGTATCCGGTGTATGTGAATATGCTGAGCTAAAGATGGTGTTGGAGAATTTCTCACAAGTACCCTATGAGGGAACAACCTAACACGCCCATCTTTTCGGAGTAAACTGAGGCCCTGGAAGGTTCATCGATGGCCTAAGTCACTCTGCTCAGTGGCAAAGCTGGATGCCTGAACCAGGACTGTGTTCTCCAAAGTCCACGCACTAAACTGTGACACGAAACTGTCCCCCCGCCCTCATCTTGATCTGCTCCTATTCTAGGCAGCTCACTGAGGTCTGGGAGGTAGGCCCTTCGGGCTGTCGCCAGGAGCACTCGCTTCTCCCACACGGCTCCCCACACGTGGGGTTTACCTCACCGCAGCCCCTCACACACCGGACCCTTTAGCTTTTCTCTTTCCAGGCTGGACACTCCACAGCCCCTCCTTACAAGGATGTCTGGTGACCAAGAGGTGACCCTGCAGCAACAGGACCCAGCACAGGGGGCTGACTCATCATCTCCACGCATCTCGAGGGCACGGCAATGCGCATGCACCTGCCACCCAAGATTCCTGAGGCCCTCCCTCCTCCTCCAGCAAGTGACAAATGTATACGCACCCCTCAGGGGAAATCTAACCAGAGAAAGCTACCCTCAGTGAGTCATCCCACCTTTCCGGCCCCTGAGTCAGTAATAGACAGTCCCCTGGCCCCTGGCAACATTTCTTTTGACATCAAAGGCTTTTTAA
>NW_011888947.1:2396777-2408487 GCF_000151845.1 Pteropus vampyrus
GCGGCCGGGAACATAAATCACAGCCTGGCTCTGTACATCTGCTAATCACATCTCCTGAGGATGAGCGAGGCAGGGGCGGGGTGCAGGGTTCCTGCAGCTGGGGCATCCTTCGAGGAGTCCACAGCACCCCACATCAGCCATGCTTCCAGCAAGGGTGTGGGGTGCTGGTGGAGAGTGTGGGATTCCAGGTTCCCCAAAGTTCTCACCCACACACAGACACACTCATACATACACACACCCACCCACACACAGATACTCACACACTTTTACCCACTACTGACAACACGCCCAGTTTCCCCACAACTCACACACAGACATCCATACATACACAAAGACACACACAGACCCCCTCCCCCACAGACCCCACAGACACACTCACACACATTCATACACCAACCCTGCCCCGATACACACGCACTTGCACACTGTATCCTGCAGGTAAGAAATGGGAAACTGCAGGTTTGGGGCTTGGGGTTTGGGCGCCACCTAGGGTCCATGTCCCGGCACTGCCGGACTAGACACCAGCCGACCCAAAAGCAGCGCTCCCAGACCCCACCTCCTCCCTCCAGCCAAGGGAGGAAACTGCTCTCTATTAAAGGCCCTAATTTGTAACAATCCATATAAAAAGCACGAAATTAACTGGCAGTGGAAGGGAATACTGAGGAGTATTTTAAGAATCAAATATTTAAAAATTTTAACTTACCTGCTTTAAAATTAAGGCATATAACGTTATCTCAATACATCCAACCGAAAAGGTCAAAAACAGGGAGGTTTTTGTCAGACAGGAGCTCCTTCTCCACTGATGACAACAACAACAACAATAACAGGGTGGCTACTGGCTGGTGTCGCCGACCACAACTATGATGTCATGCTTCCTTTAAAATTGAATTTGCTGAAGAAAATTGAGATCTTAAATTCTGAAGTGAATATTAGTATGAGTATCCGGTGTATGTGAATATGCTGAGCTAAAGATGGTGTTGGAGAATTTCTCACAAGTACCCTATGAGGGAACAACCTAACACGCCCATCTTTTCGGAGTAAACTGAGGCCCTGGAAGGTTCATCGATGGCCTAAGTCACTCTGCTCAGTGGCAAAGCTGGATGCCTGAACCAGGACTGTGTTCTCCAAAGTCCACGCACTAAACTGTGACACGAAACTGTCCCCCCGCCCTCATCTTGATCTGCTCCTATTCTAGGCAGCTCACTGAGGTCTGGGAGGTAGGCCCTTCGGGCTGTCGCCAGGAGCACTCGCTTCTCCCACACGGCTCCCCACACGTGGGGTTTACCTCACCGCAGCCCCTCACACACCGGACCCTTTAGCTTTTCTCTTTCCAGGCTGGACACCCCACAGCCCCCTCCTTACAAGGATGTCTGGTGACCAACAGGTGACCCTGCAGCAACAGGACCCAGCACAGGGGGCTGACTCATCATCTCCACGCATCTCGAGGGCACAGCAATGCGCATGCACCTGCCGCCCAAGATTCCTGAGGCCCTCCCTCCTCCTCCAGCAAGTGACAAATGTATACGCACCCCTCAGGGGAAATCTAACCAGAGAAAGCTACCCTCAGTGAGTCATCCCACCTTTCCGGCCCCTGAGTCAGTAATAGACAGTCCCCTGGCCCCTGGCAACATTTCTTTTGACATCAAAGGCTTTTTAAAAATGTTAAATAGTGCACATGGTTTTAAAAAGTCAAACAGTGCAGAATGCTACACAGTAAATAGTGAGGGTCCCTTGGCCTTCCAGAAGTGGTCACTCTCTACACTTTTCTGTTCGTCTTTCCAAAATCTGCTGTGCACGTACGTGTGTGTGTGTGTGTGTGTGCAGGCGCGTGCATATTCTCATGTGTCAAGACACAAACCAGAGCACATCAAACACAGGGATTTGCTCCTTCTTTTCCACCAAAAATATCTCTGGGAGCATTCCCTCCCAGCCGCCTGCCGCACAGAGGCCAGTGCCTGGCTCCCTTGGTTAATTTCACACTCCTACTTTCCAGCAGGACAGACTGGCCTGGAGCCCTGCTGTGCGCACAATACCACAGCAGTCATCTGGGTACCCTCCACCTTCTTCAACATGTGTCTGGGACATAGTGTCCCAGAGGAGCCCCCAAGGGCTCCTCTGGGGCAAAGCTGACAAAAGGGGACACAGTCCTGGCAGCAAAACTGTTAGGTCAAAGGGATGTTCATCCCATTTGGTATAATCCCTGTGTCCTCAATGTCTCTCTCCTAGGACGGCCTCTAAAAGCTAGAAAAGGAAATGAACAGATTCTCCTCTGCAGCTCCCAGAAAAAAACCAGCCCCGCCAACACTCTGATTTGAGCCTAGTAAGACCGCTTTTGGACTTCTGGCCTCCAGATATTACTCTTTAGATATTATCCAGGCACGATGATTATTAATCACATAAATATTATTAATATAACGTATTGTTTTCAGCCACTATGTTTGCATTCACTTGTGACCCCGGGAAACTGACACATTTGTGTCCCCTCACTGACATTAGATTCACTTGGGGAACTTCACAAAAATGCCCAGGCCTCACCCCAACTAATCAAAATGGAATCCCCAGGTACTGCTGGCATCTGGATTTTTCTAAGGAGCAGTCAGGGCAGGGGATGCTGCCCTAAACCTCCTGCCCTTCAATCTCCCACCCCCCACCCCAGCTGCCCCACCATGGGCCATGGGCACAAGTCTTCTCCTAGACTGGACATCCTGCTGCCACAGGCCCCACCTGCCCATTGCTCCTGGGAGGGCACTTCTGTCTCTTCTGAGCCTTAATGCCCATGACAGTATCCTCCTCACTAGGATGCTACAGGTTTAAAATAAGATGATGTGTGCAAAGGGGCTGGCACAGGGTCTGTCCCACAAGGCACGTGACATATGCTTAAAAGTTGTGTTCCCCGCGCAGGTGGTGGTGCTGAGCTCGGCCTGCTGTCACCTTCACTGCAGAGATAACACGGGGCTCTCAGATGGCGGTTACCATGTCCCAGAGCAGACCTGGACCTGGCCACGTACAGCCCTGATCCCTGCTCACCCTGGGGGCCTCGGGCAGCTTAGCGCTCACCCTTGGGCCCCACGCACTCCCACCCGTTGACTCCACCCAGCTGCAAGGGGCCACTGGTGGGCACACGTCCAACGTGTGCAGGACTCCACCGTGGAAGGCCTGACTGCCCAGCCCCACATGGCAGCCCCACTAATTCCTCCCAATGGCACCTACGGGACCCCACCAGCAATAGGACAGGCACTCGGCCAAGGCCTCCGTGCAGAGCTGCGTCCAGCAGGGGAAACCACTAAGGACTGCGGGATTCTGGAGAGGGGAGATGGACAGGAGTGGCTCCAGGGGAGTGGGTAGGAGGACATTTGGGCATGTGAAGAGGAAGGCGCTGAACTCTTCCTCAGAGCCAGGAAGTCACTTGGACACTAAGACCTGCACACCTCTGAGAATGTGGGCTGCGGGGCAGGCACAGGAACACCAGGACAGTGGCAGAACAGGCTGGCCAGAATGGGGGTGGTGCTGGGAGTGGTGGGGAGTGGAAGGGGACCTGGCTGATGGGGTACAGACAGCAACTAGGAGAGATTAGTTGCCTTCCAGGGGCTGACTCCCTCCCTGGCAGACACCACAAAGGACAAACAGGCTGCCTGCTCAGTTCTGGGTAAGGAGGAGTTGAGGAGCATGCCCTAAGTGGTGTCTGGCCCATACTTAGTCCTAAAGCAAGGGTGGGGCATAGCGCTGGGGGAGAGAACCCTTTGAAGCATGGGTGGGAGCCCCACTGCCTCCAGAAAGTACCCCCTGACCATCTCTGCTGGGCTGAGGGCTTAAAACAAAGGGTTCTGGATTCCTGCAGACCTCAGTCTGAATCTTGTTCTGTCACTTACTAAGCTGTGTGACATATTTCTAAATCGAGGCAAGGCGGGGAGGTGGGCACACTGGGTCAAAGACATAGTTCCTGCAGAGGCTCACTGATGTCCCCTCCCCAGTGATATGTGGTAAATGTTTAACAACCAGCTTTCTGAAAAACAACAACTCTGATCTGTAGCATCCCCCAATTTCTATGGTGTAAATACTCCCACCACAGTTGATTTTGAGCTACCAATGAGACGTCACTCAAGGTGGAGTTGAGAAGAGGTGTGCACAGTTCAGCCCCAGTGCAGACCGGGAGTGCCCAGGAGGCAGCGCAAGGGAACATAACCCACGGGCATCTGCTAAGTGCCAGGTGCTGGGCTGGGAGCTCCTGTGTTGACCACCCCCCATCCCCCACAACAACCCTCTAGCGTGGAAATCGGCAGCCCTGTTTTACTGATGCAAAGACTGAGGCTCAGAAAGAAGAGGCAATGAGCCCAAGGTACACAGCCAGGAAATTATCAGAGGCAGGTTCAAACTGTCTCCGAAGGGAGAAAGGAAGGCTTAGACTGGACCTCAGGACCTCCAGGGGTAGCTTTTTATTAACAAGGCATTTTTCAAAAGTTAGCCAGGACAGTCAAAAAGTAGGGGTGGAACATCTCGTCTGCCTTCTGTAGGGATGGGGGAAGGACCCGGCCTGTCACCAATAGGAAGGATGTGAAATTCCCGAGAGGGAAGGCACTGGCGAGGCCAGTCACTGCACAGCAAACACCGTGGCACAGGCGGCTTTGATCAGAACAGTGACGACAGCTGAGCACTGCATTTGTGTTAACTTCTTTCATCTTCACGGGAACCCTTTGAAGGCAGCACCAATGTCCCACTTTACAGGTGAAGAAGTTGAGGCTCAGAGAGATTCGGTGACTTGAATAAAGCCAGGCAGCTAACTAGTCGTGCTGAAGGTCTAATTTTTCTAGACCATCAGAAAACTTTTTCTCACCAGGCCACAGATTTTTACAAACGGTTAAGTGCACACAGTTCAATGCCTGGCTGGTGTTTAGGTACATATGGATGTATTCCAAAAACAGCCGATCATGACATAGAACATTTCCAGCTCTCTAGGGCTGCCAGTGTCCCTCCCCAACTGACAGGTCTTATCACTGACCAGATGGGGCTGATGTGCCTGTCCTGGGATCCCACGGAGCAGATTTTGGTGCACAGATCCTTGATCCCACCCCCTGCCAGCCTGAAGAACCCTCAGTCTGGGATCCTCAGGGTTCCAGGGTGGGATTTCAGGATCCAGTAATGGGGTGCCCATGGTAGAGACAGATTTCTGTTGAACCACAAAAAACTGCAAAGTCGCAGACTCTAGATAATCCCAACTCTGTTCGGAGGGGCATGGAGTTACCCAGAAGGAGCCCTCCCAGCTCTGCCCCTCCCACCTCTCTTGGCCTCAGCTCCCTCTCCTGCTGCAGCCACCACAGCCTCCATGGAGGGCTGCAGCCAGGGTTCAATGACAAGGTGTCTGGCCCTGAAGGAATACTGGCCACTGGGAGGCTCTGAGCCTGAGCCTCAACTCCAACTCCAGGGAGAGGCTCAAGGGGTGGGAAGGTTGAGGGGCGGGGTGGTCCTCAGAGCAGCCCATCCAGGAGTAAATCCATGTCCCTTCTCATGGCTCTTCCAGCATGCCCTCCTCTCCACCCCTGTGGCACTCCCTCGTCCGGGCTGCTCCGGGAAGCATTTCTGCCCGCTTCACTCACACTCCTTGCCTTGCTCAATATGGCATCCGTCCCCAAGGAAGAGCCACCTTGCCTCCTTTCTCCACATCGGTCACGGTGGTCTGTTATAAGCTCAGCTCTGGCCATGATACCATCCTTGCTGCCCTCCAATGGTATCTCTCCATGTCGACACAAAGGCCGCTGCCTTCCCCAGCACAGGGCCCTGCAGGGTGGGTCTTGCCAGCCAGGCACATAGTGGATGTTCAATAGATATCTGTTGGATGAATTTACTAAATGAAAGTAGAAAATGGGAAGGGAAGGGTGAGAAGGAGAGGAACAGCATCAGCACCCTGCAAATGCCCCTGCCCTGACCAAGCCTTAGCCGAGGGCGACCCCAGTGAGGCCCAGGGTCCTGGGGCACCAAGGAGAGCCCTGCAGCCGGGGGCCCAGAGCCCTCCCCTGCTGGGGCTCTGACCCAAATCCTGCCTGACTCCTCTGAGCGGGGAGGAAGGGAGCAGGGAGAGGGGCCAAGAGAAGCAGAGAGCCTTCCAGAGCCCCTTCCCAGGACGCAGAGGCGAGGGCTGCTCTCACGCCTGCTCTGGATTCCACCAGCAGAACCAGGAGCCAACGGCTGACGAAACCCTGGCCGCCTGAGGATGCCGCCTGCCTGCCGGGGCCCCAGCCTCCCACGCCATCCCCTCCAGGGCTGCGAGGCACGATGGGGCTGTGGAGGGCAGAGGGATGTCTCCAGAACACCACCTCTCTTGGATGACTGCCTTTGTGGGAGGCAATGGTTCTAGAAGAAAAACAAACACAGGCCGGGGGAGGGAGGAAGCAGGCAGCAGATGCTGGCAGGCGAGACACAGTGTCTGGGGGAGGTCAGGGAAGGCTGGCGGGTGGCTAGGCTGGAGGGTGGCCCCCCGGGTGCCCTATGGCGCCAGGCCAGGGTCGGGACCCCAGGCTCTTCCGGCTGGACCTGGCAGGGAACCGAGGCAGAGAAAGTGTCCCTGGCAGGATGCCGCAACCCAGGAGTCCTCCTGACGCACGGCCAACGTCCCCCTGCCTTGGGTCTGACGACAGAGTCGGCTGGTTGGCCCAAGCCAGGACCCTGGGCCTCGGCTCCCTATTGTCCACTCTTTCCCACTGCCCTGCCTGTGGTCAAGCCCTTGGCCTTCCTCCCAAAGCCCCCTTTAATCCTTCATTTAGCTCAGGATTAGGGAGCTTCTAAGACAGCCCGGGCACTGGGGCTGGAGCAGCACAGAGACCTATTTTGCTCCATGGAGCTTTCATTCCTTCACCGTCCATGGCTCCCTAGTACCTTCAGGAGGAGGCAACCCCCCAAGCATGCACTCTAAGCTATCAACTCCTAGTCTGAACTCCCTTCTAGATTCCGGTGCCACCCCAGCTTTCCAGTCATCTGAACTGGCCCCCAGTGTGCACCATGCTCATGCTCATGCCCTCCTCCGACCCTCTGCCCATGCCGGTCAGTACTCCACCAGGTGTCCTGTGCTGTCCCCTCTGCCCGCAGCCCACTTTCCCTCTTCTTTCAGGAAGTCTGCCTCATCCCCTCCATGGGATACTAGTTTTAAACTGAAGACTCCTAGTGTGAGGTCAAGGTGACAAGCGCACTCAGGGATGTATGATTCATAGGTCTTGCAGGAGGGAGGAGGTGTGGGGCTTGAGGAAGCGGCGGCGGGGGCAGCCGGGCAGAGATTGCAGGGGGGCCCTGTGAGAGCAGGAAGGGTGTGGTTCTGAGGCCTTACAGGCAGCAGTTGGCACCTAACAGTCCCTGGGACGCTCCACCGGGTGTCCGAGAGGGAACTGCTGCCTGCGAGTCCACAGGCCACTCTTCTCACGAACCTTCAAGGGCTCCCCATGGCTCAGCCACAAAGTCCAAGAGAAGCTGAGTGTTGGCACCTAAGAACGGGCATTCATGCTAGCTCCAACCTAGCCCCCCACCTCTACTGCAGCCCCAAGCTCCATCACCCCTATGTCCACACACCTGCCGTTTTCTCTCTTCAAAACACCCTTTCCTCTTTCCTACATCTGTAGTGCTTACTTAGCCCTCTTCGACCTCTCAGGGAACCCCTCACTTGCATCCCAGGCAGACTGAACCCCGACCCTCCCTGTTCTCAGGCCCTGAGCCAATGGTGTCACCCATGGCATCACACTCCTTTTAAGGAGGTACTCAGACAAGTCCACTCTACAGATTAGGGTAAGGCACAGAGAGGTTAAGTCACATGGCCAGGTCATACAGCTGGGCAGTGATGAGGCTGGGCTGGGAACCAGCCAAAATACAGAATCTCTTACACAGCTTCAACTGTCCACGGCACTAGCCACATGATGCCGCGATGCTTCTCATTCCTTACTGTCCTCTGCCAGGTTCCAGGGCCCCAGCTTCTAGCCCAGCCAGCCAGGGATAAAGACTCACCCAAAACGATGCCACACAGGGGTGTGAAAAGAACCTCTCTGGCTTTATCAGACTCAGACCTTTGTGATTTTAACCCTGAAATCGGCATCTCCTCAACTCGCCATGCCACAGGGGGACTCCACAAGACCTTGAACAAGACGCTGGACTCCTCCAGGCCTCAGTTTCCCTCTATCTGCAATGGAGGCCAAGCAGCTGGTCCCTGAGGTCCCCCAGCCCCATAGAGAGCAAGCCATGTCCTGCTGCCCTTTCCAGTCCCGTGGCCCAACCACAGGCCTGCCCAGGAGCCGCTGAGGGCAGCCACAAGCGGGAGGAGCCAGGAAATCCGGGCAGGGCGCACCCCCCACCCTCACCCCCACCCCTCGCCGCCGCCCCGAGCCCAGGCCAGGCGCCGGAGGGGGCGCCGGCTGCCCCCAGAAACACGCTCCAGATGCGCGAGGCGCTGCCAGCATTCCTGGAAGGTAACGCAGGCTGGGCGGGGGGCGGAGGCACGGCCGCAGCCCGCTGCCAGATGTGCACCGCGAACAGCTGCCCCCGGCTAATAAGGTCAGCTCCTGGCTCCGGCGAGCCGCGCGCTCACCGCCGCCTCCGCCCGCCCGGCACCCGCCGCCGCGCTTCCCAGGGCGGCCTGGGGGAGGGGCCGGAACACGCCCTCCGCCCACGGTCTGGGGGAGGGGCCAGAACACCTCCCACCCTCGTGGTTCAGGGAGGAAAGATCAGAACCCCCTGGGGACGAGGTGGGGGCCTGAAACACCCACCCGCGCCCAGCCAACACCTCCCTGTAACCGAGGGAGGCCAGAACCTCACCCCACCTTGCAATTGCAAGCGGGGTAGGGCGGGGGTGCGGGTGCGGGGCATGTTCTGTTTTATTGGCCATTTCCCTTTAGCGATCGAGAGGAGAGACCTAGTGCTAAGTTTGGGGCCTTGGCCTGAGGGGAGAGGGCATGCAGTCCACGTGGGCTCCCCACTGCGGGCTGGGCCAGCTGCCTGGGAAGCGCAGCTGCGGGAAGTCTGGGGTTTCCAGGATTCCCTGCTCACCCCCACGAGTGACCTTACCCACTCCGCTCCCCAGCCTGTCCCCCACACCTCACCCCGCTCCAGGAACACCCTGTCCTCCATCCAGAGATGTGAGGTCACATCCCTGGGGTGGGGGAGTAGGGCTCAGATTCTGCTCCTTCCTTCCATCCAGGTCCTGGACGGGGCCGAGGCGAGTCCCGGCACCTCCTGCCCTCTCTCTCCCAGATAAAGGCGTCGGCAGCAGCCTTTGTTTCCCTGGTGTAAACCGAGCCAGATGCAGTCTAATCCCCCAGCTGGGCTGGATTTGCAGGCGGCTGCAGCTCTAGGGCCTCTCAACCTCCCAGGCCCTGCCCTCCCTGCTGCCCCGTTCGCTTCAACTTCACCCATCTCACTCCAAGGGCCAAGGGCAGAGCTTTGGGATCTTGCCTTCCTGTGCCCAATGACCTTGGGCAAGTCTTGTGACTTCTCCGAGCCTTGGTTTTCTCGTCTATAAATGAAGAATGATGAGGGCCCAGCCCACAGGTTGCAGCGGGCTCAGTAAGCTCAGATACTGTTATTAGTACCTGGAATGATGCTCACCTCCCTGACCACCCACTATGAGCTACACTGCACCCATGTGACCACACATCCCATCTCCAGAGCATAGAACAGTGGTGACAGTGACTTAGGTACCCACAGGACTCCTCAGGCATGACTCGTTCACTCCTTCCAAGAACCTGAGAACCCACAGAGGCTGGTGCTAGTATTGACCCCAGTGCACAAAGAAGCTGAGGCCCAGAAAGGCCCCAAGGCTAGTAAGATACAGGATTATTATCAAAAATGAGGAAGCAGCCCAGAGAGGTAAAGAGACTTGCCTAAGATCACACAGCAAATGAGAGGCAGAGAGCACGAATTTGCTCCTTCCAAATCCAGGAGGGGGAAGGGGAGGATACTTTCAAAGTGCTTGTAGCATCAGGTAGGCTCTTCTAAGTTTAGTCTGAAGCCCTCCAGAATCAGACCCCTGTGATACTTGTTAAAAACTCCTAAACCCTGGTCTGGCCCTACCAAACTAGAGTCTGTGGGGAGAGTCCCTGGACTCTGCATTTATTACAGGTTATGTGCGTGGAGGAGTGGTGGCTGAGGGGCTGCATTCCAGGCTGTTGTACCATGTGTGTATGGAGAGGGGGCAACGCAGTTCCAAAGGGAGCTCTCTGTCCCCTCCAGGGCCCAGCATTCCAGCCCTGGGCCACCCAGGCTGGGAACACAGCCTCACCTGGGCTGGTCCAGCCAGAAGGCGGGCAGGGTGCCAAGCTCAGAACCTGCCAGGAGTGTCTGATGGATGCAGTGCCTCCTTCCAAAAGCCATTAATCATCCAGAGAAACTCCCCGTCAGTCCATCTGTTCCCCACCCATGCACACACCCCCACGTGCACCACATGCACAGATACACACAGCACACACGCATGAACACACACAGACACTGCATGCACCCAGACACACGCCATGCCCCCACATGTGCAACCACACGTCCAAGAACACACACTGTGCACACAAGCTCTGTATGGACACACATCACACACTCACACATACCACACACACACATACACCACAAATGTACCACACAGGCACACGGGTTTCACACCACACATACACCATACATACTGCGCTCAGACCACATGTGTACATATGTGTGCACATCCACAAACGTGCACAGGAACACACATGCAGACCCACAGACATGTATGTGTGCTCACACAGCTGTCATAGTTCCTATCCCGATGAGAGGAGACAAATGGGGCCCATGAAGCTGTTCTAAATATCCCAGTAGGCCAAACTACCCTGCAGCCTCCACGGAGGGCCCCAGCTAGGTTCCAGCTCCCTATTCCTTTGCTTGGGGTGCCAATTCTGTCAACTCATGTCTCCCCAGGGCTTTCGATCTCCATCAGAAGCTCTGGCTGGTCGGCAGTGATTTAAAAAAAATTAGGAAATGAATTAATGATTGGTTGATAAACGTGGTTTGGCAGACACCTCCTTTTGCAAGCATGGAGGGAGGTAACTACGTGGATTCTTGGGGCAAGCAGGCTGGGACTGTACTTTCCCATGCATTTCACTGATGAGAACAAGGCCTGGGTGGGGGACCCATCCAGAGCCCGCAGCTTCAAGAGGCCCTTGAGACCAGAGTGAGGTCTCCCAGTCCCTGCCCACCAACAACCCTCTCTGACCCACAGCCACGCCCCAGGAAGCCCAGCCTTGTGTGTCATGCCCTGGAGCCATTAATTCATTTGTCCATTTATTCACATCAGAAAAGACACAAACACAGGGCTGAAGATGTAACTAGGGTGGAGAGAAGCTTTCGTCAGCTGGAGTAGTCAGGGTGGCCTCTGGGAGGAGGTGACATGTTCAATGAAAAGGAGCTGGTCCTCTATGCAGAAGGGCAGGTATAGTGTAGCATCAGAGGGCAGGGGGCTGTTGTTTCAGCAGAATCCTTCCTACCCCTGAGCCTTGGAAGGAAAACCAAGTGAGGTTGAGGGGAGAGGAACACCTTCTCTGTCACCTGAATCCTCACACAGGAACTCAGCTGGGCCTCCTTAAGGCACTCGTGGCAGCAGACATGGCCTGAAGATTTGTCCATTTGCTCCACACCCGCATCCTGAGTGGGACAAGGCAGCGGGGAACAATCCCTGTCCCTCTTTGCTCTGGATACTCAGAGTCTGTCTACAACCTGAGCCTCCATCCAC
>NW_011888947.1:2410277-2418895 GCF_000151845.1 Pteropus vampyrus
AATACAGGACAAGGTGATTTAGAACCTTCTAGATGCCTGAGACAGACAAGGACACCCAAAGACCAAATAAGCCCTGCCCTTGCATGCCAGAGGCTGACCTTCCAGTTGGAGCAGAAGTTCTAAAACACAGTGAGGAAAACCATACAGCCCAGACACTCAATGCCAGTATGGGATCAAAAGAGACCAGACAAGGCCCCTATCACTAAGCCTCAGTTTCTCTATCTATAAAATGGGGGCAGCACCCCCTACAATGCCAGAGAGGAAGCAGGCCATCTGGGCTGCTCAACCAACAGCCATTCCTAACCCCTTCTTTTCTGGACGGCACAACCTGTCCCCATAAAGTGCGAGAAGTTTCAGAGATTCATGTTCCCAGCACCCCTGCAGCATGTGACCGAGCCCTGGACAAGTGGACCCAAGTTTGTAAGAGAACTGGGAAATACTCTTCCCCTAAAGAAAAAGAAGCAAGAGAATCTTGCTTTGGGCTGCAGTTTACACTCTCACTCTTAGCTGCGGGAGGTGGTTTCATAAAGCAGTTAAGCGCATGGATTTTGGAGCCAGCCTTCCTGGGTTCAAATCCCAGTTCTGCTACTTGCTGGCTGTGTGACCTTAGGCAAGTTACTTAACCTCACTGTGCCTCTGTTCATAGCTCTACAAAAAAAGGAATAAGATTTGTGAGTATTAAAATAATTTGGTACAAATAAAAACATTTAGCACAGTGCTTGGCACATGAGCTTTACTTAGCTGTCACAGTCAGAGAATATGCAGGTGGGGGTGGGCCAGGCCAGGGCTGGGGCAAGCTGAGCAGGCACAGAGGCCCAGGCCCATAGAAGCTGAACAGAAGCCGAGAGCCTGCTCCCGGCCTTGGCATGGTGGAGGCTGTTCTGATTTGCTCTGTGTTCACCCTGCCAAGGCCGGAGCAGCTGGCTCCAGCCTGCCGATGACTGCAGGGAGAGGCGCCCCATGACGCAGCCCACCCGCCTCCCCTCCGATACCCCTGCCACCTGGGAGACCACAAAGTGGGCGTCCTGTTGGCCTGCGGGGCCCTCAGCCCCAGGTCCAGAGATGTGCCCCCATCACTCTGCGGGCCACCTCCTTGACTCCCAATAAGTTCATTTCACCTTAGGTGGAGAAGGCAGTGTCTCCCCACCCCTCCTGCGGGAGCCGAGAGTGTGGAAGCAATTTCACTTGGCAGCCTCGCAAGAGTGAGTCAAAAACAGTTGTTTGGCGTGTCCAATGCCCAGGCCCAGCACAGCTCGGAGCAGACTGCTGGGCGGGGGGCCGCGTAACTCTTTCGGGTGTGTTCTCCTCTCCGGTGAGGGCCAAAGGCCCCAGGCTCAGGGGCCCTAGGGTCCTTTGCTGCAGGGTAAACTGAGGTACGAGGCCTAAATCTCTACCACCTCCTCTTCTGAGTAGATTCTTTCCACTAACTGGTCTTCTAGGCTTGAGAAAATATTCCCGCTGACCCCCTTCCCCAAACCTAATCAGATAGGACTGATCTGCCCTCCTGCCTGTCTGTGCCTGCTACCCATAATTCATGTGGTTCTCATGGGGCCTGGGAAATAGCTAGGATTAATGCTCGGCACATACTGTAAGCACGTACCGTAGACAGGGTCTTTTTACACACATCTCCTGGCATCTCCATGACAACCCCAGAGATAGGCACTATCGTTTTCCCCATTTTACAGGTGAGGACACTGCAGCTCAGGGAGTGAGTCCCTTGCCTAGGTCTCACAGCTGGTCCACGGAAAGGCAGGAATTCAACCCCAGGCTTTAAAGCCGGGGCATTAAGTACACTGACTCAGCATTCCCAGAAGCTTCCGACCTCAGAACTTTGCCCTCCCCACTCCTGGCCATCTTGCACATTGCTGCCCAAGAACAGTGTTTATAAACCTCTCCTGCTCAACAAACTTCAATGGCTCACTAGCACCCAAAGGAAAAAATAAATGAATCAAATCCTTTGCAAAGCCCTCCCAATCCCTCATTCCTGACATCATCCCTGTAATCCACTTATTCTTTACCACAAACCAGGTGACAGGGCTCCTCCAGAGCCTGGACTGCCTGCTACCTCCTCCAGCAGGCCAGGCACGGCACCTGCCTCAGGGCCTTTGTACATGCTGCTCCCTCCCCCTGGAAGCCACTCTCTCCCCCTCCTCAGAAAGGCTGTCCTGGCCCTCCCTGAGGCAGTGCTCCCCACCGCACCTCTATGCTACGATATTTTCTCCATTGCTCTTCTCACTCCCCAGCATGACATTCTCTTGGCATAGACTTATCTGTTTCACGTTTGATGCCTCCATTCAGAATGCGAGCCTATGAGTGCAGGGCCTCGCCTGTCTTGTTTACCGCTACACGCCCCATGCCAGCACATAGTTGGCATTTAGGAAATGTTGAGTGAATGAGTGAGTGAATGAATGAATGAATCTCCATCTCCAGGGGCTCAGCACACACAGAGCCAGGATATATCTGGAGTACTGGCTGGCCGAAATGAACCTCCCCTCCCGTTTCCTCTCTGCCTATCCTTATCCTCCCCAAATTTCAAGGTTTCACTCACGTGGCCTAACCACTCCCCACTCTAGCCCCAACCTCCAAGATCCTCCCCCATTCCTCCCCCAGACATGCCTCAACTTCATAGACTTCCTCAAATTTGCCTATGCAATTTCTGCTACGCGAATCACCCTTTCTTTTTCACCCGCCTGCTCGACTCCTGTGCATCCCTCAAGAACCCCTTCAAATATTGCCTCCCTTGCAAGGCAGAGCTGATCGTGCCCCCTTTTGACACCCTCTGTCCTGTGGACACACCTACCGTGAGGTTCATGAGAAGAGGTCTACATGTGCTTGCCTTCACTGGACACAATGCCTGCACACAGCAGGTGCTCACTACGCCAGGGTAACCAACCATCTCCTCTCAGTTCCTGTACAATATACACGGGCCTCCCCCAAACAGGCTGGTGCCCTCTGATGGTGGGAGCTGTTTTATTCATTGTTATGTCCTCGGTGCAAAATCCAATGCCTGTTGGATGAATGAATGGATTAATAAACAGATGAATGGGCAGATGGATGAATGAATGAAAGGAAGAAAAAAAATGGATGGATGAATGGAAGGATAGATAGATAGATAGATTGGTCGAGGGATGTCCAGAAGGAAAAAAAAGAGATGAATGGATAGATGAATGAATGGAAAGAAGGGATCAGGTAAGACTGATAAATATTTGAAAGGATGGACAAACAGATGGAAGAAGGAAGGAAAGATGGATGGATGAATGATGGAGGCATGAATGGATAAAGGAAGGCTGAAAGGAAGGATGACTGAGTGGAAAAATAGATGGATGAGTGGGTGTCATGCATGCATGCTTGGGATAGATGGGCAGATAGGAAATTGGGTGTGGACAGTGACCACTGCTGGAGTTACTTATTCCTTCATGGGTAACCTTAGTGTTCTGACCAGATGAAGAACCCAGAAAGGTGTCTTCCCTACCTTCACCAACAGAGGGGGATTGGTGTACCTCCTCAGCCCTCCTCCAAGCATGCGCACGTGTGCACGCACGCACACACACATACACACCTCCCACCCACTGAGGTCATCAGGAGAGCCCCACAGACAGTGTGGTGGGGCTGAAAGCACAGCCTAGTGGGAGACACTCATCGGGCCCTGAACATGTACCAGGCCCTGTACTAAGCACTTCTGCAGAGACTCCACAACAGCACCAGGCAATAGGCTGCTCTCTCACTCAGTCAAGGGGGAAACTGAGGCCCAAGAAGGTTAGCTGTTTGCTCATGGAAACAGAGCTATAGTTGGCTGAGCAAGGATTCGAACCCAGGCAGTCTGGCTCCAGAGCCCACACTCTCAGCTGCTCTGCTGCTAGCAAGCCCTGGACTTGCCATCGTGCTTCACCTCTCGACTTTGTGACGTTTTCTCTCCCTCTGTCCTTCACCATAATGCTACTTAGTATTTCTTACTTCATAATTTTCTTTAAATCAACTCATTTTTAAATCTTAAATAAATTCAAAAGGTATATGACTACCGAAAAGGAAAATCAATATTAAGCAATATAAATAGAAGGTAACCCTAAAAATACATACCATGAAAACAAAGTAATGTTGTTCAACTTTAATCAGATACTATTCTTGACCACTGCTCTGGGCCCAAGGCCTATTCTCTCTATTAAATAGGGAGATCAGCAAGTGTGGTGGTTTAAAACTATGCCCACAGGTGCTCTGACATACCTCCCTCAATCAAACAGGCAGAGCCCTTGAGTGTGGATCAGACTTAGTGATTTGCTTCTAACTAACAGAACATGCAGAAGGGACAGTGTGTGGCTTCTGAGACCAGCTCATTAGAGGCACAGTAGCTTCTTCCTTGTTCTCTCTTGGATCACTCACTCTGGGCAAAGCCAGCTGCTCTATGGAGAGACCCACACGGTAAGGGACTGAGCCCTCCTGCCATCAGCGAGCAAGGAACCGAGGCCTCCAGCCAACAGCCATATGAGGCACCATCTTTACAGGTGCTCCTTAGCCCCAGTCAAACTTTCAGATGAGATGGCAGCCCCGGCCAACATCCTGATCACAGCCTCATCAGAGACCTACAGCCAGAACCACTCAGCTGGGCCACTCCAGAATTTCTGCCCCACAGAAGCTATGAGATAATAAGTATTTGCTATTTTAAGCTGCAACAGTTTGGTGTATTTTCTTAAACAGCAATAGATAACTCATACAGCAAGTGCTAGACAGGCATTAAACAGCAATTCCAAACCGAGACTCTCCATGAAGTGGTCAGAATGATCAAAGGGCAACTGAAAGAGGAATAAATGGACCTTGATGGGGCTCGATGTAGTCTTCGATTCTGGGTTCGTGCCTTCCCCTTCCAGTCTGCTTTCCACCCAGCAGCTGGAGGGATGGGGATTACATGGGTCAGGTCCCATGTCCCCGGAATACTCCCCCAATGGATCTTCTTCATACTTAGAGTAGACTCCCAACGGTCTATGTCCTCCAACCCCTAATGACCTCTTGGACATCCCCCCTGCTCTCCCTCCTCCCTGCTCATCCACATCAGCCACGCTGGTCTCCTGCTTTTCCTACAAAACTCCAAGCTCATTCTCACCTCAGGGCCTCCGCACTGTTTTTCTGTTCCCCCTGCTGAGACCACTCCCCACCTGGCCTGCACCTCCCTCCATTTAGGGCTTTGCTCAGAGGCCCCCTGACACAGTATCTGTTAGTCAATCCGCACAGAGCAGCTCCCTGACGCCCTCCAACCCTCACTGATCTCCATGTGATACCATGTTGCAGATTTTTTTTGATACTATGTTGCATATTTATTCAATACTATGTTGCACATTTATGTGACACTATGTTGCATAGTTATCCCCTTATCTCTTCACTGTCCTAAATTCCACAGGGGCAGATGCGGGTCTTTCTCATTCAGGGCTGTATCTCTCTTACTTGGAACAGTGTTCCACACATAGTAGGTACTCAACAAACTGCTGTGAAATGAGGAGCCTCTGGATCCTGCCAAGGGCTCAGCCTCCAGGAAACCAGGGAGTCAGACTTGAACTGAACTAAGCTATAAACTCGAACTGGAACAGACCACGCTAATTTGTAGAGCCTCGAGCAAAACCCAAATATAAAAACGGTTCTCGGCTGCCAACCAGACCGAGGATTTTTTTTAATGAGTTTGGCTCCAGCAATCTCTCCTCTGTGCTCCTAACCCTCCTGTTGCCTTGCTTCTCCCCTTCTAGCTCTCTCTATATAGTCACTCATGTCACCGAGCACAGATTTTTCTATCATGGTTCTCTACTTCTTTGTTCTCTCCACCAGTGTCATAGGATATCATCCCTCACACAGGAATCCTCTGTATAATTCCTCTTCTGTGGGCCTTTGAGATATGCCACGTGCCGCCCCAAGAAGCTAAGGGAAGAAGGGTCTCTGCCACTAGGACATCTTTAAAATAGTACTGGTGATGGGTACAAGCTTCCACTCGGGATGATGAGAAAGTTCAGGAACTAGATGGAAGTGATGGCTGCACAACAGTATGAATGTACTTAATGCCACTAGATTGTACCCTTTAAAATGCTTACAATGGTAAATTTCGCTTTCTGTCTTTTATAAATAAAAAGTGTAAAAAAAAAATGGTGCTGGCCCACTTGGCATCGCTAAGTTCAGGAGTTTGAAGAATTTATTATTTATAATAATGGTAGGTTTAAGACATTTTTCTGTGTTTTCCTCAGATAGAACAAATGGGTGTGATAGCTTTGATTCCTGCCTGCCCAATAAATCAACCAATCAGAAAACTAATCCGAAATTAATCATGCAATTAATCAGAAAAAATTCAATCTGGTAAAGCCACTCAGAATGTAAAATTTCAAAAAAATTGCACAAAAACACTTTTTGGATATACAATACACAGTTTAAAAGTTTTCACTTGCCTCTTTTGTACACATAATTAACGCAGTAAGAAAGAGGAGAGAGAGTCAGTGTCTGAACGACGCTCTGCCATGGATCCAGACTTCAGATGGGAGAGGCTGTCACCAGGCCAGAGACCAATGAGATAGAAAATAAATAAGCCAAAGCTCCCCAACCTCGAAGCGAGCATTTTCAAAGAGAACTATCCCTGCTCTGCCTCAGATACATTTTTAATCGGGCCATGTTTTCAGTTTCCCAGGCTTCATCTGTGTTCAGGGAGGTGCTACAGTTCATTACAATTTCCAAACTGTTTGAATCAACAGGGATGCTAGTGCATGGCTATGGGAGGTGAGAATCAGCTGTTTTGAAAAATAGATATAAATCCTCGGCTGTGTTTTCGTAAGATCTAAAGCTGCTGGTGGGCAAGTTTCAACCACCAGTGATGTCTTGGAGAACTAATGCAATTGCACCAGATGTGACAATACCTACGAGGGGAACTGTGGAAGCCATGTGTCCTGCGACAGAGGGCTCTACCTCCAGCCCAACCAGTGGTCCTGCAACCAGTTCACACTGGTCAGCAAGGGATGGTGGAGCTACGGAGTCCTGCTCTGGCCCCCACTGATGTTCTGGACAAATCCATCCCCAGGTCTCAGTGGGGCCAGCTCAGGGCAGAATCTGAAAGAGGCTGGAGCCTCCACCCTAAAGCATATGAGGTCATTCCACCGAGGACCCCAGCGAGGATGGAGGGGAATGGGGGCCAGAGCAGGTCTCCTGCTAGAATGGACTTAGCCAAGAACAAGAGAGTTGTGGAACAGCATCTTGTCTTCTCCCCCAGAACCCCACAGCAGACCCTTGGCTGCCATGTGGCCAGGGTGGTGTAGGCCTCTCCTTGACCCTGGGGGACAGGGATGGGCGGCTGAGTCAGATCTTACCAGATCAACCAGAGAGCTGGCCTCTCTACCCAAAGACAGAAAAACACCCAGGGACCAGCCATGGGGCCTGGCCCAGCTGCTGTGCCTGGGGGCCGTGCCCCACCCACATGGAGAGCATCCTCTCTGGACCCGGCGTTATTTATAGAGCTGGCTGCTATTTTAAAGTCTCTCTGATTTAGGAAGCCGGGGCTGGGCCCATAGGGGATGGAGGTGAGGGGGCAGCCCTGGCTGGGGGCCTGGGGCCAGTGGGCAGTCTGGGCTGAAGAGCCTGCTCTTATTTGAACAGGGGACCAATTAATCCCTTTGAGTATATGGGGGATGTGACTCTCCCCGTTCACAAGCAGTGTATGTGCATGTGCATGTGTGTCGGGAGAGAATGAACCAGGCCAGCAGCATTCAGTGACATCCCCAGGCAACCAGCCACACAGTGGGCTCTTCATGGGTGACCTGGCCACCGCTCCCCCTGCCACTCCCCCTCACTAGCAAGGATAGCGAAAGGCCGCCCCTGGTCTCCCTGCCTCGGGGCGGGGGCTGAGCCACTTGACCTGAAGGGCTGGTCTTCTCCAGGATTTTATGGTCTGGGCCTGGTTTTCCCAGCCATGGTGTCTCAGAAAGCGGAAGGCCCAGAGGACGCCGATGGCCACAAAGGCTTGGCTGTTCTCCCATGTGCCTTGCTGGGCCAGGGACGGGGAAGGGGGGCTGTTGTCTGGGGACAGGCTGGTGGGGGTGGTGCAGGAAGGAGCTTGAAGAAATCAGGGAGCAGGAAGGACATCTGGGAAGGTTTCTTGAGAAAGGGTGTAGTGGAGAGAGAAAGAGCAGTAAGAGAAACGGAGACAGAGACAGAGACATGTACAGAGAGAGAGAGAGAGAGAGACTGAAAGACAAGCGCAGAGATTCAGGCAGTGAGACTGAGAGACAAAGACAGGAGTGGAGAAGGAGGTGCAGAAGCCGCCAGGCGCTGGGAGAAGGCGCGAGAAGGCCGCCATGTGTGTGGTGGGGCTGAAGTTCAAAAGGGAGGGGAAGAGGTGGTTTGACGACCAAAGTCATTGAAAAATTTTTGGCACAGCTGCCCTGAGGCTCCTGGCCACGGGCCCGGCTCTGAGCTGAACTTAAACAAACCCCTGCAGCAGCCATCTGCTTGATTTTAAAATAAATCAAACAGTCTGCTGAGCCGGGGGTGATCGAGTTTCCATCTGCACCGCCGCCCGCTCGCCGGCTTGGAGCCTCGCTTGCCTCTCCCAGCCAAGGCTCCTGGCAACATGTGGGCCGGTAATTCCTCCAGGAGCAGGGAAA
>NW_011888947.1:2420075-2423764 GCF_000151845.1 Pteropus vampyrus
GGTGGAGAAGCAGATGGCTCAGGGATCTTCCAGCTCAGATCCTGTCACACATGCAGGGCCCTTTCAAGGGATGGCTGACCTTCGGATCCAAAGGCTTTTGTACCTGGAAGTTTCCTCTGGTTTGCCCTGCCAGTGCTTCGCTCCTGAGCCCCAAATGCAGCCCCAAAACGAAGACAAGCCCATTTCAAAGGGCACAGCATGTCCTGTCCTTGTCAGGCTCCCTCTCCCCACTCCCACTCTTTCTCCCCATGGCCTCGAGGTGCAAGCTTTGTTGAGAGCCTGTGTGAGGGTCTGTGTTACACTTCACACCCTCCCAGGCACCTGCGAGGTTGAAACATTCATCCTCTCCATTTACCACATGGAGAAACTGAGGCAGAGAGGGGCAGTTAGTTGCCCAAGGTCATCCCAGGATAAGAATGGTATGACCAAGGCCCCAGATCAGATCTGCCCCCCTCTAATGCCACACTGCCAACCAGTGAGCCCTCCTCCCTTCTCCAAGGGCCATCAACCAAATCAGCCTTCGCCGAGACCCACACGAAGGTCGGGCACACTGCCTTCCATGGACCACCTTGCTTATTCCCCAAGACGACCCAAAGAAGGAGTGCTGCAGGCCCATTTTACAGTTGGGGAACCTGAGGTCCAATAAATTGCCCAAAGCTAGACAGACAGACAGCAAAAGGCAGGAAAGGGATGTGATCGGTGAGCACTCTGGCCCGGGCCTCGCACAGTGCCCCACCTACTCCCGCCCCAGAAGCCGAGACTGGATGAGGAGGGGAGGACAGACTCGGGAAGAGGGAGGCTGCTTCTCTGTAGCCAAAGGGTCTGTTCGGAGGGTCATCACCTCCTGCCCCACCCCTGCCCCACCTGTCCTCCTGCCATGGCCCCCGATGTCCCTCTCATCCGCTGAGCAATCATTTACTGCGCACCTACTGTGTGTCAGCCCACTGCCAGCCCTGCCTGAGATATAAGGCCTGTAAAAGACACTCTAATCTCCTGTGACACACACAGCCTGTAAGAGGAAATGTGCCAGGGCCCCGGAGGGAGGGAAAAAGGGAAGGGCCATGGGGGTGTGTACACGGGTGTCCCCGCACTGCCGTAACCAAGTACCACACCCCGGCTAACTTAAAATGACATAGACGTGTTCTCACAGTTCGGAGGAGTCTGCAATCAAGGTGTCAGCAGGGCCGAGCTCCTTCAGAACGCTCTAGAGGAGGATCCTTCCTGCCTTTTCTAGCTTCGACTGGCTGCCAGCAGCCCTTGGCGTCCTCGGTTCGGAGCTGCAGCCCTGCCCTCTCCGCCTCCGTCTCCACCGGCCCGTCTCTGTGCGTCTGTCTCCGCATTCCATTCTCTCTGCCAGGGTCCACATTCCCCTCTTCTCACGAGGACACCAGGCATGGATTTGGGCCCACCCTAATATCCAGTCTGACCTCATCTTAACTTGATCACATCTGCAAAGACCTTATTTCCAAATAAGGTCACATTCGCTGGTTCCAGCGGACGGGAATCTTGGGGGACACTGTTCACCCCGGTACAGTCACCTTCCCTAAGTTGCTGCCACCGGAGCAGCCACCGCCGGGGGAACAGAAGCCGCTCACGTGGAGAAGGGGCCAGCAGGCATTCCACTCGCTGAACCCAATACTTGCATGATGTCAATCTTTTTCTGTCTCTGGACTCCAAACAGCCAAACCCTATTATGGGATACTATGTACCCAGAGGAAGGGCACTGGTGCCAGCTCCAAGCCTGGCAAGAGATGCCCTGGGATGGCCTCCGCATCACTGAACAGGCCCCTCTCTCTCCCCAACCCCCTCTCTCCCTCTCCCTCTCACAGAACCAGCCACAGAAAACCTTTGTGGGGAAAACCAAGGCCTCCGTTCCCACACAAGTGACTCAGTGCAGCTGCCAAAAGCCCTCTGACCTCCACTCTTGGAGCCTGCGAGGCTGGGCCACCTGCAGACACCTTCCTTCGCATCCCAGGCCAAGGAGTTCCTCCATGCTGTCTGCTCCTATGAAAACCCCAGCTCTGAGTGTGAGCCCAGAAAAATGATCTTCAAGGTCATGTACTCCTCCCAAGGGCACTCGAGATGGTGTGACCCAGGCTCTGGGCTCCCCAGGGCTGGGGACATTTTCCTCATATGGCAGGACCGGCCTGGCTGACTAATGAACTCGGGGAGGCTGTATTGCTATGTGTAGCCCTCACGGCCTTCAGGAAATGTACCCTACAAGAATAAAAATGGCAAAGTACACACACTCTGCGGAGCACCCTCAGCTGTCATCCTGTGAGTGGGTGGACATCCTGTCATGGAAGTCCGTGGGGCATTGCATTAGTTTGCTCAGGCTGCCATAACCAAGCACTATAGATATATTCTTCTCACAGCTCTGGAGGCCGGAAGTCGGAGATCCAGGTGTCGGTGGGGTCGCTTTCTCCTGAGGCCTCTGTCCTTGTCTTGCAGATGACCGTCTTCTCCCCACGTCCTCACACGAACTTCCCTCTGCGCCCATCTGTGTCCTCTTCTTATAAGGACACCACTAGTCATATTGAATCAGGGCTTACCCCAATGACCTCATTGTAACTCAGTCACCTTTTTAAAGGCCCTATCTCCACATTCTGAGGTGCCGGGGGTTAGAACTTCCGCATAGGAATTTGGGGGGCCACAATTCAACCTATGACAAGTCCTCCACCAAAAAGAAGCCATTCACAGGCCATATTTCAAGTGACACTGGCACCAAGGTGGTACAGCAGCTTTCAGCCCCCTGTTGCCATGAGACCTGAGAGTACAAAGGTGTCGTTGGCCGTCGGGAAGAAAGCCTGCCAAAACGCTCTACCCCAAGTGGCAGCGCTGAAGTTAGGGGAAGGGCCCGGGTCAGTTCCCAGCTCCAAGTCTCAAGAGCTGTGTGGCTTTGGACAAGCCACCCCACACCTTCCTCCTAGGTCCTGGAGCGCCTGGCAGGGTAGTGGCCTGGTCTACATCCCTTCATCCTCACGACCCTACTCCACCTCTGGTCTCACCAGGCTCCATACAGCACTTGCAAAGTTGTCGCCCATAAAGGACTTACAAAACAGGGCCCCCCCACATCCTACGGCAAAGGTGCCGTCCCACTTCACACATGATGGAAGCAAGGCTCAGACACAGCCAGTAGCTTGTCCAAGATCACGACGCACAGAAGTGGCAAACGTACCTCCCTCACATTTAATGCTAACACAACACAGTGACATCAAAGTATGTTTCAGTGGTAGAGGGGGTCCCCCCATCACCTTCTGAACAGCCGCATCAGCTTTCCAAGTTCTCTTGCAGCCTGGACTTACATGGACATACTTCTTTAAGGCTGCAACCGAAACACATGGGTTCTGCTTATTTTTCCTTAGCATTAGATAATCAGCATCTCTCTGTGCTGAAATGGGCTCCATAGCTGTCATTTTAATGCTACATAATACTTTATTCAAGGACACATGGCAGTTTTCCTAACCATACCTTACTGTTGAAAATTTAGAATTTTCCCTGTTATAAATAATAGTGCAAAGAACATCTTTGTGCACCTTATCATTTTCATCCTTGCAGGATGCATTTCCAGAAATGGGACTATTGGGTCAAAGTATAAAGTGTTTTTAAAGGCCCTGATATGTATTAACTAATGGTTTGGTAAAAAGACAATATGATACGGATTTGTGCTTCCATAGCAATATGAATAA
>NW_011888947.1:2423814-2426125 GCF_000151845.1 Pteropus vampyrus
AAGTTGTCGCCCATAAAGGACTTACAAAACAGGGCCCCCCCACATCCTACGGCAAAGGTGCCGTCCCACTTCACACATGATGGAAGCAAGGCTCAGACACAGCCAGTAGCTTGTCCAAGATCACGACGCACAGAAGTGGCAAACGTACCTCCCTCACATTTAATGCTAACACAACACAGTGACATCAAAGTATGTTTCAATGGTAGAGGGGGTCCCCCCATCACCTTCTGAACAGCCGCATCAGCTTTCCAAGTTCTCTTGCAGCCTGGACTTACATGGACATACTTCTTTAAGGCTGCAACCGAAACACATGGGTTCTGCTTATTTTTCCTTAGCATTAGATAATCAGCATCTCTCTGTGCTGAAATGGGCTCCATAGCTGTCATTTTAATGCTACATAATACTTTATTCAAGGACACATGGCAGTTTTCCTAACCATATCTTACTGTTGAAAATTTAGAATTTTCCCTGTTATAAATAATAGTGCAAAGAACATCTTTGTGCACCTTATCATTTTCATCCTTGCAGGATGCATTTCCAGAAATGGGACTATTGGGTCAAAGTATAAAGTGTTTTTAAAGGCCCTGATATGTATTAACTAATGGTTTGGTAAAAAGACAATATGATACGGATTTGTGCTTCCATAGCAATATGAATAAACTACATTCTTGCAACTTCACTAGCACCGAGACTTATCATTTTTCTGTTTTTTAAATAGTTTTCATGCAAATATTTTCCCATATATTTATCATTTGTGTTTTCTTTCATTTGAACTACCTGTCCAAACTCCCCGTCTTTTCTATAGCAAGCCTGGGGGCCAGAAGTTAAAAACCAGCCTCTGGTGGCTGCTCGTTTCAGATCACCAATGTGTCACTTTCTGTGCTTGGCACCTGATCAATGGCAGGGAACAGCCTCTCCCGGGTGCTTTCTCAGCCTCAGCTGGCACTACTGTCAGGGCAGGCCCGGTAGGCAATGTCCGGCTGACCACCTGGGGCTCCCACTCCCTGTCTGGGGTCACATGGCTTAGATATAAGGTTGCAGAATGTGGGCCACGCAGCTCAAGGGACGCTGCTTTGCCTTGCATGACCCACGTGCTGGCCATAGAGAAGCAGGTGCTGCTGAAGCCGCTGCTGGAACTCTGAGCTGCTCCAGAGGATGTCTCCCTAATTTGGAGCAGGTGAAGGTGGGAAGAGGATGAGAACAGGAAGCGGTAAATGTCAAGGGGCGTGCATGCCACTTGGGGGCTAAGAGAGAAGCAAAAAAAGCTAGGAATGGAACCTGGGCTTCTCTGACATTCAAAATAATCGGGGTAGGGGCAGGAGGCAGAGAAGCCATGTGCCAACAGCCATGTGGCAAGAAACTGCAGTTAAGAATGAGGACACTGGCGGTCTGGGTTCAAATCCCAATGCTGTCTGCCCTGAACAGCTATGACCCACCCCCCCATGGGATGGTCCTCTAATCTCCCTGTGCCTGAGTTTCTCATCATGGTGACTATCACAGGATTGTCAGAGTTAATGGAGCCACGATGCATGCAGCTCAGCAGGCCCAGGGCACAGAGCTCAGAAAACACAAGCTTTGAATACTGGTTGACACACAGAGTAAGCCCACGTCCCACCCTGCTAATCCAGAGCAGGCCACAGCAAATTGTGACCCACTGGCCAGCGAGCTAAGATCCTTTACATTTTTAAGGACTGAAACAAACAAACAAACAAACAAACAAACAAACAAATAAATAACAAAGAATATAGGACAGAGACCCAGAGACCAGCCCGCAAAGCCTAAAATATCTGCCATCTGGTCTTTAAGGAAAAATTTGTTGATCCCTGATCTAGAGGCCCTGGAGTTCCCCATGGACTCATTTGAAAGAGGACAGGTAGAATGGGGGATGCAAGGACCTATAGGAATTAGGAGAGAAAACAAGAAGTCTGTCCTCGCGAAGGACCTGTGCGGTCAGAGAAAGCGCCTGTTTCAGAAGCAGGAAACTGCCCACATCTCCGTCGGGGCACACTGCCTGAGGATGCCGCCTATCTTGGTGCTGTGGACAGGAGCACCTGCTGAGACCTCAAGACCGGGCCCAGACACGTGGCGTGATCCCTCTCCAACAGAGCTCAAAAACTGGACCTAGAGGGAATGCTGAGACGCTGCAGGGCTGGACCCGGGGAAACTGAGGCCAGGCAAGAGAACATGGCTCATCCAAAGTGACCAGCCAGCCAAGGAGAAGAACCCAGGCGGCCTGACTCCCCAGCTGACGCTCTACTCTGCACATGGGCTCTGGGACCCTCCTGAACTTCCTTTGTTTCCAGAGACCCTC
>NW_011888947.1:2426175-2435544 GCF_000151845.1 Pteropus vampyrus
GGAGCCACGATGCATGCAGCTCAGCAGGCCCAGGGCACAGAGCTCAGAAAACACAAGCTTTGAATACTGGTTGACACACAGAGTAAGCCCACGTCCCACCCTGCTAATCCAGAGCAGGCCACAGCAAATTGTGACCCACTGGCCAGCGAGCTAAGATCCTTTACATTTTTAAGGACTGAAACAAACAAACAAACAAACAAACAAACAAACAAATAAATAACAAAGAATATAGGACAGAGACCCAGAGACCAGCCCGCAAAGCCTAAAATATCTGCCATCTGGTCTTTAAGGAAAAATTTGTTGATCCCTGATCTAGAGGCCCTGGAGTTCCCCATGGACTCATTTGAAAGAGGACAGGTAGAATGGGGGATGCAAGGACCTATAGGAATTAGGAGAGAAAACAAGAAGTCTGTCCTCGCGAAGGACCTGTGCGGTCAGAGAAAGCGCCTGTTTCAGAAGCAGGAAACTGCCCACATCTCCGTCGGGGCACACTGCCTGAGGATGCCGCCTATCTTGGTGCTGTGGACAGGAGCACCTGCTGAGACCTCAAGACTGGGCCCAGACACGTGGCGTGATCCCTCTCCAACAGAGCTCAAAAACTGGACCTAGAGGGAATGCTGAGACGCTGCAGGGCTGGACCCGGGGAAACTGAGGCCAGGCAAGAGAACATGGCTCATCCAAAGTGACCAGCCAGCCAAGGAGAAGAACCCAGGCGGCCTGACTCCCCAGCTGACGCTCTACTCTGCACATGGGCTCTGGGACCCTCCTGAACTTCCTTTGTTTCCAGAGACCCTCATGGGACCCCTCTCATGGGGCCGTCCTGGCTTGGACAAGATGCTCTTTGAGTGATGCCCCGGGATGGGGACTCAGCGATATGAACTTGTCCCCAGTCACACCCTACAGAATCATGTCAGTCTTTCCCCAGCCTGGTCTCCCTGGAAAGCTAACCCCATTTCACGTACCACCCCTCTTCCTGTGCCGCTCCTAAAAGCCACTCCTGTCTCTATTCATCAGGGCACGCTCAGCAAGAGCATGGCACATGGTGACCCTGAGTGGATATCCGAATGGATAAGTCATGGGTCCCATGAGGTCACCTGTAAAGAGGCAATACTCCTTTTCCCATTTTAAAGATGAGAAAGCAGAGGCTGAGGGGAGTGCGGGGCCTCATCCACAGTCACCTGCTGGTCAGCAGCAGACCTGGGATTTGACCCAGCACTGTCCAGCTCCAAAGCCCAACTCTCTCACTCCGGCCAGTCTCAGGGCTAATGGCAGACCTGCGCACGGGAAGATGTTTTATTGCTGTGTAAGGAGGGGAGCCTCTAAAAGATCCTCAGTTACCCCTGGCAAGGAACGACTGGCCCCTTCCAGCTGGGCTGCCGGCTCCAGAGGTCGGAGCCTCATCTGTCTTGCTCACTTCCATCACCTAATGCTGGGTGCTCAGCAGGAATCTGCTGAGTGACTAGTGACCGAGTCACTACCAGGCAGACAGAGGGGGCCCCCAGAGTGCCACAGAGCAGACTGCTGGGCTCCGAAGACCTTTCCAGTGGGAGTCTGGAACCCTGGCCCGCAGAGGGTCTTCTGACTGAAGGGGCAAGGGAGGCATTGTGTGCGTGGGACGAGGGGCAGTGCCTCAGATGGGCGGTGGGCTTCCTGGTCTCAGCTCCATACTTTGCCTCTTTAAATGTGAAAACAGCAGGGAGGGAAAGAGCAAGGGAGCATGGACACAAACAGCCCCCCAGCCGCCAGCCTGTCCCCATCACCAAGAACCCTCCGCCAGCCCTGCCAACAGCGGGGGCCAGCTTGGGCCTGGAGAATAAACATGTCACTGCAAGGCCAGCCCGCCGGACCGCTGGAGCCAAGAACCGCCAGAGGCTGTAAACAGTCTCTCCTCTCTTGGCCACAGACTCTGGCCCACCTCTCTGCACTGGGAATTAGCACTTTGCCTGCCATAAAGAAAGGGCAGGCCAGGGTGGGGGCCTTTAGGGTGGGGGCGGTGGGCAGGGAAGCTGGGTTGGCCCAGGGCCAGCACCTCCATCCTTGTGGCCTGGAAGTTTCCCCCTTTCTTGAGGAGGCAGTGGGGGATTGTGAATGAATGGGGCATGGTGAGGATGCTGGGAGGCCCAGCGGAGGCAGAGGTGCTGGCTGTAGGCAGAAGGGGCAGGGGAGAGGGGAGGCCTTTCTCTAGGGCCCCTGACCTTGGCCAAGGGAGGCAAATGCTTTCTATAGCACCCCAAACCCCATCTGGGGCTTCCAGCTGGATCTTGAGAATAAAGGGGGTATCCCCGGGCAGTGGGTGCCCAGGCCCTGTTGAGGTCCCATTCGGCTATCCCAAAAAACCTCTCAGACCAGCCTGGGGGAGTAGTCAACTCTTACTCTGCCCCGGGGCAGTATCTACCTGTCGCTGGTTCGGGCTCAAAACCTGCTGCCTTCTTTTTGGTTCTACCCTCCAGAACCACAAGGTTTCTCAAAAGGCAAATCCAGCCATGCCACTCCCAGACGAAAGCCTTCAACAGGGCCCCCCTGCCCTTCGCAATGTGGCCGGTGCCCTGGAGGCCTCCCGCCCATGCTTCCAGCCCTGCCCGACTACTCGGCTCCCTCTCCAGACACAGCCTCTTCACCATGCGTCTGTCTCTTCCCTCAGAGCCTTTGCACATGCTGTCCCCTCTACTCGAATGCTCTTCCTTCCCCTCTTATGCCAGGTCTACTTCCCCTTATCCCCTTGGATCTTCCCTGGGTCAAGAGTAACTTCCTCCAGGAAGCCTCCCACATGCCCATCTCCCTGTCATGAAGTTAAAGGCCCCATTACCTACTTTTCTCTCCTTCTAAGCCCTATCCTAGCTGCAAGCTTACATCTGTTTGTATGATTTGGTGACTAGCATCTGTCTCTCTCACGAGACTGGCAGCCCTGTGAGGGAGGGGCTGTGTCTGATTTTGCACATCACCATTGTTTAATCGCCAGGCACATAATCACACTCAATAAATAGTTGTTGAATGAATAAGTCAGTGAGCGAAGGAATGATCTGGATGGCTGCATCACTTAGAAAGGTCAGCAGGGCTCAGTTCAACTCCCCACCCAGTCTATGAGGCCTTCGGTGGGTCCCTGTCCCCAAAAGTTCCTCCTGGCTCAGAGGGATGCCAACTTACTGATGACAAGCGGACACTGTCACCTGCCCAAGCCGGAGGGGCAGGCAAGCAGGGGCCTTCAGTGCTGCTTCTCACCCGCACTGGAGAACGTCAGGACTGTGGGGATGAAGGGGTTCAGAGGAAACCAAAGGAAAGGAGAAAAAGTGAGGCTCTGAAGACCGTGGCCTGAGAACGAATGGTCAGCCAAACACTGGTTCAAGTCTCAGCTCTACTGTGTAGCCTTGGGCCAGCGCTCTGACCTCTCTGGGCTTCAGTTTCCTCATCCACAAAAGGAGACGAGCATCACGGCATTCACCTCTTCGAGCGCCGTGGGGAGGATCCAGTGAGCTAAGACATGTGCATGTGCCCCGCAAATGAGCGATTTCATGATTCCTGATTTGGGCTAGCCATCTGTCTGGAATATTCTGGGGGTCTCGGGGCCCTTTCTCTGGAATGCCCCAGCCAGGGGCTTCGGCTGTCTGGACTCCAGAACTCTGAGCCGGTGGCCCACCCTGACCTAGGTCCTAGCTCAAGGACCCTGTAAGAAGCTGTGAGCACACAGTACCCCTGGCTGGCCAGGTGTGGGGGAGAAGGGGGCAGACCTGGCATCACGGTGGATTTGGGGCTACATGACCTACCCTCTAGGAGCTCAGCCTGATGCTGGGGACACTGAAGGAGAATGTCTCAGGGAGGACAGTCCCATTCAGGGTTAGCTACTGTGGGGAAGAAGGCACAGCCTCTGCGGGCAGAGAACCACAGTTCAAATCCCACTCCTTAAATACAATGAGATACCACTTCACACTCACTATAATAGCCAAAATGAAAAAAGATGAATGATAGAAAGTGTTGATGAGCATGTGGCAAAACTGGAACCCTCAAACGCTGCAGGCAGGAATGTAAAATGGTACAGCCACCATGAAGAACAGTCTTGCAGTTACCATATGACCCAGCAATTCACTCCTAGGTATCTATCCAAGAGAACGAAAACATATATTCATGTAAAAATTTATACGTGAATGTTCAGGGCAGCATTATTCATAGGAGCCAAAAGGTGGCAACAACTCAAATGTCCATCAACTAATGAATGGGTAAGCAGAATGTGGTATGTCCATACACTGGAATATTACTCAGCCATAAAAAGGAACAAAGTCTTGACACATGTTACAACATAGATGAACCTTGAAAATATAAGGGAAAGAAGCTGGTCACAAAAGACCACACAGTGTAGGATTTCACATATATATGAAATGTCCACAACAGGCAAATCTATAGCGACAGAAAGGTTAGTGGTTGTCAGGGACTGGGAAAGGGGGAGTGGGAAGTGACTGCTAATGGGCAAAGGGGCTGATTTCCTTTTAAGACAATAGAAATAATCTAAAATAGATATTGGTGATGGTTGCACACTCTGTGAATACACTAACCACCACTGAACTGAGCACGTTAGGTGGGTGAATCACACAGTATGTGAATTACATCTCAACAGTTGTTATGGAAAAAACCGCACTCCCTGGCCTCAGTTCTTCTGCAAAATGGGGTCCGGGTTGACCCTCGGCTCGTCCTTCCCCCTCTCTCTTGTCCTGCCAGGCAGGTCTGCGTGACGCATATCAGTGGGCGCCTGGGCTACTGGCTTCTCGTGAAAAGGGTCAGCAGGAGGAGAGAAGAGCAAGGTATTGACTGGACCCACCAGCCAGGCCCCCCCGCAGGACTGCGTGAACCAGCTGTGTCCTGTGCCCTGTGCACGGCCCTGCACACAAACCTCCCTCCTCCTGCCCTCAGGCCTCACCGCTCACTGCCCTCTCCATATTCACCTGTCCGTACCTGGGCACACAGAGCTTTCACTAAACTTTCCTCGTCTGTGCACACAAGTGTGTCCCCCGCCAGCAGCAGACCATCTGAGCAGGCCAGATTCTTCCCCGCTGAGGAGCTGCCAAGGCCAGAACGGCCGAGGGGCTCTGGCTGGGTGGCCGCCGTGAACTGAGAACAGCTGGAGGGAAGATGGCAAGGGGCCCTGGGAGACAGGCGGGGACCAGGGCGAGGCCCCAGAGCCAGGCTGGGACTCAGAGCTCAGGGGCCCCTGCGGACCCACTCCCCACAGAGAGGACTGGGGGCTACAGGAGCTGGCAGCGAGGGAAAAAGCCTCTCTGGGGCAGGCTGGGAGCCACATTACCCGAGCACACAGATGTTCTGGCAGAAGACGTGGAGAAGGAGGGAGGAGCGGGGAGAATTGGCAGGATGGGGAGAGACCAGCCTCCCAAAGGAACTGGGGTGCAGCCAGGATGCCTGCAGCCTGTCGCCAGGGCGGCGGCAGGACAAGCCTGACCCCTGGCCTCCCACCCCCCTGGCCAGGCCCAGCTCCACTCTAAGCCCACGGAAGACAGACCACACCTGGGCTCTGAGGAGGCGCCCAGACAGAGACAAAGGGAACTAGGTGTGATTTTGGTCGGGCTGCAGACAGAGGCTCCCACGCAACCAGCAGGCAAAGTCATCTCCCTCAAGCCTGGCCTCCAGGACCAGGGTGCCTTTCCCAGGGGCTGTTCCACCAAGGGCACCACTGGTATTCAGGGGACGAGTCCTCCTGTGGGTCTGCCCTGAGGACCATATTTACAAATGCTCCCAGGCGGGGCCTCTGACCTGTGGGGACCCACAGTCTGGTCTGGAGCCCACCGCATTCTCTAGGACCCACTGGGCAGAGTCGGCCGCATTTCCCCATCAGCACCTCCCACCAGGGGCTCTGCTCTGTGGGCCCCCAGTTCCGTAACAGCCAGGCAGCTGTTTCCTGGCCCCCCACCCCCCAGAAGCCAGGCTGAGCCACCGACAGACCCTAGTGCCAACACCCCGGCCATGTCATGGAGCATTACTGGGGCTTCAGTGTGAGACATGACCTGCGGTGAGTCTCCTGAGACCCTGGCACTCAGGCCCCTTTATCAGAAGGTGCGGGATTCCAGCAGGCAGCAGGGGAGGAGAGGTTCTTGGAGGAGGACAGCCCACCCGGCCCCTTACTACCCAGCTGCTAACAGCTGCTGGGCAGGTGGGGCTTAGCTATGGAACCCAGCCCTTCCATATCCCACTGTGATCTTCATGCGGGAAAGGCCTGGGGGGCGGGGGTCACCCCAGCCACCTTCTCTGAGCCTGGTTCAGGCCTCACACCACCCACCAGGATGACAATTTACCTGAAGTTTCATTTTTATCCACTAACTTTCTAAAAACCATTTAAAGATTTTTTTTAAAAACCAATGTCATTCAACATCCACAGATTGTAACTAAAATATATCTAGGGATTTTATTTTAAAGCTCTACCTTCTTCATCCAAAATTCTAAAATCCAAACAGCTCTAAAAACTACAAATTTCATAGGTTTGTGGCAAATTTTATGTTCTATTTTACCACACACACACAAAATACTGAGGTTTGAAAGAGACGCTAGCCCTGAGGTGTCTCCTTAGAATAAGATTAGAAGGAGAGTCAAAAAGTACCTTCTCTCCATGATTCACTGTCAGTTAATGCCACATTTGCAGGTCCCTTAAAAGAAGTCATCCTGTGTGAGAGGGCCAGCCCACCCCCAGGAAATGCTGGCACAGGGGAGAGGGCTTGGGATCCAGAGACCAGGGCCCCGAGTTCAGATGCAGCCTCCACCTTGTACAGCTGTGTGACGTGGAGAAGTCGAATGACCTCTCTGAGCAAAGTTTCCCCCTTTCCCTGCCCCCAAAATGGAGTGTGTGGGCAGCCACTAAGACAATGAGACCAAAGGCCTCAGGAAAACACTCCACAGATATTAATTATCCCTTCTATAATTGACAGTAGATAGCAGTGATGGTGGCCTGGCTGCCTGAGACTAGAAATATGGAAAATGCCCAAGAATTGTTTCATAAGAAGTCCTTGCTCCAAGGGAACTTGGAGCCCCAGTGGAAAGATAAAATTGGCCCACAAGGGCTGTTGGTGACAAAAATGAGACCCAAGTAAATCTGAAGGTGGAAGGAAAGGAGAGGAAAGAATGACAAGGTGTCAGGGAGCAGGTGGGACTGTCCTCAGATAGCAGAGGGAAGGGTGACAGTCCCAGCTATTTTTATTGAGGGGAAAACAGAGCAGGGCAAAGTCAGATAAAGCCGCAGGTCATGTTTTCTGGCCTAGAAGTCTGTCTCCGGGCCTGGCTTGTTCCATCCACAGTGGCCATCCACGCTGCCCCCACATCTACGCTCAGACCATTGCAGTAGCCTCTTCCTTGCTCTCCTGGCCATCAGCCTCTGGATGTCACCTGGGCCTCCACGTGGCAGTCAGCTTTGTCTCTGGTCGCATTACACCCATGCTCCAGAAGCTTCCCTGTTGCCCGTGGCTAGTGGGCAAAGTGAGCCCTCTGAACAGAATGTCCCCATTTAATCCCTTTGGATCCTGAGCTACCAAATTTAGATTTCAGAGAATAAAGGGGTGGGGGGTGGGGGTGCAGAGGTGCAAACTCTGAGTTCCCACCCAAAGCACTTTTTGACAGACAAGAAAAACCTGCCTATTTACACGGAGACAAAGGAGGGGAGTCTTGGTGAACCAACTTGTCTCTTTTCACAGCTAAGCCAATATGCCTCTGATAAAATAAACACAGTGGGGCTCTCTGTTTTGTATTCTCTGAGAGAGTGTTTACAGTTCGGAATAAATACATCTCCCTCCCTTGAGGCTTTTGGTCAAAAGAACTGGTGTCCGAGCTTTGCTCCTCGAGCCACACCAATGGACAGAAGGAGCCCCACGCCTCAGCTCATACTCTGCCAACAGAGGGGAGGCCTGGCCAGGAAGGCAGTGCCAGGACCCAAGCCTGGGGCTCGAGGAGCTGGGTGTGTGAGGGGGTGTGTGTGGTGTGTGTGGAGTGTGTATTGGGGCTGGAGGCAGGGAGAGGGGTGTTGTCTTAGGTGCTCATCAGAATCAAATGATGGCATCCAGGGTAGTTTAGGGACAATCTGAAGCATTGTTAAAGCCGCTAGAGCCTCCCACAGGGGGAGCAGTCAGCACAGCTCCCCAGGCCAAGTCTCCTGGCAGCAGGACTCAAGGCCACCTCCTTCCCATCCCTCCTAACTGCCATCACCTCTTCCACCAGGCTACCACGGGATATGCGGAATACTCTGCTTACTCACTTCTTTATTGCCTGTCTCCTTGGCTACAAGGTCAGCTGTTGGCAGGCAGGGACTCTTGTCTGTATTGCTCATGGCTAGTGCCTCCCAGCCCCGTCCTGGGACAGCGCCTGGCCCACAGCTGGCACTTCGGAAACGTTTGCTGAGTGAACACACTGCATGCCCTGGGCCAGGCCCTTGTTCATCCCTTTATCCAGCCGCAGAGGATGGTCACTATTCCCCTTCATAGCCGCAGACATGGGAGCTCCTTTTTCTGGGAGCCCACCTCTGATGGCTGGGGCTGGAATGACCTGTTCCATGACCCTGAGGGTCTGACACAGGCTTACAGGATGGCTGGAGGCTGTCAGGAGGCAGCCAGGGTTTCTGATCTTCCTTATCTCCTCCCACCTCCAACAGGCCCACCGCCCAAGGAGCGAGGACCCAAAAGACACAACCGAACGCTCCTTCCTATACCACAAGAGGAGTCTACGATCATAAAGGTACTGTTAGCAGGAAGTAAGAACTGTTGCTTCCTTGGAGAAAAAACTTTGTCACTGATTGCATCTAGAAATTGCCCTATATACATGCTACGCATCAAAGACAGAGGAAAAAAAACACACTTTAAACAGTCATGCTGACTTTTGTTCTGATCAGACCAGCCCAGGTCCAGCTTCGAAGCTGCTGGATGCACCTTTCCCTCTGGGCCTCAGGTTCTCAGCTGTTGTGAGGGTGCAGGGCTTCCGCCCCAGGAGCTCTTAGAACGTTCCCACTCTGCCAACCAGGAGGCAGAGGCACTCAGTCAAGGGGCTTGCTTCAAGGTGAGAGAGTAAGAACACCAGGACCCGGTTTCCTGACCTGGGTGACACATGGCCTTGATCCTGGGAGAGAATGGCCAAGTGACTCGGGTACAGAGGTGTTTACTTTAGCCCTTCCAAGGGGCCAAGACTCATGTAACCATCGGCAGCTGGAGAAATACAGCTCCTACTAACCATCTTCTAGGAATGCAATTTGATAAGCTGACTTCTTTTGGAGTTTAGGCCCTAAACTGAGATAGATTTAAGATTTTAAAGCTGGAAGGGCCCTGGAGGTACTAAGCCTTCCCTGTCCCTCCCCCCAGGTAAATGGGGGGTTCACTGTGTTCCCATGATTCCTGGTTC
>NW_011888947.1:2437419-2439703 GCF_000151845.1 Pteropus vampyrus
AGCCTTTTATTGGCCCAGAGAATGAAGCCCAACCTCCTCTGCTGGTTTAAGAAAAAGTCTTATATTAAAAATAATAAATCACCTGGAAATCTGTCAACCTAAGACAGCAGACTTCATCCGTGTTTTTCTCCTCCTGGTCCACACACATCCACACACAAAGGCACGTGGCCATGACCGTGGTGGTGGACAGACTCAACCCACTTTCCACACTTCGCCTTATCTCTTAAGTGTTTCCTGTGCAGGGAAGGAGACTTCATGTTTATCTGAGAGCCGCTGGCCCCACAACCAGCCCCACGGGAGCTACAGACACTCTGAATGCTCACTTGCAGCCATACCAGCCTCCTCTCAAAAAAATACGAACAGACCTCTTCCCCTCCTGCTCCCTGGGCACTTCTGCCCACCTCAGCCCCGGCAGCAGAACCTCAGAATCTCATGCTGGGGAGTGTCTTGTTAAACATTTCCCAAAAACATTGCAGAACAGAAGTCTGTCCCCCATTTAGAGGGTCACAGTGCATATCAGTGCATTAAAGGCACTGATAAGTCCTACAGCACACAGTCCTGTATAGCTTTATTTAATCTACTACTTCCCGAACATATGTGAGTGAGAAAAAACAATCACTCCAACACCTGAGTCATTAGTGTTCCCTGGCACACACTTGGGGACATGCTAAGTGTCCAAGGTCACCTTGCATATTTCCGGAGTCATCTCCTGCTCAGAAACCTTCCCGAATGCCCCCAACTATCTCCCTGGTAACCAAACTGAATCCTGAGCCTGGCATGTGTAATTAACAGTGTCCTCTGTCTTTTTTACTTCTTGGAAAAAAGAAGCTCACTGTCACACACAGACCTGGCAGAAACAGTCCCTGACCAGCTGAGTGACGTTAGGCAAACATATTAACTTTCTGAGCCTCAGTTTTCTCCTGTGTGAAACAGAGGAGCTCAGCACCAACATCTTAGGATTCTAGTCTGTCGAGGGTCTCAGCTCACAGCCGCAGCAGAGACCAGGGAGGTTACCGTATCTAAGAACAGCAGCGAAGAGTAAATGGGATGTTTTTCCTGGAGTAATTCAGGGACATGCAGTCGGAATGCCCAGACTGAAGCCCAGATCTGCTGCACCCTGGCCGCCTGGTCCTAGGTAAGACCTTGACCCTTAGCTTCTCCCCCTCCCCGCAAAATGAAACAGGCCACACAGATGAACAGACACAAACGTATAGAGAGAGACAACACACACAGACATATGGAGACAGAGACTCAAACAGACATACACACAGACACACACACACAAGAGCAGATATAACTGGTGAAAACGGATTTAGATCGGTAGATTATGTCAGTGTCAATACCCTGGTTGTGACATTGTACTATAGTTATGCAAGATGTTACCACTGGGGAAAATTTGGTGAAGGGTACATGGAATCCTGTGTTATTTCTTACAACTTTATCTCAAACTAAAAAGGTTTGTTTTGTTTTGTTTTGTTTTAAATGAAACAGGCTAACACCTCTACCATGGGGACACTGCAAGTATTCGACAAGATGATGTATTTATATTCCTTCTCTGATGCCTAACCACACAGTGGGTGTTCAATAAACAGACACTGAAGAACTGAATGAATAGAGGAATATAGAGAATATGGAGTAGCTCAATGTTGTTCCTTATTCTTTTGATATGGTCTTAATAGACCAGAAAAGTGAATCCATTTGAAGCCCATTTGCAGGGTATGCTGTGACCAGAGGCCTCTCTATGGTACCGCAGCATCAGCGGCTTTGTCATTACTTGCCAGCTGCCCAGGGAGCAGAAGGCCAGGCCAGCCTTCTGGCAGACTCCCTGCCCGCTCCTACAGCCTCTCTGCCCCAGTCAGCCTTAGCCAGGTAGGGAGAAGGCACACTGCCCCTGTCAACAGAACCAAGAATAGGGTTCGCTCTTGTTTATGAAGGCATTTATTCAAATACCACCTCTTTCCCAGAAGGGCTGAGGTGGCTTCCAGCAGAGGCCCAGGTATGCGACAGGTCCCACTCACCTCTGTGCCTGCTCCAATCCTGCCCAAGTCCCTTCCTACAGTGGTCCAGGGAAGTCATTCAGAGGCCCCCAAAGAAAATCTCCCCTCCTGGTCTCACACCCCTCCAGCCACTTGCTAGGGAGGAGGCTAGGAGGCCCCCAAGCTCCCCACTGCCAGACGAGGCAAGCCTAGGGCAGCCAATTAGATCACCCAATAAGAACCAAAATGGGGGGACAGGCCCAGGGTAGAGGCAGCCAAGGGGCAGATGAGATTCAAGGCTTATTGCA
>NW_011888947.1:2441388-2443556 GCF_000151845.1 Pteropus vampyrus
ATGGATAAATGGATAAACAAAATGTAGCATATACATACAATGGAATATTATTCAGCCATAAAAAGAAATGAAGCACTGACACATGCTATCCATGCATGAACCTTCATAACAAAGAAGCCAGACACAAAAGGCCACATACTATGATTCTATTTATATAAAATGTCTAGAATAGGCTAATCCATAGCAACAGAAAGTAGATTAGTGGTTTCCAGGGACTAGGGGGAGGGGAAGACGGGGTTTCTTTTAGGGGTGATAAAATGTTTTAAAATTAGAAAGTGGTGATGATTGCACAGTTTTACGAATATACTAAAAACCACTGATTTGTACACTTTAAAGGGGTAGATGTTACGGTATGCAAATTATCTCTCAATAAAGCTACTAATTATTATTTTTTTTAAAAAAAAAAAGAATGCAACTCACACAGAAGAAACTTTCCATGGCTCTGAGGATACAAGGTGGCCCTGGAGATGGAGGGGGCAGTGGATTCACAGAAGGATGCTATTCACCATCCAGCCTCACCCTCATGAGCCTCCACTTTGTGCCTGAAGCCAGGGATCCCACATGGCTTAGCAGGTGGGGCTGGCTTTCCATGGCCCATCAAATTGCTAATACAAAAATATCAAGATATCTGTCACCAGAGTGATAGCCTTGGCTGATGAAGTAGAAATGTCCCAGGACACTGGCATTCTGCCTCAGTCTCAAACATGCTATGTTCATGGGAGAGCCCTTCCCCTCCCTGGGGTTTGGAGTTTTCTTTAATAAAGTGAGGGTGGCTGGACTCAAGGACCACTAAGTGTCCCCTCAGTTCTATGATTCTAAAGAGACACTTGGAGACTTGTCATAAATGCAAAAGCAAGAGAAACAGAAGTTTTGATCAAGGTTTACAGATAAAATAGACTGTGTAGCAAAAGCATAAGAGGACACAAATATTTTAAACAGTGAATACTTGGTATAACATGAAGTGAAACAACACTATTGAATGTGTGTGCTCCCAATAACGGAGCGAGTAACCCTTCACAATCTGTGGTTCTGAGATAATGCAGTTTTCTCTTCTGCATCTAAAAATATGTCTAGGATCTTTCTTACTTATGCAGAGTTTGATAAAGTCCTCTCAAGCAAAAGGACACACTATCTTGACTTCACCCATAGAGGTCACAAAGGCTGGCTGACAGAGAGAAATCCTTTTAACCTCCACTGGCTCAACACAGAGACAGAAGATTGGGCGTGGGAAATGTGTCCATAAGCATAGCTTGAAAAAAGCCTAGTGGTTTCACAAACATTTCGTCTACACTTGCAAAAATAAAGCCAGAGAGGCACAAGTGCAACAGAGATTACATTTCACACCTCAAAGGAGTGGTTAAAAAAAACTTTAAAGAGGCACAGTCTCTCAAATATAAACCTTTTAAGTCAATAAAATAAAACTCTACCTAGACTGATCAAGAAAAAAGAAAAGAGAGAAGACACCAATTACCAATATCATGGATGGAAGAGGGAACATCACTACAGAACCTACAGACGTTAGAAGGCTAATAAGGGAATATTACAAAGAAATTATGCCAATTAACTTGACTACGTAGATGAAACAGTTAAATTCCTTGAAAAACATAAATTAGCAAAATGGACTCAAGAAGAAATAAACCTCATGGGAGAACGCTCTCTCAGCACATCAAGATGATGGCCAAGTTTCCCACCCATTGAAGAAGTTAATTCAGGAAAAGGTTACCGACTGGAGCAGGTTTTTAAATGGGGACAAAGCTGAGTTGGCAGTGACGTCTCCTCGAAGTTTTATTTATGGTGGTTTTTAAAGACATACACTTAATGCCATCTTTACTGTTTTCTTTTTCCTAACCTCCTACTTTGTCTGAGACTTTGATCTTGCCAACTGTGGTTTTCCCAACAATGGTGCCCTTCAGGAATATGCCACTCTCATGGCTGGCAAGGAATCCCTGTGTACAATGCACAAAATAAAAACTGGTAGAGGGTCAAAGGATAGACATTCCAATTTTAGCTATTTTTTTCCCTATTTGGAGAGGCAGGACTTACACATGCGAAACAATCAGAAGACAACATGAGACCGCATATAATAAAGTGATAAATTATTATCAAGTGTGGAAAAGTTGCACAGAGATTAAGTGCCTAGGACAGCAAGGAGAGCGGAGAGACTTCAG
>NW_011888947.1:2443606-2452283 GCF_000151845.1 Pteropus vampyrus
AAGAAATTATGCCAATTAACTTGACTACGTAGATGAAACAGTTAAATTCCTTGAAAAACATAAATTAGCAAAATGGACTCAAGAAGAAATAAACCTCATGGGAGAACGCTCTCTCAGCACATCAAGATGATGGCCAAGTTTCCCACCCATTGAAGAAGTTAATTCAGGAAAAGGTTACCGACTGGAGCAGGTTTTTAAATGGGGACAAAGCTGAGTTGGCAGTGACGTCTCCTCGAAGTTTTATTTATGGTGGTTTTTAAAGACATACACTTAATGCCATCCTTACTGTTTTCTTTTTCCTAACCTCCTACTTTGTCTGAGACTTTGATCTTGCCAACTGTGGTTTTCCCAACAATGGTGCCCTTCAGGAATATGCCACTCTCATGGCTGGCAAGGAATCCCTGTGTACAATGCACAAAATAAAAACTGGTAGAGGGTCAAAGGATAGACATTGCAATTTTAGCTATTTTTTTCCCTATTTGGAGAGGCAGGACTTACACATGCGAAACAATCAGAAGACAACATGAGACCGCATATAATAAAGTGATAAATTATTATCAAGTGTGGAAAAGTTGCACAGAGATTAAGTGCCTAGGACAGCAAGGAGAGCGGAGAGACTTCAGCTGGCAGGAGTTAGCAGAGAAGGCTTCTTGGAGTGGAAAGATAGGCAGAAAAGTGGAAGAGCAAGCACCTGCTAAGACATGATGGCAGGAACAAGCACGGTGCTTTTAAGGAATTGTCAGGAGTCGGCTCATGTGCACAGTGCTGAGTGTGTATGCATCTGTATCAATGGCTCCTTACCTTTTGGGGGACACACAGCCCCTTTGAGAGTCTGATAAAAGCTATGCATTTTCTCCCCAGAAAATGCGTATATGCACCAGATCTTGCATTGAGTTTTGAGGTTAGAAAATACATCTGTGAGAATGGGAATACCACACAGAGAATGGTAGGTCTTTGTAAACTACCCTAACTCCTGACTCTAGAGTGTCCCTCTTCCCCAGGGCCTGACCCCAAAGGTGGCCCCTCCTAGTTCATCTCATCCCACTAATGGGATCCGAATCCCTGTGTTCCTGAGGTTCTATGGGTCAGCTCTCCAGATAATGAAGACTGGTGAGGAAACTAAATGACAAATAACAAAAACAGCAAAGGTCAACATTTATTGAGTACATGCTACGTACTGTGATGCACACAGTACAGGAATTCTAACATACAGATGAGGAAACAGGACCCACAGACAGACAGGTGGCACGTTACCACTGACTGCCACCAAATGACAATGTGGCTTTTCTCAGGGCCAGCAGTCCCACAAGGGACCGTCTGCCTGAACGCCCCCTTCATCTCTCAGGCATGGAAGCCTGGAGAAGGGATGATGGGAGCGCAGATCCCAGGTGCCTCAGGCTACTTCCAAATTTCCCAGTTCCCACACTGCATCCTGCCGGACTAGCCAAGGCTCATGGGAGATTAACTGGGAGCTCCTGTTATGTGACACAGATGGCCCTGCTGGGGGGCTTGTGGGTGGGGCTTTCTGAAGGTAAGGGGCACAGGGCACGTTCATTCCAGGGCCTTTGAGGCCAGGCTGTGAGCATGGCCTGAGACGCCTCACACTCTCCCTCCTTCCTCCGCCCCCAACAACCAGAGCCATCACTTTTGGAGTCTTTGTTGCTTGCCAAGCCCTCACTAGGGGCTTTGGCTGCTTTATGTTCCTATATGGGAGGTCCTGAGATTGTCCAAGGGTTTGGGTGAGAAGCCCGAGGCCCAGAGGGGTGAAGTGACATGTTGAGGACCACCCGGGTGACAGGAGTGGTTGGTGAGGTCTGACTTCAGAATGCCGTAAGCCAAACCACACCATCTGCCCATTGAGAGCAGATGTCATGACCTCCCCTGGAGCCTTGGTGTCTCTATCCGTACCAAAGGGGTGACACAGTGCTTACATCACTCCTTTCGTACAGATGGCTAGGAGAGTCAGATGAAGCTGAGTGGAGAGGCGCTTTGTAATGGGAAAAATCTGGGAAGCAAGGTTTTGATGTCCTTGTTTCTCTCTCCCAGAGCAGAAAGCTTCCTATGCTTGCAGGGCTCTCAGCCCAGCGGCAGGCACCCTGAACCTCCCGAGGACCTGGCTCCAGTCTGAAGTGCCCCTTAGCATGGTGAGAAGTCGGGGGTTATGGCTTGGCCCTGCTGATGCCGCCCCAACCAACCAGGGCCCCTGAGCCGTGCAGCTGCCAGCTTCTGCTGACCCATGTTCTGCCTGAACGAGGCCCCAGAGCCACCGCAGCCAGAATCATGAGGGACCCCATCACATCCCTTGGGGTCCAGAGTCCTTGGCACCAGGATGCCACAGAGTCAGCCTGTCAGATGACCTGCCCCTCCACCCCCCGCTGCCCTGCACTGGACCTAACGGTGACAGAGGCAAGAGGCATTTCAAAGGTGACTGCTCCCCAATAGCACCGAGTGTGGCTGTGTCACTGCATCAACTCCGACCTGGCCTGGTTCAAGCTCAGCAGGACTCACTTCGATGAGTCATTGCAAAGTCACCCCAAGGAATCCAGTGGGAAGGACAGGTGCCAACTTCCCTTGTTCACCTGTCAGAGTGTTATTCAGAGGGCAAAATAATGTCCGGCAAGCACTGAATATGTGGCAGCGGGCACTCTACTTCCTTATCATCGTCACTGTTTTCACTGCATTTAGTACATACATTTCACTGATTTGAAGACCCAGAGGTTACACCTAACCTCTCTGAAATCAGGATGAATCTTACAATGGATGGAGTGCCGCTTTCATGGGCAGCATTTTTTCTCGTCTAGTATTTGTAAAACGATATGCTTTACAGTGGATGGTGTCTAGGAGTAGATAAATAACGACGTACACACCCTCTATTTGGCACGATAACGGCCCTTAACTCTGTGTGTCACGCTCCTCTCTTGTTCTGTAGCATCTAGTGCATAGCAGGGGCTTAGTGAAACTCTGCTGAATGGACCGACCCACCATCTTTGCTAATGGCCCATATAATGGCACATGACAAAGAAGCCCTCTCTCTGTCAATTCCCTCAACGAATGTCTCCTAGACAATGCCACTCCCCCAGGGCCCCAGATTCCCCAGAATGCCCCAGGGAGACAGAGGCAGCTCTCCTCCAGGACCGGGGAGCTGGCCAGGATGGCTCTGACCACTGGCAGGGAGCCCACGCTAGTGTGGAGCTCTCAGGAGCTCCAGGCTGTGGGCCTGGCTGGGGCGAAGCCACCAGGAAGTGGATTTGGCACAAGCTCCAAAAGGCCGATACACACAAGGGAAGCCAGCAAGGGCGACATTTCTCCTGCCACCCGGAGAAATTCTTTCTACATGTGAGACCTAGGAAGGTCCGCCCGACATGCTCTGAACGATCTCCCCAGACGGGGTGGGGAGTGCCCGCGGCACCAGAGCAGAGCTTGGAGAGAAGTTTCCAGAGGGTGTTCCAGGTCCGCTCAGCTGGGCTCCTGCAGGCTGCAGGCCAGATGCTGGGCTCTTGGGGGGTCCTCTCTTCCAAGGGCGGGCCGGGACACAGCTCTGGCCACCTGACAATCATGACATCAAAATACTGGCACCCAGAAACTTGCTGGGAAGGGGCTTCTCTCAGACCCATCGCCCCAAAGCAGCTGGCAGGGTGAAGCCGCAGGAGAAGCCTGACTTCTGCTCCTGACAGTGAGAGCTGTGAGAGCTGCGTGGCCTTGGGCCAGTCACTCTCCCTCTATGAACCTCCAAGGCCTTGATTTTCAGATGAGGATAGTTCAGATAAAATAGACTTCAAGATATCACCAGAAATAGAAAGATACATCATTGCGATGACAGGGCCCATCCATCAGAAAGACAAAACAATCATAAATGGATGAGATTCTCCAAATTCATGAAGCAAAAACTGACAAAATGAAAAGGGATTAAAAAGATATTCGATTGTGGTAGATTTTAACACCGTCCCTCAGAGAATGCGGTGCAGTTTTGTGTGTGTGTGTACATATGAGAGTATGCACATGTGAGTGTGTGTGTGGAGGGGGGGAGATGGAAGGGTGTGTGTGCAGTGAGAGGGAGTGGGATGTAAGAGTGAAGGTGTGTGAACATGCTGTGTGAGAGGTGAGTGTCTGAGGATGTCGGGAGGATGTCTATGCACAAGTTGGAGGGGGTGATGTGGGGGAAGGGCTCCCAACAATCTGCTGTCGTTGCCATTCGGGCAACCTCCAGCAACCCCCCATCCTCTGTGTGCCTTCCTTGGGACCGGCCCTGAAGCCAGACCTTAAGCCCCACAGAAAGGCCCCATTCATCCCTGTCACTTGGTGAGTGAGAGGTAACAGGTGAGCATGGTCCAGGTTTCAACCGTTAATGGGAAGGAATCAGCAATCACACCTCGTGGAAGCTCATAAAACCAGGTCCCCCACCCCCTACATATTTTTGAAAAGGAAAGAAAATGCAGCTTTCAGAAAGAGAAGTAAGGTGAGGGGTGAGAAAGATCAGGCCATCAACCAAGCTTCCCGCTCCAGAAGGCAGGAAGAGAGCCCCTTGGGGGATGGCCAGCACTCTGCCACCCCAGCCCTGGGCAGGGCTGAGGGCAGTGAGTCAAGTAGCCATTTTTCATGCTTGGCTAGGGATGTGCAGGTCCACTGGCAAATCCTCAGCTCCTGCCCCAGAGGGAAAATGTGGGCTTTGTTTCCAGAATGGCATCGCCCACCACCCCCAACCCCAGCAAGACCCAGGCCTGGACCTCTACAGGGGCACCATGTGCCCTGTCCTCAGTGGACTGGCCCCTCTGGGCCCAGCTGCTTTCTGCAGGCCAGGGCAACCCGTGGTGTCCCTGGCTCTTGGCCCTCAGTGCAGACAGGCCAGGAGCCCACAGCCCTGCAAAAGCAGCACAAAGCTGCGTTATGCACATTCCAGGCTCCCCTGTCCTGCAGCCCCCTGGACATCACACAACTGCACAAAAGAAAGTATAGCACACGGCTGTGAGGAAGACCGTCTGGAACAGAAAAGGGGCCCCAGCCGCTCAGAGGAATCGGGATTGAAGGCCAGGCTCTCGGGCTCCTCTGTCCTCCCTGGACTCAGACCGGCCACTGTGGTGTGGACACCAGGACCCCTCCAAGCCCCTGTCCCACTGTGTCTCGGCGTCTGGAAGGCCACGCCTGCCTCCCACCTGCCTCCATGCCGCCACGGCGTCAGAACCCACACAAGCCTCTTAATCCCTGTCTGCGAACCCCCTCGTCTGGAAGCCAGGAGACGGGGGTTTACGGGTCTGGGAAGGCTTATAAAACACTACTGCAGTGTGTCATGCTCTGACCCGCCCTCCTAGGAGTCCCTTTCTGGAAGCTGGTGCAGGGGACCAAAGCAGCCTCCTTGTGTGGCTAAACTGGTGGGGCCGGATGAAGCCAGGCCCCTGCCAGCCCCCCATCGTCTCCCACAAGTGCCACTTAACCCCGGGCAGGGGGACGGCCAGGCCTTGGTGTTAGACCACCTTGTTCTCACACATCCCAGCTCTGCCATTTACTGTTAGTAACTCAATCCACAACTCTTAGGTTCGTGAGCCTTGGCCTCTTCATCTGAAAAGTGGGACTGATGCCACCTAGCCACAGGGCAGCTCACACCACTCCCGTGGTCAGAGGAGGAATGGGCAGCCAGGAGGGTTGGCATCTTACGCAAGGTCACCCAGTTAACTGATGGAAGAGTGGAGCCAGTGACAAGGTCCACAGGGCAGAAGTGAGCTAAACTAGACACGGGCCATCTCTCACCTGCTCTTAAGTTTTTAAATCATGAAGCACATACTGGTTTGAAATGCAAAAATATCATACAATCTAAAAATACCTTTAAAACACTGAAATGGTTCCTAGAGTATAATCAATTGACAGGCAACATCCAAGCAACACATTTAGAGAATAAAATAAGAACATATTTAAAACGGCATTACTGGCCTACTAATTCTGGAAGGAGAAAACTTTTCCATAATCATCACTTACTTAAATCCTATCCATTTGTGGGACCCCCATCAGTTAGCCTTCCCTGACCCCAACCCCCTTCAGGCCACCAAACACTGGCTGCCGGCTACCCTAGGCCAGGTCCTGGCTAGGCCCTCAGCCGTCTCCCACACTGAACCATGTAGGCCACGGTCTGCTGTTCACGGAGCCAACTTTTATCTCCCACGCAGCTACGTCCCTGCATCGCATCTGGAAGGAGTGCGGAGCCTGGTTAGAATCCCAGCTCTACTACTTCCAAGTTGTGTGACTTGGGGCAAGTGACTTTCCCTCTCTGTCCCTCAATTTCCATAGCTATAAAATAGGAAAACCCACCTCATAAGACTGGTAGAAGTGAAATGAGGTGAAGTACGCAAAGCTCTTAGGACAGTGGCTGGCACAGAGGGGACGCTATCGACACTGTCTGCTGTTGCCATCATCTTCATCATCATCTCCTTAGACCTCAATGCGTCTTCTTCAGAACCAGGTGGGTGGCTAGAACCTAAATGCCCTTTCTTGTCACCAGCTATGCCCCACAAATTGGTGGGCAGGACAACATGGCCGCAGTAGGCTCTGATCTTTTGGGGGGTCTTGGACCTTGGATGCTTCCTCTCCCACTATACTCTCACCCTGCAACCTGCCAGGAGTAAACAGCAGTCCTGAGAGGTGGCTGCTCCCACCCAGGTTCCCAGCATGCCTACCTTGGCTCCACTCAGCCAAGTACCCACCAGGACCTTTGTGTCATTCATTCGAGGTTGCTGGCACCTCTGGATAGAAACCCAATCCAGCAACTGATTTCATACTGGGTTCCACACCAAACAGGTCAGGCAGCAGAAAACAAAAGCAAGTGGCTGGGGTGGCCAGCGCTGGGGCAGGGAACCTGAGAGCCGCTGGCCTCAAAGAGCCAAGCCGGCCCCTGACCTCAGGTGTCTCCCCCCACCCCTTCCCACTCCTGCCAACAGGTTTAGAAAGATGAGATTATTGGAACTTGACAACAGCATGGGAGACAAGGGGCTCAGCTACTAGTCCGACATCTCCTCCCATTTTACAGAGGGGAAAATGAGACCCAGCCGGGTGGAGGGTTTCACCCAAGGTCACTGTGAGTGCTGGGGCCAGAATCCAAGCCTTCCGATTCCTGGGGCCGTGGCTGGAGCAAGTCAAAGTCTCAAGAGCGAATGCAACCTGTCCTCAATTCTTAATACAGCTCGGGAGGAGCCAGCTAACTCCCGTCTTCAGACACAAATCTGATGCCTCAAGACCTGAAATAGAAGGCGTGACTGTGGTCCGTGAGATGATGAAACGAGGCTTCGAGGAGTCACAAATGGGACTCTTTAAACCTATACCTTATTATTTGCCTGCTTCAAACCCCCTATGGGAAAGGAGAACTCAAAGGGTTAAACAGAGAGTTACCAGATGACCCAGCAATTCTACTACAAGTATCTACCCAGAAGAAATAAAAACACAGGTCCACATAGACACCTGCACACGCATGTTCAGAGCAGCAGTATTCACAATAGCCCAAAGGTGGAAACAACCCGGATGTCCACTAACTGCAAAACAGATAAACGCCATGTAGTCTATCCGTACAGTGAAATATTATTCAGCCATAAAAAGGGGTAAAATACTGACGCATGCTACGACATGGCTGAATCTCAAAAACACTAGGTGAAAGCAGCCAGAACAAAAGACCCATATCATCTGATTCCATTTATATGAAACATCCAGAATAGGCAAATCCATAGAGACGGAAAGGAGATTATTGGTTGCCAGGGGCTGGGGAAGGGGAACGGCAATGATTACTAATGGGTACGAGGTTTCTTCTGGGGGTGATGGAAATGTTCTGGAACCAGATAATGGTGATGGTTATACAACTCTGTGAATAAACTAAAACCACCGAATTATATACTTTAAAAGGATGAATTTTATGCTGTATGAATTCTGTTTCAATTTAAAAAGAAAAACAATGTCTTCTCAGGGTCAGGCCACAGTCCTCACTCCTGCCAAGGACCGCCCTCCCCGCCCCCCACCCCCACCCCCACGCTTCCCTCTGAGATGAACCCTCCCCACCCACTGGCACTCTTCAGCTTCCCCACGGTCCCACGGTCCCACCTCAGGCCCCTGCCCGGATCCTCCTCACTGCCCACGGGGTAGCCCTCACCCCACCCACCTCTCCCAGCCACTCCGTGACCCCTGTCACAGCCCCTCCCTGCACCCCGTCTGGTTTGCTCAGTGCTGGATCTGGATGCCCAGAACAGTGGCTGGGACAAAGTAGGGGTTTGATGAAGACAGACTGAACACACGAACAGAATCCTTTTAGTGACAGCCATGAAAAGTCCCAAACTCTTGGGCTGTGCCTTCCTCTGCCAGCAGTTCTCACCCCAGTGCTGGAATCTTCTGGCAGCTTTAAAATATCAGTGTCACCAGGGCCACCAGAGCCACCCCTGACAGATTTTGATTTAACAGGCTGGGGTAGGGTCCAGTCTTGGTATTTTTTAAATTCAGATTGATTCAAGTTGAATCAAATGCACATCTAGGGATTCTGAACACTGCCAAGCCCTCCTGCCCCAGCCCTTCTCCCCACTGCAAGCATGACTATTTAAGGTTTTTTGGCAATTACACTGTCCACATCCAGCCCTTTGCACATGCTCCTCTGCCAGGAGCACGTGACTCTCATGTGGACCTTTTCAGTCTTCAGAATTCAACTAAGATGTCACCC